>NW_027507764.1:4579512-5167206 GCF_037356315.1 Lithobates pipiens | reverse complement strand
TATAATGTCAACAGTCTCAGATTGTCTCCTGTATAATGTCCACAGTCTCTGAATGTCTGCTCTATAATTTCCACAATCTCAATTTGTCTCCTTTATAATGTCCGCAGTCTCAGATTGTCTCCTGTATAATGTCTGCAGTCTCAGATTGTCTCTTGTATAATGTCTGCAGTCTCAGATTGTCTCTTGTATAATGTCCGCAGTCTCAGATTGTCTCTTGTATAATTTCCGCAGTCTCTGTCTCCTGTATAATGTCTGCAGTCTCAGATTGTCTCTTGTATAATGTGTGCAGTCTCAGATTGTCTCCTGTATAATGTCTGCAGTCTGATTGTCTCAGGTATAATGTCTGCAGTCTCAGATTGTCTCCTGTATAACGTCTGCAGTCTCTGATTGTCTCAGGTATAATGTCCGCAGTCTCTGATTGTCACCTGTATAATGTCCGCAGTCTCTGTCACCTGTATAATATCTGCAGTCTCTGATTGTCTCCTGTATAATGTCCGCAGTCTCTGATTGTCAATTGTATAATGTCCGCAGTCTCTGATTGTCACGTGTATAATGTCCACAGTCTGATTGTCTCCTGTATAATGTCCGCAGTCTCAGATTGTCACCTGTAGTATGTCCGTAGTCTCTGATTGTCTTCTGTTGCATGTCTGCAGTCTCTGATTGTCACCTGTATAATGTCCGCAGTCTCTGATTGTCACCTGTATAATGTCCGCAGTCTCTTATTGCCACCTGTATAATGTCCGCAGTCTGTCACCTGTAGCATGTCTGCAGTCTCTGATTGTCACCTGTAGCATGACTGCAGTCTCTGATTGCCACCTGTATAATGTCCGCCGTCACTGATTGTCACCTGTATAATGTTTTTAGTCTCTGATGCTCTCCTGCAGTATATTTGCAGTCTCTGACCCTTTCCTGTAGTATGTGTATTAATGTGCTGCTTTACTTGCTCAATTATTTGGAATTGCTCTAGTGCTCAGTGAGTGTTAATGATGTAGCAACTAATCAGTGAACAGTAGTAATCTGCTGTAATCTCTAGCAACCAATCAGTGAGTGGTAATGATGTGCTGTAACCCCAAGCACCCAATAAGTGAGCGCTAATAATATGCAGTAACCTCTAGCAACCAATCTGCAAGCAGAAATGATATGTTGTGACCTTTAGCAACCAGACATTGAGCGGTAAGGAAAGGCTGTAACCTCTGGCAACCAATTGCAATCGCTGAGTGATCTGCTGCAGTAAACTGATTTTGAGTCCACCTGCTATTTTTTGTATGTCTTAGAATGGAAGGGGGCGGGGGGCAAGAAAATGCAGTGGGGATTATAGGACCGGAGCGGCATGGAGCTTCAGAGGGTGGCAGCCATCTTGGGACCTGCCGCTCATGCGCCTCTGGCTGCAGCTTCTAATGCACATTATGAGAAGCTCACAGTGTGCAGTGATATCGGAGGAAGCCATTTCAGTCCAGGAGAGGGGCCGGTACAACGTTGCAAGACAGAAGGGACGGCTGGAACTCATGTTGAAGAAAACCATCATCTTATGCAATGCTATGTTCTGCGATTCTCCCCGTGGAATAGTTTATGGTAATCTCTATGTAGGATGATGGATCGCTGCCATGTGGGACTCCTCCATATTTGCCAGAGCTGTTAATGAAAACTCATATTTATCAGCAAAATCCACCCGTAACTGCGAGACGTGTGAACCTGGAACTGACTGATGACATCACAAAGGAGAACAATACGGCTGGCGGGCTAATTCCACCGTTTTCATGTATTTGTCATGTAAAAAACGATAGATAAAGACTCTGTTACTGGGGAACGATCAATAATTGATCGCATTTCATTACAGGGAAACCTGAACAGAGAAAACTGGAGACAATGGAAATCAATAGAGTCCGTTCCAATAACTCACCGCCGGATCTACCCAATGTATTCTAGAATATGGAGGCTGAGGAGGAACACCTGATCAGGAAAGATAGATCATGTGCTTTTACTGAACAAGAACGTTGCATATACAAACTACGTACAGTTATAGGAAAACAATACAGAGTGTCACACACACGCTAACATCCTTTTCCTAGCAAATGAACATTGACAATAGTATGTATACAGTAAGGGTACTCAGCTTCTGTTATTGCTGGTCCACAATTCCCTCCTTGAACAGGACTTCCAGCATTAAAGTCTATGTAAATTCTCACCTTGTAAAACAACCCTTTATGTTTAAAATAGAAAATAAAAGGTAAAATGTTTCTGTATATTGTGACAATGGAGTAGTTGGCTCTCATGGTAGATGCTTTTTTACAGTCCACGGCGGACAGGAACTATTTTTAAGGGCCTGGAAGCCCACTTTTATTAAAACGGCAGGAAAATAACAGTCAGGTTTCCCATGCAGGGGATCTTCTCCAGCTTCAGCAGAATACAAACTATGGAAAATGCCGAGCCACCTGGCTCATAAGCTCTCTCAGTTTCAATTGCAGAACCCTGCTGCTTCTCTTATGCCCCATACACACGAGCGGATTTTCCGTCGGAAAAAACTTGGATGGAATTCCGCTCAAGCTTGGCTCGCATACACACAGGTCACACAAAAGTTCTCTGAACTTTCGACCGCCAAGAACGCGGTGACGTACAACACCACGACGAGCCAAGAAAATTAAGTTCAATGCTTCAGACAAATTGTTTCCGAGCATGCGTAGGAATTTTGCCCGTCAGAATTGGTACAGACGATCGGGATTTCCGATCCGAACTTTTTCAGACCGAAAAATAGAGAACCTACTCTGAATCTTTTTCTGGTGGGAATTCCGCCAGCAAAAGTCTGATGGAGCATACACACGGTCGGAATTTCCGACCAAAAGCTCACATCGGATTTTTGCTGGCGGAATTTCTGATTGTGTATACGGGGCATTACGAGTCTCTCTGACTGTGTTGTCCAGCTCTCCTGAATGCTTGGCTTTCTAGACTTTAGTTAAAGAGCCCACTGTACAACCAACCTCTAGCCTATGAATTTGGGTTATCCTGACACTCCAATAGAAGACCCGACCTGACTCCTGTAACTAAGACCTCTGTCTCCTGGAACCTGGCTGAGCCCTCTGACCCCTCGATGAGACCTCTGTCTCCTGGCTTCTGGCTGAGCTCTCTGACCTCTCGATGAGACCTCTGTCTCCTGGCTTTAAGCTTAGCCCTATCACCAATCAATGAGACCCTCTGTCTCCTGGCTTCTGGCTGGGCCCTCTGACACTTCGATAAGACCTCTGTCTCCTGCCTGGGCCCTCTGACCCCTCAATGAAACCTCTGTTTCCTGACTTTGGCTAGGCCCTCTGGCCCCCTTAATGAGACTCCTGGCTTCTGGCTGGGCCCTCTGACCCCACAATGAGACCTCTGTTTCCTGACTTTGGCTAGGCCCTCTGACCCCTCGATGAGACCTCTGTCTCCTGGCTTCTGGCTGGCTCTCTGACCTCTTGTTGAGGTCTCTGTCTCCTGGCTTCAAGCTGGGCCCTATGACCACTCAATGTCACCCTCTGTCTCCTGACTTTTGGCTGGGACCCCTGACCCCTCAATGAGACCCTCTGTCTCCTGGCTGGGCCCTCTGAGCCCACAATGAGACCTCTGTGTCCTGGCATTTGGCTGGGACCTCTGACCCCACAATGAGACCTCTGTTTCCTGGCTTCTGGCTGGGCCCTCTGACCCTTCGATGAGACCTCTGTCTCCTGGCTGGGCCCTCTGACCCCTCAATGAAACCTGACTTTGGATAGGCCCTCTGACCCCTTAATGAGACCTCTGTCTCCTGGCTTTTGGCTGGGCCCTCTGACCCTACAATGAGACCTCTGTATTCTGGCTTTTGGCTGGGCCCTCTGACCCCTCAATCATACCTCTGTCTCCTGGCTTTTGGCTGGGCTCTCTGACCTCACAATGAGACCTCTGTGTCCTGGCTTTTGGCTGGGACCTTTGACCCCTCAATGAGACCTCTGTCTCCTGGCTTTTGGCTGGGCCTTCTGACCCCACAATGAGACCTCTGTGTCCTGGCTTTTGGCTGGGACCTCTGACCCCACAATGAGACCTCTGTCTCCTGGCTTTTGGCTGGGCCCTCTGACCTCACAATGAGACCTCTGTATTCTGGCTTTTGGTTGGGCCCTCTGACCCCTCAATCAGACCTCTGTCTCCTGGCTTTTGGCTGGGCCCTCTGACCCCTCAATCAGACCTCTGTGTCCTGGCTTTTGGCTGGGCCTTCTGACCCCACAATGAGACCTCTGTGTCCTGGCTTTTGGCTGGGACCTCTGACCTCACAATGAGACCTCTGTGTCCTGGCTTTTGGCTGGGACCTTTGACCCCTCAATGAGACCTCTGTCTCCTGGCTTTTGGCTGGGCCTTCTGACCCCTCAATGAGACCTCTGTCTCCTGGCTTTTGGCTGGGCCTTCTGACCCCACAATGAGACCTCTGTGTCCTGGCTTTTGGCTGGGCCTTCTGACCCCTCAATGAGACCTCTGTCTCCTGGCTTTTGGCTGGGCCTTCTGACCCCACAATGAGACCTCTGTCTCCTGGCTTTTGGCTGGGCCCTCTGACCTCACAATGAGACCTCTGTGTCCTGGCTTTTGGCTGGGCCCTCTGACCTCACAATGAGACCTCTGTATTCTGGCTTTTGGTTGGGCCCTCTGACCCCTCAATCAGACCTCTGTCTCCTGGCTTTTGGCTGGGCCCTCTGACCCCTCAATCAGACCTCTGTGTCCTGGCTTTTGGCTGGGCCTTCTGACCCCACAATGAGACCTCTGTGTCCTGGCTTTTGGCTGGGACCTCTGACCTCACAATGAGACCTCTGTGTCCTGGCTTTTGGCTGGGACCTTTGACCCCTCAATGAGACCTCTGTCTCCTGGCTTTTGGCTGGGCCTTCTGACCCCTCAATGAGACCTCTGTCTCCTGGCTTTTGGCTGGGCCTTTTGACCCCACAATGAGACCTCTGTCTCCTGGCTTTTGGCTGGGCCTTCTGACCCCACAATGAGACCTCTGTCTCCTGGCTTTTGGCTGGGCCCTCTGACCTCACAATGAGACCTCTGTGTCCTGGCTTTTGGCTGGGCCCTCTGACCCCTCGATGAGACCTTCCGTCTTACACACTGGGAACGGTCTCCAACTGGGAGCTCTGAGTGATCCTCAGACCTGAGTATATAACGACCCTGCACATCTGAATACTCAGCCAGATTGCATGTGTCTAGCAAAACCCGGACACAGGATTGAATGTTCCAATTCAGAGCTGATTTATTATCCACAGCTTTATTTGCCCATAAACACTAGTCCGGGACATCGCACTTACTCTAAATGTGAATCCTGTGTCACATTTTCCTATCTTCTCACAGTGGCAGAGCCTCATCCTGCCTTTTTTTTTATAAGTGATCACATTTCCTCAGCTGCATAAGAGCTGGGGGAGGAGAAGCAGCGGCACACTGATCTTCCCAGTGAATAGCTGGGAGGTGGGGGAGAGGGGGCATATCAGAACAAGTCTGCTCAATGGAGGAGCGTCGGCTGCCTTCCCAGCATAGCAACCGATCATGTTGTGTTCTCATGTTTAGTGCGGTCAGTTTTAATAGGAAAGGAGAGGGACTGTCAGGAACACCAGGAAGCAATACAAGGAGAACAGGAGACTTTTCCATACAGTACATGGTACAGCAGCCACATATTAGGAATACAGAATGTTGGGTTTACTTCGAAGGAAATCAGTATGTTGATCTGGTTGTCTTGTAGTGCCGATTTAGTGCCCCCCTTGGATGAACAAACAAGATATTTGGGGGGCACACCCTAAAAGAGGCATTAAAATATTGTGTTCCCCTTGGATGAAGTCCCCCTTCCAGTCTGTGCTGCTGGCTCTTTATTTCGGAAGTTTGCTAGCCATTTCCACATGGGCGAGACCCTTTCTACTTCCATCTTCTTCTTACATCAGTTTTTTTTGAGGGACACATTTCCTTAATTCAAAACTTGGATGGCATTGGGGTTTCATACATGCCATGGGTCAAAAGGACAAGCTGTTGTGTATCCTCATTGACATAGCTTGGGTTTAGTGTTTGATAAAACCTCCTCTACAATAATGGCAATAGCTATATATGTGTACAGTCCTTGCCAATCGTTTACGTTGCACAACAGTACATACTTCCCCCACCATATTAGAAGACAGCAAAACTGGTCATGTGTGTAGCACAGACCCCAGGCCGGGCTGACTGTTTGGTCCCAGGTTCCATTCCCTGCTAGGCACATGGCAGCCAGGCACACAGCAGTTCACAGTCACTCAAATCAGAAAACAGGCCATGCATGTCTCTTCGCAGTTTATTTGCTGATTTATCTTGGATGGGGGGAGGGTGAGCCTTGGAATACTTCATAAGGAGTGAGCAAAAATGCAACAGAGGACATTCTGATCTGCTTCTTCAGGGTCTAACCTCCCCCTCCCCCTTGAATGTAGGGTAAATGAACTTCAATGCTGGAACCCCTCAACAGGAGTAAAATCCTGAGTCAGGCTGTAGTGCAGTGGCGTAGCATGGGGGGGCGGGGGGAGTGCGGAAGGGGGTGCAACATTTAGGGGGAGGCGAAATTCCGCGCCAGTGTGTGTCATTACTGGCTGTCTCCTCCTAAATGTACTTTCCTGTATCCCCAAGCTCTGGCTGCCATGTTCATTCTCCGGCGCCCTGTGATTGGGCGTATGGGGTCATGTGCGGCGGCGGGGCTGACCTGTCCACGATCGCGGTAGATCCTGGAGTCCCACCTCTGCACATGTTCAGTCTCCGGCACGTGTCTCCGGCATGTGCCGGAGGCGGGACTCAAGGAGCAACCGTTAAGAGGCCAGCCCTGCCACCGCACATGACCCCATACGCCCAATCAGAGGGTGCCAGAGTCTGAACACGGTGGAGTGTGGGGGACACAAGAAATTGAGATTGTGAGCCGCTGCCGTCTTCTCCTCCTCCTCACGTCCAGGGAGGCACGGAAACGTAGGCTAGACGGAGGTGCAGGGCTGGCATGACCAATGCGAGGGAGCCCCTATAGGGTTAACTTGGAGAGAGAACAAGGAAGGGGTGGAGCGGAAGGAAAGTAAGAAGGGAGGGTGGAGCAGTATATAAAAGGGGGGAGGAGCAAAGACAGCAAGCGTGGGGTCACAAGTTTGAAGTTGCCTGCCCACCCGCCCTTTAGGTTAAGTTGCTGTGTTGTTTGCATTTCAGGTTGTTGTCGGAGTTTCCTTTTTTCTTGCAGGTTCGGTGGAGGAGGTCGTCATAGCAGTGCAAGGCGGTGTCTTTGGTCTTTGACGGGGTAAAGAAAATTAGGTGATGGAAGTGTGTGGGGGGGCTCATAGGTGGTATGTGCCCCTTTTGGTGTATCCCAGAGGAAGGGTAGGCTGGGATACGGGTTTGGTGACACTGCGGGAAGGTGGGGTTGTCTCCGGGCTGTTAAACGGCCGGAGGCCTGGTATGGTAAAATTTTGGTCCCGCAGTGGATTGGGAAAAAAGGTAACGTTAAATGGAACCGAGGTACCGCCAAAGACTAAACGACTGGGAGTTGTAATTGCTGTTGCAATATAAGTATTTTTCTATTATAACAATAAAGTTATTTATTTTATTTTGGTTAAAGTTTTTGGTTAAATAAAAGGCTGCTGTGGCCAATTTTATACTCCAAACTCCGGTGTGGTCTATTTATTGGGAAAGGGGAAGGTAAGATGGGAATGGTAACGGTATGGGTACTAAAATGGAATATTTACGGGAAGGGGTAATTACCGAATGCATAGGTCAGGACCGATGGAGAACAAAGGAGAGAAGGTGAGACTCCCTTGTGACCATGAGAGTCATGTTGCTGGCCCGGGGGGTGGACGGGGGGTGGACGGGGGGTGGACGGGGGGTGGACATGGTCTGGGGAGAGGGAGCAGAAAGAGTAGAAGAGCAGCTAGAGTCATGTAGTGTAGTGGTCAGTATAGAAAGGCTGTAGCTATGATAGTGTAGTGGAAAGTGTAGTGGACACTATAGTGGTCAGTATAGTGGACAGTAGAGTGTAGTGGACAATATAGTGGTCAGTGTAGTGTAGTGGACAGTATAGTGGTCAGTATAGTGTAGTGGACAGTATAGTGGTCAGTATAGTGGACAGTAGAGTGTAGTGGACAATATAGTGGTCAGTGTAATGGTCAGTGTAGTGGACAGTATAGTGGTCAGTGTAGTGTAGTGGACAGTATAGTGGTCAGTATAGTGTAGTGGACAGTATAGTGGACAGTATAGTGTAGTGGACAGTATAGTGGTCAGTGTAGTGTAATGGACAGTGTAGTAAACAGTATAGTGGACAGTATAGTGAACAGTATAGTGGACAGTATAGTGTAGTGGACAGTATAGTGGTCAGTGTAGTGTAATGGACAGTGTAGTAAACAGTATAGTGGGCAGTATAGTGGACAGTATAGTGAACAGTGTAGTGGACAGTTTAGTGTAGTGGGCAGTATATTGGACAGTAGTGTATAGTGGACAGTATAGTGTAGTGGACAGTATAGTGGTCAGTGTAGTGGACAGTATAGTGGACAGTATAGTGGACAGTATAGTGGACATTATAGTGTAGTGGACAGTGTAGTGGACAGTATAGTGATCAGTGTAGTGGACAATATAGTGATCAGTGTAGTGGACATTATAGTGGTCAGTGTAGTGGACAGTATAGTGGTCAGTGTAGTGGACAGTATAGTGGACAGTATAGTGGACATTATAGTGTAGTGGACAATGTAGTGGACAATATAGTGATCAGTGTAGTGGACAATATAGTGGTCAGTGTAGTGTAGTGAACAGTATAATGTAGTGGACAGTATAGTGATCAGTATAGTGGTCAGTGTAGTGGACAGTATAGTATAGTGTTCAGTATAGGAATCAGGTTGGTTAGTACTATTGTAGGAAGGGAAGGGACAGGACTCTGGGAGTGCTAAATGTCTGCAAGTTAAGAGGCGCAAATTACTTGCCTTGCCCCGGGCGCTGACAACCCACGCTACGCCACTGCTGTAGTGGGCTCTCCCAAAGGTGGCAAAAAAAGTCCCTAGGACAGGATGGATCCATGCCCCAAATTCTGACCCCACCATCTGAATGTCGGAGCTGAAATCCAGACTCCTCAGACTAGGCAATGTTTTTCCAATCTTCTATTGTCCAGTTTTGGTGATCCTGTGCCAATTGTAGCCTCAGTTTCCTGTTCTTAGCTGACAGGAGTGGTCCCCGTCGGGGTCTTCTGCTGCTGTAGTCCATCTGCTTCCACATGGCCACTGACTACATGTATGAAGTGAATCTGGGATCGACAACTACAAGCATTCTTTTTTTATATGTGAAATTCTGACAATTCAGGACTCAGGAGCGCATGAAGGCAATGGAGGAGAGGGAAGGTCAGGGTAAGCTATGAAGAGGGTGCAGGAGATGATCCCCAGCACCGTGAGATAAAGCACTGACACCAGCACCATGATATAGAGCACTGACACCAGCACCGTGATATAGAGCACTGACATCAGCACCGTGATAGAGAGCACTGACATCAGCACCGTGATATAGAGCACTGACACCAGCACCATGATAGAGTGCACTGACACCTGCACCGTGATAGAGTGCACTGACATCAGCACCGTGACATAAAGCACTGACACCTGCACCGTGATAGAGTGCACTGACACCAGCACCGTGATAGAGAGAACTGACATCAGCACCGTGATAGAGTGCACTGACACCTGCACCGTGATAGAGTGCACTGACACCAGCACCGTGACATAAAGCACTGACACCAGCACCGTGATATAGAGCACTGACACCTGCACCGTGATAGAGTGCACTGACACCAGCACCGTGATAGAGTGCACTGACACCTGCACCGTGATAGAGTGCACTGACACCTGCACCGTGATAGAGTGCACTGACACCAGCACCAAGATAGAGAGCACTAACAGCAGCACTGATACCAGCAACTTGCTGCTGGGCCCCAAAAATATGACACCGCTCAACCTCTTCAAACAGGAGGGTACGGGCATATAGTACGGTGTGCTTTTTTTGTACAAGGAAGTGAACCAAATGTAGAACGAAGGTCTGTGTGCTCGATTAAAAAAATCGTTTATAGAGATATACATGGTCTACTGGTCACATGTGTTGTACCAGTCCTTATAAGGACCTTTGTGGAACTAGTAGCTAGGGATTAGCAGACTGTACCTCAGTCCCTGCACTGATAAAGGACTGCTGCAGAATAGGGCAGCAGTCAGCAGTAGTGCACCACAACCCTATATATTGTGGACCTATACCAGTCCTTATAAGGACCTTTGTGGAACTAGTAGCTAGGGATTAGCAGACTGTACCTCAGTCCCTATACTGATAAAGGACTGCTGCAGAATAGGGCAGCAGTCAGCAGTAGTGCACCACAACCCTATATATTGTGGACCTATACCAGTCCTTATAAGGACCTTTGTGGAACTAGTAGCTAGGGATTAGCAGACTGTACCTCACTCAACCCTATATACTGTACTACTCTATACCATACCAGTCCTTATAAGGACCTTTGTGGAACTAGTAGCTAGGGATCAGCAGACTGTACCTCAGTCCCTACACTGATAAAGGACTGCTGCAGAATAGGGCAGCAGTCAGCAGTAGTGCACCACAACCCTATATATTGTGGACCTATACCAGTCCTTATAAGGACCTTTGTGGAACTAGTAGCTAGGGATTAGCAGACTGTACCTCACTCAACCCTATATACTGTACTACTCTATACCATACCAGTCCTTATAAGGACCTTTGTGGAACTAGTAGCTAGGGATTAGCAGACTGTACCTCACTCAACCCTATATACTGTACTACTCTATACCATACCAGTCCTTATAAGGACCTTTGTGGAACTAGTAGCTAGGGATTAGCAGACTGTACCTCAGTCCCTATACTGATAAAGGACTGCTGCAGAATAGGGCAGCAGTCAAGTATAATATTATTTCTATATTTGGAAGAAAGTATATTATACGTGTACAACCCTATATTCTGTACAGCTATACCAGTCCTTAAAAGGACCTTTGTGGACCTAATAGTAATAGCTAGTGATTAAACTGACTGTCCCTGCTCCACACAGCGTTCTGTCCCTCCCTGCACTGACAAAAGACAGGCTGCTCCAATCACAAGCACAGCAGTACACTGAACCCTATATACTGTACACCAATACCAGTCCTTGAAAGGACCTTTGTGGACCTAATAGTAACAGCTAGTAAACTGACTGTCCCTGCTGCACACAGCATCCTGCCCCTCTCTACACTGACAAAAGACAGGCTGCTGCAACAATCACTTGCACAGCAATGCCTCAAACCTATATCCTGTACTACATCTACACCATACCAGTCCTTAAAAGGACTTTTGTGGACCTAATAGCTAGCGATTTGTGTCACTGCAGTCTCTCCCTGCTCCACACAGCAACCTCTCCCTATAGTGACAGAAGAAAGAATGTAAAATGGGATCGGGCCTATTTATAAGTTAGGGGGAATGTCCAATTGTCCATGTGCTGAAATGTCTCCATTGGCTGTCCTGTACCCCATGATGGATGTGTCATCATGGGTCAAAGTTCTTTCACAACGTAAACACATAAGTCCGCCGGGCGAACAGCGGCAATAGTCCGCCGATCAGGCGAATCGCGAACAGGTAAAATTCGCCGCGAACCGACCGCCGGGCGAACAGTTCGGCCATCCCTACTGGCTGTGGGGATGGTTGGGGGTGGGGGGTGCCCAGATAAAAGCCTGAAGCCCTCGTCCAGTACATCAGGTGCCCTATATTCATTCTGAGGCTCATTTTCTTTGGCTTATATGAAAAATTTCAATTATTTCCCAATGCAAGCTGGAAAAATACACAAATAATCGATGGAACAACATCCACTCCCTCAGCTCTCCGCTCACAGTAAATTTAAGGACTAATAAAGCAGTTAACAGATATTTTCGTAAATCATTTAAGTGACTTATTACATATGTACCCAAGCATCTGCCTTCCTAACCGATCGAACAGGCAGTTAAATATGAGCCAATAATCCCGCAGCAGATGTTGGCTTGTCAATTATCAGGTGCACTTCATATTCCAGGCCCTGAATAAATGAACTCTTCACAATGTATTCAGTCGGGATCACTCCATTTAGTAAGGACAGACTGCTGGAAGACAGATCTCCGAGAGGATAAAATTCATGGACTTCCCGATATCTCTGAATATAAATTCTGATTGATTCCATTCTGTTATTGATTTTTGGGTCCAGTGATGTCACTGGTCGATGTTCATTCAATTTGGAGGAGTAATGGGTCTTGTTTTGGGAGAGTGACTGATGGACTGCAGGACGGAGGACATGCAAGGAACCGATATATAATGGTGGAATTATGCAAATCACGGAGTTCCGCAATGAAGAAGAAGAGCTGCAAAAATTTAAAGAAGATAAACGAGCAACTGAACCCCCGATGAAGATGAAGAGCCGCAAAACCCCAAATAAGCTGAAGAGCCGCTGAATCCCAATGAAGATAAAGAGTCGCTGAAACCCCAAAAATGAGCAGCTGGACCCCCAAAAAAGATGAAGAGCAGATAATCCCCAATGATGATGAAGAGCAGCTGAACCCCAAAGAAGATGAAGGACAGCTAATCCCCAATGATGATGAAGAGCAGCTGAACCCCAAAGAAGATGAAGAGCAGCTAATCCCCAATGATGGTGAAGAGCAGCTGAACCCCATAGAAGATAAAGAACAGCTAAACCCCAAAAATGAACAGCTGGACCCCACAAGAGATGAGCAGATAATCCCCAATGACGATGAAGAGCAGCTAAACCCCTAAGAAGATGAAGGGCAGATAATCCCCAATGATGACGAAGAGCAGCTGAACCCCAAAGAAGATGAAGAGCAGCTAAACCCCAATGAGGATGAGGAGCAGCTAAACCCCAAATAAGCTGAAGAGCAGATAATTCCCAATGATGGTGAAGAGCACCTGAACCCCCTAGAAGATAAAGAGCAGCTAAACCCCAAAAATGAACAGCTGGCCCCCAAAAAAGATGAGCAGATAATCCCCAATGATGATGAAGAGCAGCGGAACCCCAAAGAAGATGAAGGGCAGATAATCCCCAATGATGACAAAGAGCAGCTGAACCCCAATGAAGATGAAGAGCAGCTAAACCCCAATGATGGTGAAGAGCAGCTAAACCCCAAATAAGATGAAGAGCAGCTAATCCCCAATGATGGTGAAGAGCAGCTGAACCCCATAGAAGATAAAGAACAGCTAAACCCCAAAAATGAACAGCTGGACCCCAAAAAAGATGAGCAGATAATCCCCAATGACGATGAAGAGCAACTGAACCCCAAAGAAGATGAAGGGCAGATAATCCCCAATGATGACAAAGAGCAGCTGAACCCCAAAGAAGATGAAGAGCAGCTAAACCCCAATGAGGATGAGGAGCAGCTAAACCCCAAATAAGCTGAAGAGCAGATAATTCCCAATGATGGTGAAGAGCACCTGAACCCCCTAGAAGATAAAGAGCAGCTAAACCCCAAAAATGAACAGCTGGCCCCCAAAAAAGATGAGCAGATAATCCCCAATGATGATGAAGAGCAGCGGAACCCCAAAGAAGATGAAGGGCAGATAATCCCCAATGATGACAAAGAGCAGCTGAACCCCAATGAAGATGAAGAGCAGCTAAACCCCAAATAAGATGAAGAGCAGCTAATCCCCAAATAAGATGAAGAGCAGCTAATCCCCAATGATGGTGAAGAGCAGCTAAACCCCAAATAAGATGAAGAGCAGCTAATCCCCAATGATGGTGAAGAGCAGCTAAACCCCAAATAAGATGAAGAGCAGCTAATCCCCAATGAAGATGAAAAGCAGCTAAACCCCAAATAAGATGAAGAGCAGCTAATCCCCAATGATGGTGAAGAGCAGCTGAACCCCATAGAAGATAAAGAACAGCTAAACCCCAAAAATGAACAGCTGGACCCCAAAAAAGATGAGCAGATAATCCCCAATGACGATGAAGAGCAACTGAACGCCAAAGAAGATGAAGGGCAGATAATCCCCAATGATGACGAAGAGCAGCTTAACCCCATAGAAGATAAAGAGCAGCTAAACCCCAAAAATGAGTAACTGGACCCCAATGATGATGAAGAACAGATAAACCCCAAAGAAGATGATGAGCAGCTAAACCACAATAAAGATGAAGAGCAGCTAAACCCTAATGATGATGAACCCCATTTAAGATAAAGAGCAGCTAATCCCCAATGATGGTGAAGAGCAGCTGAACCCTATAGAAGATAAAGAGCAGCTAAACCCCAAAAAAACAGCTACTGGACCCCAAAAAAGTTGATCAGATAATCCCCAATGATGATGAAGAGCGGCTGAACCCCAAATAATATGAAGAGAAGCTGAACCCCAAAGAAGATAAAGAGCAGCTAAACCCCAAACATGAGCAGCTGGACCCCAAAAAAGTTGAGCAGATAAACCCCAATGATGATGAAGAGCAGCTGAACCCCAATTAAGATGAAGAGCAGCTAATCCCCAATGATATTTAAAGAATTGCTCAGAGAAAACTTTACTCATATACAGGTGTCCACATCCCAAATACCATTGGAAGAAATGTAGGTGGTTTGGGGGCGACAGGATTTTATCTGTACCGTCATAGGACATTACAAACGTTTTTTTTATAAAATAGTCAATTTTATTGAATACAAAAAGTTTATAACACAATGCAACAGGACCATACAATTTTATAATATACAGAAATATCCCTCTTGACGGGTACTACACCCTCAGTGTTGGGTTTACTTCTGCCTGGGAAGCTACTCCAGAGAAGATAATTATGTGTAACCATCTAACATGCTGAGTTAGATGGCCTACACACAGTTATTTGTGCAAATTTAATAATAATAAAAAAAGGAAAAAAATCCCATGTACATAAGTATCACAGACTCCTCTCATGGCCGACATGCGAGCGTGACGCTGGTGGCAGCCATTGTGCGTAGGGGGCGTACATAAGACGACTCCCCAGGCACAGTTCCTTTCTCTGCACACGTGTAGACACTGTACTCTAGTGAAGCACTTTGTAGACTGGCAATCTGTGCTTGGGGGTTCTGTGTGTGTGCCCTTTGGCTACGGGGCTTTACGACCCCCTCAGCTCCCCCGGGATGGACCACTTTTCTGGCCTTGGTCTTACATACACCACACACCATTGCTATCTGTGGCATGTAATCTTATTTCAGTATTAGGTTTAATCCTATATTACATCTTGTTTTGCAGATATCCTATAGCATCCGCCCCTGAGGAAGTGTTTTCACACGAAATGCGTCGGACATTCAGGATGTAGCTATGTGCCCTATAAGGATTCATATCTAGATACACAATTTACCATTTTTAACCCATTGAACCCCAATTTGTGCTGCCAATTTGATACATGAGTCTATAACATTATTTATTATTATGTGCTGATTATATATGTAGCACTGACCCCCGAAGGAGCTGCTGGTTTGGTTTGGGGTTCCCGTGGTAGATGGCCCAAAGAATGTGGAAACTGACACCGAATCCTCTTTTGGGTTATTTATTTAGAACAGAAACAGAGTCTTTCAATAAAGGGTAGAGGGTTAGGAGGGAGTTCAGGCACTTGGATTGCAAAAATTTAAGTCTTTAGAGAAAATCCAGAGAAAAGACACCGTTTCACAACTGGATTTAACAACCCCCCCGGATAGACCTCTCTCACTAGGCCTAGCAGCCAATGGGGTGCTCGACAAACTCTCTGCCACAGACTTGTGACGTACACTTGAGCGTTATTGAGGGATGTGGACAAATTTGGGAAGCACCCACCCCAAAGTACCTTGTCCCCATGTTGATGAGGACAAGGGCCTCTTCCCGACAACCCTGGCCATTGGTTGACAGGGTCTGCGGGTGGGGGGCTTATCAGAATCCGGGGGCCCCCAGATTCTGGCCCCCTACCCTATGTGAATGAGTATGGGGTACGAAGTACCCCTACCCATTCACCTGAGGAAAGAAGTGTACATTAAAAAAAACACAACACAGGTTTTCAAAGTACTTTATTAGACAGCTTCGGGGGTCTTCTCTTCTTCCGTCTTTGGGGGACTTCTCACCGGACTCCTCCGCTATCTTCTGCTCTTTTGTCGATCTTTTACTAGCGGAGAAGCCCAGCTTTCTCCTTCGTCGCCGCCGCCATTCGGGGGTCTTCTTCCATCTTCGGGGGTCTTGTCCTGCTCTTTGGTTCTTCTTGCCGAGCCTCCGCTATCTTCTTCTAGCTCTTTAACTAGCGTTGGCCCAGTCTTGTCGCCTCGCTCGTCTCCACCCCCTTTCCTGACCGGCCGGGCTGCGCGCTCGGATAAGGGTCTGCTATGGACTTTGGGGGGACCTCCACGCTGTTTTTTCGGCATAGGGGTTCCCCTTTAAATCCATACCAGGTGACAGGGCTTGTGAGGTGTCAATCTCGCCGATGGAGGCGGGGACATTCACTTTTTTTGTTAGTTCCGTCTACCTGGAGCCACGTTCAAAATGAACGGACTTTTCTCCGTGTGCGGGCAAGTCCGTTCATTTCAAAAGTTCGGTGGACCAGCACACAGACGGCTGGATTGTCCGCCGGACAATTTTGAGTCAAGACTTCTTTCTAAGTCCACCGGATAATCCGATCGCGTGTACGCGGCATGAGAAGACACATTCTATTTAACCACTTGCCGCCCGACATATAGCAGAATGATGGCGCAAAGTGGTTTCAATACCCTGACTGGGCGTCATATGATGTCCTCAGGATATTAAGCCCCCGGGGGCGCGCATCGAGGCAATCATTGTTGCTGTGTGTCAGTGTGTCGGCTGCTCCTTTGACAGGGGGGGGGGTCTGTGCTGATCGATTATCAGCGCAGCCCCCCCCAAGGATGCCCACACTGGACCACCAGGGACGCCACCAGACCACCAGGGATGCCCAGCACCGGGTATGCCACCCTAGACCACCAGGGATGCCAGTCAGTGCCCACAATGGATGACAATCAGTGCCCACAATGGGCATTACTGATTGGCATGCATTATTGTTTCGCATTGATTGGCATCCATCAGTACAATACGTTACACTACAATGCCACCTATCAGTGCCCACCCGTGCCGCCTATCAGTGCCCACCCGTGCCGCCTATCAGTGCCCATCCATGCCATCTATCAGTGCCCATCCATGCTGCCTATCAGTGCCCATCCGTGCAGCCTATCCATACCCATCCGTGCCGCCTATCCATGCCAATCTGTGCTGCCTATCGGTGCCTATTTGTGCCATCTATCAGTGCCCATCTGTGTCGCATATCAGTGCCACCTATCAGTGCCCATCAGTGCCGCATATCAGTGCCACATATCAGTGCCCATCAATGCCACCTCATCAGTGCCACTTCATTGGTGCCACCTCATCAGTGCCCATCAGTGCCGCCTTATCAGTGCCTGTCAGTGCAGCCCCATCAGTGCCCATCAGTGAAGGAGAAAACGTACTTATTTACAAAGTTTTGTAACTGAAACAAAAAAAAATATTTTTTTTTTCAAAATTTTCAGTCTTTTTTTATTTGTTTAGCAGAAAATAATGCCACCTCATCGGTGCCACCTCATCAGTGCCCATCAGTGCCACCTATCAGTGCCTAACAGTGCCACCTATCAGTGCCCATCAGTGCCGCATATCAGTGCCACATATCATTGCCAATAAATGCCACCTCATCAGTGCCACTTCATTGGTGCCACCTCATCAGTGCCGCCTTATCAGTGCCTGTCAGTGTAGCCCCATCAGTGCCCATCAGTGAAGGAGAAAACGTACTTATTTACAAAGTTTTGTAATTGAAACAAAAAATATATATATATTTTTTTCAAAATTTTCAGTCTTTTTTTATTTGTTTAGCAGAAAATAAAACTGCCAGAGGCGATCAAATACCACCAAAAGAAAACTATTTTTGGGAACAAAATGCAAAAAATTTAGTTTGGATACAGTGTAGCACGACCGCGCAATTGTTAGTCAAAGTGCAACAGCGCTGAAAGCTGAAAATTGGTCTGGGCAGGAAGGTGTATTATTCCCCCCCCCCCCCCCCGGTATTGAAGGGGTTAAGCACCACCATGTTCTGAAGGTGAGCTGAGACACCTAAAGATAAGTCAAAGTTGTGTCTGAAGGTTGGTCTGTTGGGAGAATTTGATGAGTAGAAGAGCCCCACCAATCATCTAAGTGTGGAGAAGTGCGGACCTCTCCCGGCTTCTCTTTGGAGGAGAAGAAGCTTTATCGAAGCTGAGCTCCTGGAGGCTCAGAAATCTGGCATTGTGTAGCCTAGCCCTTGTTACTCGCAGATTTGAAGTGCGTAATTACCGTAAAATACATTCCAGATTTCATCTTTGTAAGTGTTCTTCTAATGCTTCTGAAGAGCCCATCTCCAACTTAATAAATGAGGCTGCATGGGAGGGCACAGATGGTGGCATTTAGGGAATAGTGGAGCGCTTGAGTCAAAATTGATTTTGCTGCAAAGTCACTAATTTCCCCTTGGCTGGAATTTCAGTGAAATCATCCTGCAATTTCGGCAGGTGACTCGCTCTGATCTACCATTAAGAAAGCTTTCCTATGCCACTCTGCCAGTCCTGTGCCACCCCCATACCACCTGTAGCAACCAATCAGTGAATGACGTACAATGGCGAATTAAAGGGTTTAATAGCGACACAGGGGATCAAATGAAAGTAGCATAATCTTCTAAAGATGACTGAACAATATTTGGACAAAAAACACCAATCCTGACAACATAAAGGCAGCAAACAGGCAATTATTACAATGTGTGGGCTACAAATGGGCTACCAAGATGCCATGCAGGTAAGAAACAGACAATCATTGCTACACCATGTTTATGGCAATATCTAAGGTCATGTTCCAAACTAATGATTGGCCGTTCTGGCACATGAGCAGATCTCTCAGCAGCCATTCAAAGCCCAATGCGCCCTGGAATACAACCCCTTCATTTAGCCTTCTTTACTGACACCTGTCCTCCGTGCCTGTCTCCAGACTCCAGATACTCAGGGCCTCCAGCAAACTCCCAGTCCACATGTCTTCTAGTGACTCCAGTATGACCAGTATGCTCAGTGCTTCCAGTGCACCCCCATTCTGTGTATCCTCAAGTGACTCCAGTATGCTCAGTGCCTCCAGTGCACCCCCAGTCCGTGTATCCTCAAGTGCCTCCAGTATGACCAGTATGCTCAGTGCTTCCAGTGCACCCCCAGTCCGTGTATCCTCAAGTGCCTCCAGTATGACCAGTATGCTCAGTGCCTCCAGTGCACCCCCATTCTGTTTATCCTCAAGTGCCTCCAGTATGCTCAGTGCCTCCAGTGCACCCCCATTCTGTTTATCCTCAAGTGCCTCCAGTATGACCAGTATGTTCCATGGCTCCAGTGCACCCCCAGTCTGTGTATCCTCAAGTGCTTCCAGTATGACCAGTATGTTCCATGGCTCCAGTGCATCCCCAGTCTGTGTATCCTCACGTGACTCCAGTATGCCCAGTATGCTCAGTGCCTCCAGTGCACCCCCATTCTGTGTATCTTCAAGTGGCTCCAGTATGACCAGTATGTTCCGTGCTTCCAGTGCACCCCCAGTCCGTGTATCCTCAAGGGACTCCAGTATGCTCAGTGCCTCCAGTGCACCCCATTCTGTGTATCCTCAAGTGCTTCCAGTATGACCAGTATGTTCCATGGCTCCAGTGCATCCCCAGTCTGTGTATCCTCACGTGACTCCAGTATGCTCAGTGCCTCCAGTGCACCCCCATTCTGTTTATCCTCAAGTGGCTCCAGTATGCCCAGTATGTTCTGTGCCTCCAGTGCACCCCCAGTCCGTGTATCCTCAAGTGACTCCAGTATGCCCAGTATGCTCAGTGCCTCCAGTGCACCCCCATTCTGTGTATCTTCAAGTGGCTCCAGTATGACCAGTATGTTCCATGCTTCCAGTGCACCCCCAGTCCGTGTATCCTCAAGTGACTCCAGTATGCTCAGTGCCTCCAGTGCACCCCCATTCTGTGTATCCTCAAGTGCCTCCAGTATGACCAGTATGTTCCATGGCTCCAGTGCATCCCCAGTCTGTGTATCCTCACGTGACTCCAGTATGCTCAGTGCCTCCAGTGCACCCCCATTCTGTTTATCCTCAAGTGGCTCCAGTATGCTCAGTGCCTCCAGTGCACCCCCATTCTGTTTATCCTCAAGTGGCTCCAGTATGCTCAGTATGTTCCGTGCCTCCAGTGCACCCCCAGTCTGTGTATCCTCACGTGACTCCAGTACGCCCAGTATACTCCATGCCTCCAGTGCACCCCCAGTCCGTGTATCCCCAAGTGACTCCAGTATGCCCAGTATGCTCCGTGCCTCCAGTGCACCCCCATTCTGTGTATCCTCAAGTCGCTCTAGTATGCCCAGTATGCTCCATGCCTCCAGTGCACTCCCAGATCACTTATCTTCTAGTGCAGTGATTCTCAACCAGGGTTCCTCCAGAGGTTGTAGGGGTTCCTTCAGCATTGGCCAATTTCTGCCTCTCAGATAAGTTCCCACCGACACCATTGATCTTTTTCGCTCTCTGTAAGGAGGTAATTCTTCCCAATGACCACAAGTGTAAGGACCATTCTTCCCACTGACCATCACACTAATGTATTATGTGTTGTAGATTTCTAATTTTTAGCAGGGGGTTCCCCTGAGACCGGAGAACTATTTCAAGCTTTCCTCCGTGTTGAAAAGGTTGAGAAAGGTTGTTCTAGCACCTATCTTGTCCCCAGTATGCTTAGTGCCTCCAGCGTTTTCCCATCAATGTGTCTTCTATTGTCTACAGTGTGCTCAGTATGATCTGTGCCTCCAGTGTACTACCAGTCCCTATTTATTAATGCTAAATGTCCTCCCAGTCCACATGTCTTCTAGTGACTCAACTGTGCCCAGTATACTCAGTGCCTCCAGTGTATGACTAGTCCATGTGTCCTCATCTGACTCCAGTGTGCCCAGTATGCTCAGTACCTCCAGTGCATTCCCAGCCCATATAACCTCAAGTGACTCCAGTGTGCCCAGTATACTCAGTATCTCCAGTGTCTCCAGTCCATCTCAATTGACTCCAGTGTGCCCAGTATGTTCAATGCTTCCAGTGTACTCCCAGTTCACGTGTACTCAAGTGACTACAGTGTGCCAAGTATGCTCAGTGCCTCCAGTGTACTCCCAGTCCACATGTCTTCTAGTGACTCCAGTGTGCCCAGTAAGCTCAGTGCCTCCAGCGTACTACAAGTCCCCATGTCTTATAGTAACTCCAGTGTGCCCAATATGCTCAGTGCCTCCAGTGCATTCCCAGTCCACATATCCTCAAGTGACTCCAGTGTGCCCAGTTTGCTCTGTGCTTCCAGTGTACTCCCAGTCCACATGTACTTACGTGACTAGTGTTCCCAGTATGTTCAGTGCCTCCAGTGTACTCCCAGTCCATTGGTATCATTGGAACGAACGGTGCCTCATTGTTGGTCTCATTGAGTGAAATGGTACCTCATTGTTGGTCTCATTGGGTGACATGGTGCCCCATTGTTGGTGTCCTTGGGAAAAATGGTGCCCCATTGTTGGTGTCATTGGGAAACATGGTGCCCCATTGTTGGTGTAATTGGGAGAGAGGGTGTCTTGTTGTTGTATTTGGGAGAAATAGTGCTCCATTGTTGGTATTATTGGGAGGAATAATGCCTCATAGTTGGTGTCATTGGGTGACATGGTGCCCATTGTTGGTGTCATTGGGAGAAATGGTGTCTCGTTGTTGTTGTCATTGGGAGAAATGGTTCCCCATTGTTGGTGTTATGGGGAGAAATAGTGCCCCATAGTTGGTGTTATTGGGAGGAATAATGCCTCATAGTTGGCGTCATTGGGTGACATGGTGCCCATTGTTATCATTGGGAGAAATGGTTCCCCATTGTTGGTGTTATTGGGAGAAATAATGCCTCATTGTTGGTGTTATTGGGAGGAATAATGCCTCATAGTTGGCGTCATTGGGTGACATGGTGCTCCATTGTTGGTGTCATTGGGCAAAATGGTGCCCCATTGTTGTCAGTTAGCAGAATAGTGTCTTGTATCGGGGGAGGAACAGTACCCCAAGGGCCAGATAAAGACAAGCAAAGGGCCTCATCCTGCCCCTGGGTCACAGCTCTACCAGCTTCTCCAAATACCCTTTAAACCTCTGCCAGGATCCCAAGTACAGTCCCAACGCGATTCATCTCCTCCCTACCGACGGGCTCTTGACTCTTTCTTGGTTCCACCATTGTCACACAGATCTCACAAGAGGATCCACGACACCAAATCACTTCCAGTGAATGTTCCCCCTCCAGTGCGGAGCTCACACCCAACAGAACCCAAAGCTGGGAATCCAAACAAGGCAGAGGATGTCTGCAACTTGCCCTCAAGCACTGTGCAGAGTTCCGAGAAAACCAGCAAGCCGATTCCAGAGAACAGAATTCAGCTCCTGTCTGCAAAAATGATCGCCAGATATTGGAAATGTATTGGCAATAAAAAGATTCTGACAGACGGGTGACATCGAATCGCATCACAGCCAGTGGTTTGTGGAACAATGTTCTATATTGTAGCTTTTTTTTTATTTTTATTTTTTTTATCTGTCGGTTTTCTTTAAAAAATGAAAAGTTACACATGTTTGTCTTACATAATTTTCTTTTCTCCACCAACACCAAATCTTTTAGCAGTTGCTAAGGAACGAGATGCACACAATACCGCTCTTATCTGTCTCCGATGCATCGAGCGCGTCGGCTATTAATAACTATGAAAACCTCCATTTCTGCCGTTTTCCATCAAAACACGCGTTTTGTTTTTATTTCTTATATTTACGCTCTATTATTTGCTGCTCTCCTGTTTATTTAGCTCGGGGGGTCAACTTATGATACTTTACTGGCATTAACTTTTATTCAATTGTTTAATTATTTTATTATATATTTGTTTGTTTTATTCGAGGCATTAAAAAACAACACACGGGGGGTGATTATAGACGAGGGCTCCAGTACCCGCGCTGCGTCTCCCCCGATGCTTTTAGTGGTCTTCTTAGTGGGAGGGGGGGAGGGAGGGGGGTTGGATGTAAAAAAAAAAAAATTGGAATTGAAGCGTCACACCACGGCAAAGAGCTCCAGATACAACTTTTATTCCAATTAATGTCAGAGGGACAATCCAAAAAGTAACCAATGCGTTTTGGCGGTCCATGAGTGCTACCTTCATCAGGGCTTAATTGAGATCGAAGTGAATAGACTGAGCCTGCGCTTGCAACAACACTGGTAAAAAAATAAATAAAAAAATGAACCTCTTCCCACTCAGCCTAATGTAATATGATGGTGGGACGGGAGCCCCGATATCCTGGGAGGACCAGGGGCATCTTTAATATTGATTGGACCCTGCCTGGGGCAAACCTTTTATCAGCCCCTCGCAAATTCACTTATCAACTATTTGTGGGCTCAAGGGGCCCCGATGACTGAGCCCTGGGGGGGGGGCAGCTGCCCCTTTTGCCCTGTGTTAAAGATGGCCCTGGGGGTGACATCCTAGTATCTCGCCTCATGCACACCCCCACGGGCCACGCCCCCAGCATGATCTGCGACCCACGGTGTCCACTGGACACGACCGATGACTAATCATGGTACCGGCCCGCTGCTGGTGCCATGTGAACTCTGTGACCAATCACATGACAATTGTACACAATGAATGGCTTTGTTTTATTGCCTTTCATTGTGTACTCTTGTGATGAGCCCTGCGATTGGTCACAGGGATCACATGGTACAGATAGGGTCAATCATAGCTAATCACAATAGTAAGCACTGCATGAATAATTTATATATATATATTCTTTTTCAGGCAACAAGAAAGGAGATGGGCCACTGTAATAAAAAAGTACTTTGAAAAAATTATATATATGTAAAAAGTAAGAAAAAAATACTTTGAAAATTAAAAAATAAAATAAAAAATATATATGTATATATATATATATATATATATATATATATATATATATATATGTATATGTATATATATATATATATATATATATATATATATATATATATATATATATGTATATATATATATATATATATATATGTATATATATATATATATATATATATATATATATATATATATATATGTATATATCTATATATATATGTATATATATATATATATATATATATATATATATATATATATATATATGTATGTATATATATATTTATATTTATTTCTATTATTAAAAAAAATAAAAAATACTTTGAAAATTGCAATTAAAAATATATATATTTATATTCATGTGTGTGTGTGTGTGTGTGTGTGTGTATATATATATATATATATATATATATATATATATATATATATATATGTATATATTCTTTTTCAGGCAACAAGAAGTAAGAAAAAAAACCTTTGAAAATTGCTAAAACAATAAATAAATAAATAAATATATATATATATATATATATATATATATATATATATATATATATATATATTAAAAAAAAGGAAAAAAATACTTTGAAAATTACAATAAAAATAAATAAATATATATATATATATATATATATTCATTTATGTGTGTGTGTGTGTGTATATATATATATATATATATATATATATATATATATATATATATATATATATATATATATATATATGTATATATATATATATATATATATATATATATATATATATATATATATATATATATATATATATATATGTATATATTCTTTTTCAGGCAACAAGAAAGGAGATGGGCCACTGTAATAAAAAAAGTACTTTGAAAAAATTATATATATATAAAAAGTAAGAAAAAAAACCTTTGAAAATTGCTAAAAAAATAAATAAATAAATATATATAAATATATATATATATATATATATATATATATATATATATATATATATATATATATATATATTAAAGAAATACTTTGAAAATTACAAAATATATATATACATACATATATATATATATATATATATATATATATATATATATATATATATATATATATATATATATGTATATATTCTTTTTCAGGCAACAAGAAAGGAGATGGGCCACTGTAATAAAAAAGTACTTTGAAAAAAACTATAAGAATAACGTAGAAAGAATATAACTATCTTCTGAAATTTAAATTTCAAACAGAATACCTTTGAATTTGAATACATAAGAAAAGAATAGAATAGACTATGATAGAATATAAAAGAAAGTAATAATTAAAAAAAATAGAATAGAAAGAATATAACCATTTCCCAAAATTCAAATAGAATCAAATCGAATTTGAATAGAATAGAAAAGAATGTATTACAATAGAATAGTAAATAAAAGAATCGTATAGTAAAAAAAAACAGAATAGAATAGAAAGAATATAATCTGTAATTAGAATTTTGAATAGAATAAATTTAAATAGAAAAAAAATAGAATAGAATAAACAAATATAAAAATAATGAAATAAAAAAAAAACAATAGAATAGAATAGAAAGAATAAAACCATTTCCCAAAATTAAAATAGAAATTATTTGAATAGAATAGAAAATAATAATTTTGACTAAGAAGATGGTTATATTCATTCTATTCTATTTTATTTTGTCTATACTATTGTATTATTTTCTATTCTATTCTACTCTATTTTTTTCTATTCAATTCAAATTGGAATTGATTCTACCTGAATTTTGGAGAATGGTTATATTATTTCAATTCTATTCTATGCTATTGTTTTTTTTAATTCTATTTTTTTCTATTCTATTTAGAATTTCAGAAGATGCTTATAATGTATTTAATTCCATTTCTTTCTATTCCATTATATTCTATTCTTTTATTTTCTGTTATATTCTTTTCTATTCTGTTATATTTCTTTCTCTTTTATTCCTTTTATTTTCTATTCTATTTTATTTTCTTTGGAAATTGGGAAACTTTTCGAATTCGAAAACTATTCGAAATTGATTTGAAATCTTTTCGTATCGATCCAAATTCGAAAATTCAAATCGATTTGAATATGAATAAACGAAACGAATTCCAAAAACGAATTAAACGGATTAAACAAATTTAACTAAACAAATTAATGTAACATGAACTCTAGCCTTAACACTAACTCTAATCCCCTAACCCTAGCCGTAATCCTAACTCCAATCCCATAAATTTAGCCTTAACACTAACACTAATCCCCTAATACTAACCGTGATCCCCTAACCCTAGCCTTCATATTAACTCTAATCCCCTAAATTTAACCTTAACACTAACACTAACCCTAATCCCATAACCCTAATCCCCTAATCCTACCCTTAATCCTAACCCTAATCCTGTAACCCTAATCCCCTAATCCCAACCCTAATCCCCTAACCCTAGCCTTAATCATAACTCCAATCCCATAAATTTAGCCTTAACACTAACCCTAATCCCCTAATACTAACCGTGATCCCCTAACCCTATCCTTAATCCTACCCCTAATCCCCTAACCCTACCCCTAATCCTAACCCTAATCATACCCCTAATCCCCTAACCCTAATCCCCTAACCTCACCCCGAATCCTACCCCTTATCCTAACCCTACCTCTAACCCTAATCCTAACCCTAATCCCCTAAATTAAGCCTTAACACTAACGTTAATCCCCTAATACTAACCGTAATCCCCTAACCCTAACCTTAATCCTAACTCTAATCCCCTAAATTTAACCTTAACACTAATCCTAATCCCCTAACCCTACCCTTAATTCTAACCCTAATTCCCTAACCCTAACCTTGATCTTAACTCTAATCACCTAAATTTAGCTTTAACGCTAACCCTAAACACCTAACCCCACCCCTAATCCTACCCCTAATTCCCTAACCCTACACCTAATCCTAACCCCAATCCCCTAACCCTATCCCTAACCCTAACCCCCTAACCCTAATCCTAACACTAATCCCTTAACCCTAACCCTAATTCCC
The DNA here is from genome assembly GCF_037356315.1 of Lithobates pipiens. Lineage (NCBI taxonomy): Eukaryota > Metazoa > Chordata > Amphibia > Anura > Ranidae > Lithobates > Lithobates pipiens. Next base: position 5,140,300 of record NW_027507764.1, on the reverse strand, counting down.
TAACCCTACCCCTATTCCTAACCCTAACCCTAATCCCTAACCCTACCCTAATCCTAACCCTATCCCTAATCCTAACCCCCTAACCCTATCCCTAATCCCCTACCCCTAATCCTAACTCTAATCCCCTAACCCTAAAACGAATCCCCTAATCCTAACCCTAATCCCCTAACCCTACCTAATCCCCTAACCCTATCCCTAATCCTTAACCGAATCCCCTAACCATATCCCTAATCCCCTAATCCTACCCCTAATCCTAACCCTAATCCCCTAACCCTAACCCAAATCCCGTAATCCTACCCCTAATCCTACTCCTAATCCTAAACCTAATCCCCTAATCCTACCCCTAATCCCTTAACCCTATCCCTAATCCTAATCCCCTAACCCTACCCCTAATCCCCTCCCCTAAACTCAACCCTAATCCCCTAATCCTACCCCTAATCCCCTAACCTTACCCCTAATCCCCACCCCTAAATTTAACCCTAATTCCCTAACCCTACCCCTAATCCTAACCCTAATCCCCTAACCCTAAACCCCTAACCCCCACCTTAACACTAACCCTAATCCAATCTTGTCTCCATTCAGGACCTCTGGTCCACTGTGCCTTCAGCCCTGAACACATTCAGTTTTGCAGCAAGGGATTCCAAGAGAGACGACCATTTGTCAGCAACTACTGTCCAGACATTGGGGGTCTTTTTACTAATTGATATGGAGGATGGGGGGGGGCACATAAAGATGGGGGGGGAGGGTGAGAGTAACCTCTAGGGAAATGATTACATGAATTATGAAGGTTTCATGAGCTCCAGGTCTGCGGTGAGCCCAGTTCCTCGGGTTTCATGTCATGGCTGACCATATATACAGCAAGCATTCCCAGAGCACTTTCCAAGCGGTGAGCCTATAGGGACCATCGATGACCAGTGACGACGTTCGGGGTTTGAGCGCTGCCATCGCCAACGCATGGCCCACCGGGGAACGGAGGAATCCACCCCCTTCTTCTACAGGGTGGGAGGGATTCAGGTTGGGCATCACGTTGGGTTCACTTTAAGCCCCATCAAGGTGTAAGAATTAGGTAGTATGACAGCCTCAAAAATTCACCAAGATACCATCGTCCCAAACAGTATGTGTAAAAAACTGAGCATAGAGCTCAGAACTTCAAGGAAAGACAACTCAACAGGAGTATTTCCTAGTAGTTCAGTGGGAACAGGGACTATTGCGGTATCGTATACTAATCAAAAGAGTTCAGTAAAATTCAATCATATTTTATTATAAATGAATCCACATCAGTAGATGACAAACAAACAATTACACAAAACATAAATTCAATCCAATAAAAGGACCGAATCAGCTCAAGGGAAATTATAACATTGTTTCAAAACAAAGGGGGTTTTGTTACGGAAATGCAGAATAGACATGTGCAAAAGGAAAAAATTTGTTTAGTTTCGTTTCGTTTTAATTCGTTAATTCATTAATTTCGTTTAGTTATATTCGTTAACTTCCTTAAATTCGTTTTCGGATTTCGTTTAGTTTTCTACCGAATTCGAAAAATCGGCCACATTCGAAAATATTTCAACGAAATTCGAAAATATTTCTACCGGATTCGAAATGATTTCAACATGATTCGACATTATTTCAACCACATTCGAAAATATTTTGTGACCCGACTTTAGGGCCATGTATCTCGGGGTCACTTGGTGCTAGAAACTCCAAATTTGGATATGTTGTAGTGCTAGTACTGTTGTGTTTGCATACCAAATTTGGGGTTTCTAGCTATAAGTGACCCCGAGATATGTGGCCCCAAAATCGGGTCGCAAAATGTTATTAGTTAATAGAGCAGAGAATGACATTTTGCGACCCGATTTTGGGGCCACATATCTCGGGGTCACTTATAGCTAGAAACCCCAAATTTGGTATGCAAACACAATAATACTAGCTCTACAACATATCCAAATTTGAAGTGTCTAGCACAAAGTGACCCCGAGATACATGGCCCTAAAATCGGGTCACAAAATATTTTCGAATGCGGTTGAAATAATGTTGAATCATGTTGAAATAATTTCGAATGCGGTTGAAATAATTTCGAATCTTGTCGAATTCGTTCGAATTCATTCGTTATATTTCTTTCGTATTCGTTGTAATTTGTTGTTTTTTTTTATTCGGACATTCGGATGCATCCGAATGTCCGAAAGATGCAAAATTCGGCCGAATTTCGATTCGTTACGAAACGAATTGCACAAGCCTAATGCAGAATTGACGTATAAATCCGACCGGTTTCGCGGTACTAGAAATGCCGCTTCATCAGGGAACGTCACTTTACAAATCTAATATATACAAAGAAATATAATTTTAGTCTTGCAGCCTGATGACACTTGTCAATTTACAAATCTATTATGATATATCGTATGTGGATTGTGACTCCCCCCTTTTGGCCTCGCCCCCACAGCCAGAGAGACCCGAGGAGTTTATTCTCCTCCCCCCCCCCCCCCTCTGTGGGCGGATATGTGGCAACCTACAGTGGCTGTATTCCATCTATGCCCCTTTCGCCTCGCTGCAGATATTGTATGCAGTGGTGAGAGGAGCGCTTATACTGTATGTATTGCGCTGGTTGCCTGACCCGGAACTATCCTTGCTCGGTTTGTGATGATGTCTGGACGGGGATGGCATACTATGTAAATCCCCGCCCAGTTATGCCTCCCAGCACTCCCCCTGTCTCTTTTGATCTATGGGGGGACCCTTTTTCCCTGCGCACGAGCGATCTTGCGCCTGCGCGGTGATGGAGGGACGGGGATTAGGAGCGCACTAGTACGCTCTGACTACTTCCGGGTTGGGGGGTATGAAAGGCGCGCCTGGAATTTGAATTCTCAGAGCGACGCCGGTATTGATGGGACATGTATATGGCGAGTGACTAGAAGGTAAAACTACTATTATAATTGGGCTTTGCTATTCGTTTTCTCTCCTAATTTTAATTAGGTTACAGTAGTGCTGATCTATTCCTATATATATATTTTTAAACTGATAACCAGGAAACCCACCATTTGAACCTGTTGGCACTGTATATTGAAGACCTGCCAGGATCTTGACATTTGTATTGTCTGACACTTCCACCCCTCCTTTCCTCCAAACCCTTTCCCCCCATTAAACCAGACCAGACTGTGTTTGGAGTAAATGGCCAAAGGCCTTGATTTATTAACCAAAATATATAAATAAAAAATATAAACTTTTATAAATAACTTTTAATAATAATAACTTTTCCTTTAACACTGGAACATGGGTCATTAGCATATCCAAGACCCTACTGGTCACTGCACCATCTATTTTACCTCTTGACCTCCAGACGGCATCCCCTGTCTCGGAGGCTAAACCCAAACCAATGCAGTGACCTACCCCTTTTCTCCTCCGGTTACCCCCTTGTAACCAGGAAGTACATCAACAACCATCCCCATCCCCATGGATGGGTACAACCTAATTACCACCTGCACCACTTACCCTTCTAAACTGACCCCCCAAACAACCAGCACACCCATACAACAAAATCCTACCAACCCCAGGGGAGGGTGGGTGGGAATCTCTTCCTCCTCCGCTCTCCGAGTGACCTGGCTTCCGCTCGGCTTCCCGCCGAACGTGTTAGCTCCGCCCCCCCTTTTGCCCCACCTCCCGGCTTCTTAAAGCGGCCCATGCAATACTCATTAAAGCGGCGACAGTGCATGCAAACAATTGTCATGCTGTCCCTCCGCTTAGCAGCCTTCGGCTGCTGCTCCGTGGCCTCTCTTTACTTGACAACTGACTTTCCAGTAACCAGATAAGAGTGGGGGTATGTTTCGTTTAATGGCCATGTCTCTTTTAGTTACACCTAGCAGCATAGACCATGGACCACTGGGTGTTTTCCTTGGTGTGATAGATTCTATTTATCTATCTATCTATCTACTAAATAAGATAATCCTTAAACTTTTTCCTGTCCATGGTCTCAGATCTCCTATCTCATATAATGTACATTTTTTAAAAATGGACTATTTTTATCCATTTCCTTCTAGTCCTTTCACTCGCTGTTTCAGTGTCTCTCTACCTATTATATACCCCCCATGTCCGCCCACAGGGGGGGCACCCCGATCTGAGGGTGTCTCGAAGTCAGTCGCTTGGTTGTTGAGGGGTTGGGAATTCCAGTGGTGAGTCATGAACTATTATTGTATTTATTATTTTTGGATTAATTTTGTCCTTTGACTGTATATTGTGTACAATCTGTATTATGGTTATAAAAAGTTTTTATGTATTGTATGCATTAAAAATTATATTTCTTTGTATATATTAGATTTGTAAAGTGACGTTCCCTGATGAAGCGGCATTTCTAGTACCGCGAAACCGGTCGGATTTATACGTCAATTCTGCATTTCCGTAACAAAACCCCCTTTGTTTTGAAACAATGTTATAATTTCCCTTGAGCTGATTCGGTCCTTTTATTGGATTGAATTTATGTTTTGTGTAATTGTTTGTTTGTCATCTACTGATGTGGATTCATTTATAATAAAATATGATTGAATTTTACTGAAGTCTTTTGATTAGTATACGATACCGCAATAGTCCCTGTTCCCACTGAACTACTAGGAAATACTCCTGTTGAGTTGTCTTTCCTTGAAGTTCTGAGCTCTATGCTCAGTTTTTTACACAAGGTGTAAGAATTAGACCAAAAAATGTACAAAGATTCTCATGAAAGGAATAGAAATGCCGCCATTCACCATCGGCATGAAGAAGGTTGTGATGGAGGATGGAGGATGGGGGATGGAGGATGGAGGATGGGGGATGGAGGATGGAGGATGGGGGATGGGGGATGGAGGATGGAGGATGGGGGATGGAGGATGGAGGATGGGGGATGGGGGATGGGGGATGGGGGATGGGGGATGGGGGATGGAGGATGGGGGATGGGGGATGGAGGATGGAGGATGGAGGATGGGGGATGGGGGATGGGGGATGGAGGATGGGGGATGGGGGATGGGGAATGGGGGATGGGGGATGGGGGATGGAGGATGGGGGATGGGGGATGGGGATGGGGGATGGAGGATGGAGGATGGGGGATGGAGGATGGGGGATGGGGATGGGGGGATGGAGGATGGGGGATGGGGGATGGGGGATGGGGGATGGAGGCTGGGGGATGGAGGATGGAGGATGGAGGCCCGATGTCCAGGTGACCGCCGTTCACCTTCAACAAATGGTACATGGCGCGGAGTTACTTCCGTCCGGGTGACGCTCAGGATGTGATTCGTCCGATTCTCCGAGATCTTCTCGCCCCTCCATCAGCAAAGCAGCTCGAGACGCGACGTCTGCGTGAGAAGTCACGTGACCGAAGGCTAAAAATACATTCCTTTCATAACTTCACACATAACGCGACCGGCGAGCAGCCGACACGTGGCCAGCCGCGCCACCCGGGCGCCAAAATCACGCTCACCGCTTACTACTGCTCAAGGCTGCGGATTATTTTACAGCATGTTTCTGGGAATTCTAAATACAGTACATACTCTATATTATATATATATCCTATATGACCAAAAGTATTGGGACGCCTGACTTTACACGCACATGAACTTTAATGGCATCCCAGTTTTAGTCCCGGAGGGTTCAATATTGAGTTGGCTCCGCTCCTTTGTAGCTGCAACAGCTTCACCTCTTCTGGGAAGGCCGTCCACAAGGTTTAGGAGGGTGTCTATGGGGATGTGTGACCATTCTTCAAGAAGAGCGTTTGTGAGGTCAGGCACCGATGTTGGATGAGAAGGCCTGGCTCGCAGTCCCCACTCTAATGTGAAGGCCAGTCAAGTTCCTCCACCCCAAACTCGCTCATCCATGTCTTTATATATCTTGCTTTGTGCACTGGTTCAAACCATTTGGTGGAGGGGGGATTATGGTGTGGGGGGAGGGTGGATTATGGTGGGGGGTTGTTTTTCAGGGGTTGGGCTTGGCCCCCTTAGTTCCAGTGAAGGGAACTCTTAAGGCGTCAGCACACCAACACATTTTGGACAATTTCATGCTCCCAACTTTGTCTAGGGACAGCCTCTTCCTGTTCCAATATGACTGCTCACCAGTACACAAAGCAAGGTCCATAAAGACATGGATGAGCGAGTTTGGGGTGGAGCAACTTGACTGACCCGCACAGAGTCCTGACCTCCATAGAACACCTTTGGGATGAATTAGAGTGGATACTGCGAGCCAGGCCTTCTCATCCAACATCAGTGCCTGAGCTCACAAATGCTCTTCTGGAAGAATGGTCAGACATTCCCATAGACACATCTCCTAAACCTTCCCAGTAGAGATGAAGCTGTTATAGCTGCAAAGGGTGGGCCAACCAGGATGCTCGGACAAACCACCGGACTGTCCGCCGGACTTTCCCGAACGAGCGGACCTGTCCACACACGGTACTTTTGCGGCGGACTATCCGCCGTACTTTTGAAATGAACGGACTCGCCCGCACGCGGAGGAAAGTCCGTTCATTTTGAGCGCGTCTCCAGGTAGCCGGGGCCAGCGAAGGAAGCGTCGTTGGCCTCGTCACCTGGTATGGACTTAAAGGGGAATCCCTACGCCGAAAAAACGGCGTGGGGGTTCCCCCCTAGGTCCATATCAGACCCTAATCCAAACATGCTACCCAGCTGGGCCAGGAAAGGGGGTGGGGACGATCGAGCGCCCACCTCCTGAGCCGTACCAGGCTGCGTGCCCTCAACATGGGGGGGTGCCTTGGGGAAGGGGGGGCCTTCGCGGCCCCCCCACCCCAAAGCACCTTGTACCCATGTTGATGAGGACAAGGGCCTCTTCCCAACAACCCTGGCCGTTGGTTGTCGGGGTCAGCGGGCGGGGGGGTTATCGGAATCCGGGAGCCCCCTTTAATAAGGGGGCCCCCGAATCCCAGTCCCCCACCCTATGTGAATGAGTATGGGGTACAATGTACTTCTACTTATTCACCTGTGAAAAAAATGTTTAAAAAAAAAACACAACACACAAGGGTTAAAATAGTTTATTGCACAGCTCCGGGGGTCTTCCGTCTTCGGGGGTCTTCTCGCCGGACTCCTCCGCTATCTTCTTCTAGCTCTTTTACTAGCGGAGGAGCCCGGCTTTCTTCTTCGCCGCCGCCCTCTTCTTCCGACTTCGGGGGTCTTGTCCCCCCTCTTCGGTTCTTCTTGCCGGGCCTCCGCGCCTTCTTCTAGCTCTGGGACTGTGACATCATAATGGGTGGGGACATCATCCGGAGATGTCCCTATATAAGTCGCTGCACGCCGCGTGTCCTGTCATAGTGACCGGAGACAGCGACCAGGCAACATCTCCAGAAGAGAAGAAGAGAAGGCGGCGGCGACAGAAGACCGCGGCCACCGCTTGTAAAAGAGCTAGAAGAAGGCGCGGTGGCCCGGCAAGAAGAACCGAAGAGGGGGGACAAGACTCCCGAAGTCGGAAGAAGAGGGCGGCGGCGAAAAAGAAAGCCGGGCTCCTCCGCTAGTGAAAGAGCTAGCAGAAGGTAGCAGAGGAGTCCAGAGAGAAGACCCCCGAAGACGGAAGACCCCCGAAGATGGAAGAAGACCCCCGGAGCTGCGTAATAAACTATTTTAACCCTTGTGTGTTGTGTTTTTTTTTTACATTTTTTTCACAGGTGAATGGGTAGGAGTACATTGTACCCCATACTCACTCACATAGGGTGGGGGGCCGGGATCCGGGGGCCCCCCTTATTAAAGGGGGCTCCCGGATTCCGATAAGCCCCCCGCCCCCTGCAGACCCCGACAACCAACGGCCAGGGTTGTCGGGAAGAGGCCCTTGTCCTCATCAACATGGGGACAAGGTGCTTTGGGGTGGGGGTGGTTACGGGGGCCCCCCCTTCCCCAAGGCACCCCCCATGTTGAGGGCACGCGGCCTGGTACGGCTCAGGAGGGGGGGGGGTGCTCGCTCGTCCCCACCCCCTTTCCTGGCCGGCTGGGTAGCGTGCTCGGATAAGGGTCTGATATGGACCTACGGGGGGACCCCCACGCTGTTTTTTTTTAGGCATAGGGATTCCCCTTTAAGTCCAAACCAGGTGACGGGGGCCAGCGACGCCCCCCTTCGCTGGCCCCCCGGCTACCTGGAGCCGCGCTCAAAATGAGCGGACTTTTCTCCACGCGGAAAAAAGTCAGTTCATTTCAAAAGTACGGCGGACCGGCACACACACACACACGGCCGGACTGCGAGTCCGGACTTTTGGGTAAAAAAAAAGTCCGCCGGAGCCCACAGACGGGCGGATTTTCCGGCGGACTTTTCCCACCGGATTGTTTGATCGCGGGTAACGCGCCATCATTCTCCTTTTATTATTCTGTTCCTGATTTTTTTATTTCGATTTTTCCAGCCATTCGTCTTCAGACATTTTTATTCCTTTGGAATAATTTTCGTTTGTTAAAAATTTTGCAATGTTGCATTAAAAAAAAGTTAAAAAGCAAAAAAAAAAAACTTTATTTGTAACTTTATAAACACAGGAACTTTGCAATGCTTTGTAGCGGAATGATAATTATGGTGTCGCTCTAAGTGGCAGAAATGATAGAAGATATTTATACTTCTGATCTGCAGTATTATTATCAGTAATCAGATGTACCCGACACTCGTCATCATCGCACATATGGAAGGCACTTCTCAGGGCTTCATTCAGAGCCCCTCCCCTCCCCCAATCACAGAGAACTGATCTCAGGGCAGATCAGATTCCAGAGATTATAAACCGCCCCTCCCCCCCCCCAGGAATGATGCAGACAATAATATATGAAGAGGGGCGCTCAGAGCTGATTATCTGCACAGTCTGCAGTTTAGCGGAATCGCAGAGCGCGGCGGAAACACGAACGTCTTGTAGAGACCATTAACCTAAATACTTTTAAATTGCATCGTTTGTGACACTCAGAGCAAGAAATTTCCAGAAAGTGAAGTCGTTACACGGAATGTACAGACTGCGGACACGCGTCCTTCCATTATCTGCCATCCGTCTATGTCAGGTACTTGTACAGCGCCGTCACTGTACACAGCGCTTTACATATACATTGTACATTCACATCCGTCCCTGACCTCAAGGAGCTTCCAATCCAATGACCCCCCCAACACACATACTGGGGGCAATTTAGACAGAAGCTCCCAGCATCTTTGTAGTGTGGGAGGAAACCGGAGCCCCCGGAGGAAACTCACACAGACACAGAGAGAGCATGCAGACTGCAGGCAGGTGGTGTTGTGGTCAGGATTCGAGCCAGCGACCATTTTTATTGATAGGTAACAGTGCTACCCACAACATCACTGTGCCACCCACTACACCACTGTGCCACCTACTACACCAATGTGCTACCCACTACACCACTGTGAAACCCTCTACACCACTTTGCTACCCACTACACCACTGTGCCACCCACTACACCACCCACTACACCAACTACACCACCGTGTCACCCACTACACCACCGTGTCACCCACTACACCACTGTACTACCCACTACACCACTGTGCTACCCAGTACACCACTGTGCCACCCACTACACCACTGTGCTACCCACTACACCACTGTGCCACCCACTACACCACTGTACTACCCACTACACCACTGTGCTACCCAGTACACCACTGTGCCACCCACTACACCACTGTGCTACCCACTACACCACTGTGCTACTCACTACCCCACTGTGCCACCCATTACACCACTGTGCCACCCACTACACCACTGTGCTACTCACTACAACACTGTGCCACCCATTACACCACTGTGCCACCCACTACACCACCCACTACACCACTGTGCTACCTACTATGCCACTGTGCTACCCACTACACCACTGTACCACCCACAACACCACCCACTACACCAATGTGCCACCCACTACACCATTGCGTTACCCACTGCACCACTGTGCCACCCACTACACCACTGTGCTACCTAATAAGCCACTGTGCCACCCACTACACCACTGTGCTACCCACTACACCACTGTGCTACCCACTACACCACTGTGCCACCCACTACACCACCCACTACACCACTGTGCTATCCACTACGCCACTGTGCTATCCACTACGCCACTGTGCCACCCACTACACCACTGTGCTACCTAATAAGCCACTGTGCCATCCACTACACCACTGTGCCACCCACTACACCACTGTGCTACCCACTACACCACTGTGCTACCCACTACACCACTGTGCCACCCACTACACCACCCACTACACCACTGTGCTACCCACTACACCACTGTGCTACCCACTACAACACTGTGCCACCCACTACACCACCCACTACACCACTGTGCTATCCACTACGCCACTGTGCTATCCACTACGCCACTGTGCCACCCACTACACCACTGTGCTACCCACTGCACCACTGTGCCACCCACTACACCACTGTGCTACTCACTACACAACTGTGCCACCCACTACACCACTGTACCACCCACTACACCACCCACTACACCAATGTGCCACCCACTACACCATTGCGTTACCCACTGCACCACTGTGCCACCCACTACACCACTGTGCTACCTAATAAGCCACTGTGCCACCCACTACACCACTGTGCTACCCACTACACCACTGTGCTACCCACTACACCACTGTGCCACCCACTACACCACCCACTACACCACTGTGCTATCCACTACGCCACTGTGCTATCCACTACGCCACTGTGCCACCCACTACACCACTGTGCTACCTAATAAGCCACTGTGCCATCCACTACACCACTGTGCCACCCACTACACCACTGTGCTACCCACTACACCACTGTGCTACCCACTACACCACTGTGCCACCCACTACACCACCCACTACACCACTGTGCTACCCACTACACCACTGTGCTACCCACTACAACACTGTGCCACCCACTACACCACCCACTACACCACTGTGCTATCCACTACGCCACTGTGCTATCCACTACGCCACTGTGCCACCCACTACACCACTGTGCTACCCACTGCACCACTGTGCCACCCACTACACCACTGTGCTACTCACTACACAACTGTGCCACCCACTACACCACTGTGCCACCCACTACACCACCCACTACACCACTGTGCTACCCACTACGCCACTGTGCCACCGACTACACCATTGTGTCGCCCACTACACCACTGTGCTACCCACTACATCACTGCGCCACCCACTACACCACTGTTACCCACTACACCATTGTGCCACCCACTACGCCACTGTGCTACCCACTACACCACTGTTACCCACTACACCATTGTGCCACCCACTACACCACTGTGCTACTCACTACACCACTGTGCCACTCACTGCACCACTGTGCCACCCACTACACCACTGTGCTACCCACTGTGCCACCCACTACACCACTGTGCTTCCCACTACGCCAATGTGCCACCCACTAGACCACTGTGCTACCCACTATGCCACTGTGCTACCCACTACACCATTGTGTTACCCACTAGGCCACTGTGCGACCCACTACACCACTGTGCTACCCACTACACCACTGTGCTACCCACTGCACCACTGTGCCAACCACTACACCACTGTACTACTCACTACACCACTGGGCCACCCACTGCACCATTTATCCCCACAGTTATCAGGAACAGGACGGCTCTTCCATAGAAGATGTTATATAACAAATCATCGGACCTAACAAGACGCGGGGAAAATGTCACCTTTATTTATAGGAAGACAGAAATACAGAGCGAGTTATACAATGATTGTCAGCTCCGTACACCGCAAAGATACAACAAAGATACAACAAGGATCAACGAGAATTGTTCTAAATATTAACACAACAAAGAATTCCAGGAATGGCAATTTATAGAGTTCCATTGTTCCTGCTTGGACCAATATAACTCTGTATATACCATACATGTGGGATCCCTCTACTACACCGCTACTACATCACTTCTACACCACTAGTACACCACTTCTACACCACTACTAAACTGCTTCTACACCTCTACTACACCACTACTACATTGCTACTACACCACTTCTACACCTCTACTACACCACTTCTACACCACTACTAAAACGCTTCTACACCTCTACTACACCACTTCTACACCGCTTCTAGACCTCTACTACACCACTACTACACCACTTCTACACCTCTACTACACCACTACTACACCGCTTTTACACCTCTACTACACCACTACCACACCGCTTCTACACCTCTACTACATCACTTCTACACTGCTAGCGGGAGGGGGAAGGGACTTCTCATGCCACCGATAAAAGTGATCTTGTGGTGAATCTGCTGCTGAAACCACTTTTACCCTAAAGAGGACCGCCCACCGTTTCTGAAAATACCGGGGTCATGGCAGCTGTCTCCTACCATAACCCCGATACTCTACGTCAAATTTCTGATGTACAGCTACAGCGGATTGCTAAAGCAATCTGACAATTAAAAACATTTTTTTTTTTTTTTTTTTTTTAAATCTTACTCTGTTTAACCCCTTCCTAACCCCTAGTTTACGCTAATTAGCCCTCAGTAACTCCTTATTCTCCTTCCCCCTTCAGCTATTATTTTTCTGCTGATTTTTCTTTATTTTTTTCTATTTTTTTTAACTATTAATATTTGAACAATTTTTTGTGTGTTAATATTTTTGCACATTTAACATATATTTGCAAATTTTTCATAAAAAAAAAAAAAAAAGCGTAAAAAAAAAAAAAAAAGAAAAAACAACTTGATTTAGTTTGTGAAAACCTTTGTAATGCTTTGTAACAGGATCATCATTTTAATGTAATTTTAAACACGACAAATCGCAGAATAAAATTGTGCAATAACACCGTTATTATAATTATATGGGATTTTCATAGCGCCAACAGTTTGCACAGCGCTTTACAACATTACAGTTACCATACAATTCAATACAGGAGGGACCTGAGGGCCCTGACCCTGAGAGCTTACAATCTATTTATTTTTAAACTAACACCACTCAGAAAAAAACTAAAAGTGTGTTTTGTATAGCTTTGTTGTGTTTTATTGTGTAAGGATTAAAAATAATAATATAAAAAAAAAAAAAATCATTGTTGCAATATCATGAAAAGAAAGTCTTGTTTGTCCTTCAATACCGGGGCACTGTCACCCCCCTCACAAAAGTCACATTGGGCCCAATTTGGACATTTTCACTTAGGGGGTGTACTGACTTTTGTTGCCAGCGGTTTAGACATTAATGGCTGTGTGTTGAGTTATTTTGAGGGGACAGGAAATTTACACTGTTATACAAGCTGTACACTCACTACTTTACATTGTAGACAAGTGTCATTTCTTCAGTGTTGTCACATGAAAAGAGAGAAGAAAAGATTTACAGGAATGTGACTGAGGGGTGTACTTACTTTTGTGAGATCATGTATATCTGAAAATTGATCAATCCTGATGTACTGACGAATGATCTCATTTCTTGAGGCCCAAAAAAAGGACAGGACACGAGGACAGGACAAATGCCCCCCAAATGACCCATTTTTGGAAAGTAGACAGTCCAAGGTATTTAGTAAGAGGGATGGCAGGTTTTTTTTTAAGCTGTAATTTCTTGTCACAATTTTTTTGGAACATAAAGAAATGAAAATAAAATGTTTAAAAAAAAAAAAAAAAAAAAAAAAAATTCTCATTGTGTCACCATTACAGTACGTTATAATATAACAGGTGTGGTAATGATTGGGAACACTGACTGGGAACAGTATGTAAAATAAAAAAATAAAATAAAATAATATATATTTATTTATTTATTTTTTACATTTTTTTTAAATTGTTAATTACATTTTTATTCTTTTTGTATGATTTTTTGCTACTCTGGGGAGGTGATCAGGTTTTTTTATTTATTTATATTTTTTACACATAATGGTTGTTTGTTTTTTTTGTTTTTTTTACACATTATGATCGTTTTTTTTTTTTTGTTTTTTTGTTTTTCTTACACATTATGATTGCTTATACCAGTGGATTTCATTGGTGTAAGCAACCATTTTTACTGAATAAAACTGAATCGTTCAGTGTTTACTATTATGATTAGCTGTGACTGGCCACAGCTAATCACATGGTACAGATGGACCGTGATTGGACCTGTCTGTACCATGTGATCCCTGCGACCAATCACAGCTAGCAACATAATTGCACACAATGGATGGCATGAAAGGAAGCTATTGTTTACAACTGTCACATAATCTGCTGTGATCGGTCACAGCGATCACATGATACCGGCCGCGGATCAGAACAGTGATCAGACACAACTTGTTACAGATCGCGCCGCTGCACGGCCTCACACGAGGTGCGATCCGGGAGAACTTTATATCACACGCCCGGATCAAGGAAAGGCTTATAGCAAAACGACAGCCCGATCACAGTCCATTGTGTACCATGTAATTAGCTGTGGCCAATCACAGCTAATCACTGAATGATTCAGTTTAATTCAGTAAAAATGGTTGCTTACACCAATGAAATTTGCTGGTATAAGCAATGATAATGTGTAAAAAAATAAATAAAAAAAATGTTTTAAAAAATCCTGTTCAGTTCCCCAGAGTAGTAAAATGTTACACATAGAATTGCTCTGGTCACAATGTGTTAAAAAAAAAATCATAAAAAAAGGGGAAAAAAAAGAATAAAAATGTAACATAGTATATATATATATATATATATATATATATATATATATATATATATATATATATATATATATATATATATTTTTTTTTTTTTTAAGTTATATTTTTTATTATTTTATAAAAAAAAATATATATATATATATTGGTTATTATTTTATTTACCCAAAATTAAATAGATAAATATGAATATGTATATATATATATATATATATATATATATATATATATATATATATATATATATTCATATTTATTTTTACATAATTAAAAAAAAAATATATATATATATATATATATATTGGTTATTATTTTATTTACAAAAAATTAAATAGATAAATATGAATATATATGTATGTATATATATATATATATTCATATTTATCTATTACATTTTTTGTAAATAAAATAATAACCAATATATATATATATATATATATTTTTTTTTTTTATTTCTTTATTTCAATTTTATATATATATATATATATATATATATATATATATATATATATATATCAAATTTTATTTTTACATAATTAAAAAAAAAAATATATATATATATATATATATATATATATATATATATATATATATATATATATATATATATATATTTTTTTTTTATGTAAAAAATATATATTTTTTTATTATTTTATTTTTACATACTGTCAGTCAGTGTCCCCAATCAAACGAAAGTGGTTAAAAAAAAAGTTTATGTTTGACCTTGTTATCTTATTATCTTTGGTAAGGACAAAGTTATCGCCAAATAAAGAGGTCCATAGCAGAAATATAAAAATTGCTTCACTCCATGGGGGGGGGGGGATGAACAGGTGGGAGAGGGGGAGGGGTTAAAAATGTGGTCAAAATTTTTAAAAAATCGGCTCTGGCAGCAAAAGCGTTCAAAAAAGAATGAATTGTAATAAAATACAGAAGATATATTTGTATTTCCAGGAATGATTTTGATGTTGTCTTTCTTCGGTGTCTGTATGGACATCCGGCACGTTTGGCGACAAATCCGGAGAGCGCAGCGTCGTGTCATGTATCCGCACCGCCATAAAGCGGTTAATGGCGTCCCATTTCTTGTAGGCGGAATGGCGGAGGGGATGTAATTAGCGCCCCATCCGTGGAATGGTCTCTGAGATTCGCTCGTCCTCTTTCATGATCATTAGGCAAACAAAACGTCGGC
This sequence comes from Lithobates pipiens, assembly GCF_037356315.1. Classification (NCBI taxonomy): domain Eukaryota; kingdom Metazoa; phylum Chordata; class Amphibia; order Anura; family Ranidae; genus Lithobates; species Lithobates pipiens. Next base: position 5,124,540 of record NW_027507764.1, on the reverse strand, counting down.
CTGGTAATTGTTTTCCAGAAGTCACGGCGGCCCCCGCGGCCCCGGGATCTGACGGATAAAACATAACGGCGACGGTAACATTTTACGATACGGCGTTAGGGTTTGGACAGAACCCCTCGTCAGCTGTCAGTCCTGGAAGCCGGTGATTGAACTCTCGTCTGCCGCTATAATAAATGTGCCTCCTCGCGCCACCTGGACGTCCTGTCAAGTGCTAAAGTGGCCATTAGTCACAGCCCATTGGCGGCAACGTTCCCTGATTTTGGTGCATCTGCTAATCCAAACATGCCGCTTCCAGCAATGAGGCCGCTAACAAGCACGGGGAATCGGCTGAAGGACGCCACGTGAATGTGAAACGGGAATTTAAAGCCCAAGTCAAGGCAGAATTTTTTTTTCGTTACAAAAATCATATTTTTCCTAATTTTGTTGTTATATAAAAGATGTTTTTGAATGTTTATTTTTGTTAAACACAAAATAATTTTTTTAATTTTATTTTTTGTTACATAAAAGATTTTTTTAAATGTTTATATTTTTACATAAAATAATTTTTTTAATTTTATTTTTGTTACATAAAGGATTTTTCTTCATTTTTTTGTGTTACATAAAATTATTTTTGTATGTTTATTCTTCTCATAAATTTTTTTTCTTAATTTTGATTTTTTGTTGCATGAAGGATTTTTTTCTTCTTTATTTTTTTGTTACATAAAAGATTTTTTTCTTCATTTTAGTTTGTTACATAAAAGATATTTTCTTCATTTTTTTGGTTACGTAAAAGATTTTTTGAATGTTTATTTTTGTTACATACAATATTTAGTTAATTTTTATTTTTGTTACATGAAGGATTTTTTTCTTCTTTTTTTTTGTTACATAAAAGATTTTTTCTTAATTTTAGTTTGCTACATAAAAGATTTTTTCTTCATTATTTTGGTTACATAAAAGATTTTTTGAATGTTTATTTTTGTTACATACAATATTTTTTACATTTTTATTTTGTTACATAAAGGATTTTTTTCTTCTTTTTTTTTGGTTACATAAAAGATTTTTTTAATGTTTATTTTTGTTACATAAAATCATTTTTTAAATTTTTTTTGTTACATAAAATACTTTTTTTCGTCTTTTTTTGTTACATAAAAGGTTTTTTGTTACATAGTTACGGTGAGGTTGAAAAAAGACACAAGTCAATCGAGTCCAACCCATGTGTGTGATTATATGTCAGTATTACATTGTATATCATGTATGCTGCGGTCGTTCAGGTGATTATCTAATAGTTTTTTTGAAACTATTGATTGTTCATTTTAGTTTTTGATACATAAAAGATTTTTTATTCATTTTTTTGTGTTATATAAATTATATTTTGAATGTTTACTCTTGTCACATAAAATAATTTTTTTTTATCATCTTTTATTTTTTGTTACATAAAATAATTTTTTAAATATTTATTTATTGTTACATAAAGGATTTTTTTTTTTTTTGCATAAAAGATTTTTTTGTTCATTTTAGTTTTTGTTGCATAAAAGATTTTCTTGTAATTTTTCTTTTTAGTTAGATAATTCTTTTTTTTACTTTTTTAAAAAAAAATGTTATTATTGTTTTTGATAGAGTGTTTTTTTTTTTTATTTCTGTCTATGACATGCCATTTTAAAATACAGCTTTAAAATAGAACTAAAGGCAAAATGTTTTTTTTTTTTTTTTTTTTTTTATTGCATTCATTCGTCTGAGCTTTTTCAAAAAGAAATGAAAAGATGAAGAATCCTACAGATCCCGGGGGAAGAGTGAGCATTAGCTCAGGCTGGATAATTGCCCAATCAATTAACACATTTTATTTAAAGTGGTAAGAAACCCAAAAGCAAAGAATTATTATATCGCAGCTTACCAATATTTAGATATGATGGCTGCATTCGTTTTCTTGTTTTAGGCTTTCTTTTTCTTTTCTTTTCTTTTCACCTTGTGATCCAGCCAGTAAGCCTGTTGTCAGGGTGTACATACAGGGGTTGCAGGGGGTCGCAGTTGCAACCCAGCCCCATGCTCCTGTACACCTGGATAGGAAGGTGGCGGCATGTAGGTGAACCAATCCCTCCCTGCAGCAGCTGAATGCCGGCTTCTCCTCCTCTCCCTCCCACAGACATTCAGCGACTGCAGGAAGGAAATGGAGGGTATTGGTTGCTCTACATTCTGCCTGCACCGCCTTCCTATAACTTTCCTGCTGCCATTGGGCCCCTGTGTGCTCCCCTGTGTGCCCCCGTGGCCCCTGTGTGCTCCCCTGTCCCCTGTGTGCTCCCCTGGGCCCCTGTGTGCTCCCCTGTGTGCCCCCGTGGCCCCTGTGTGCTCCCCTGTCCCCTGTGTGCTCCCCTGTCCCCTGTGTGCCCCCGTGGCCCCTGTGTGCTCCCCTGGCCTCTGTGTGCTTTCCTGGCCCCTCTGTGCCCCCCGGGCCCCTGTATGCCCTGTGGTCCCTGTGTGCTACCCTGTCCCCTGTGTGCTCCCCTGGCCTCTGTGTGCTCCCCTGGCCCCTGTGTGCCCCTCAGGCCCCTGTGTGCTACCTGGGCCCCTGTGTGCTACCTGGGCCCCTGTGTGCCCCCTGGCCCCTGTGTACTCCCCAGGCCCTTGTGTGCTCCCCTGGCCTCTGTGTGCTCCCCTGGCCCCTGTGTGCTCCCCTGGCCCCTGTGTGCTACCTGGACCCCTGTGTGCCCCCTGGCCCCTGTGTGCCCCCCAGGCCCCTGTGTACTCCCCGGGCCCTTGTGTTCCCCTGGGCCCCTGTGTGCTACCTGGACCCCTGTGTTCTCCCATGGCCCCTGTGTGCTTCCCTGGCCCCTGTGTGCTCCCCTGGGTGTGCTCCCCAGGCCCCTGTGTGCCCCCTGGCCCCTGTGTGCTCCCCTGGGTGTGCTCCCCAGGCCCCTGTGTGCCCCCTGGCCCCTGTGTGCTCCCCTGGCCCCTGTGTGCTCCCCTGGCCCCTGTGTGCTGCCTGGGCCCCTGTGTGTCCCCTGGCCACTGTGTGCCCCCTGGGCCCCTGTGTGCTCCCTGGCCCCTGTGTTCTCCCATGGCCCCTGTGTGCTCCCTTGGCCCCTGTGTGCTCCCCTGGCCCCTCTGTGATCCCTGGCCCCTGTGTGCTCCCCTGGCCCCTGTGTGCTCCCCAGGCCCCTGTGTGCTCTCCTGGCCCCTGTGTTCTCCCCAGGCCCCTGTGTGCCTTCCTTGCCCCTGTGTGCCCTCCTGGCCCCTGTGTGCTCCCGGGGCCCCTGTGTGCCCCCTGGCCCTTGTGTGCTCCCCTGGCCCGTGTGCCCCCCTGGTCCCTGTGTACTCCCCAGGCCCCTGTGTTCTCCCCGGGCCCCTGTGTGCTCTCCTGCCCCCCCCCCCTCAGCACTGCCCAGTGTCCCACCTCCAACCAGGGATACTGTCAGGATGGAGAGCGGGGGAAGGGGGACCCTTCCTTGTCTTAATAAATGGAGTCAGTGATTGGTAATGATATTGTATATGTAAATAAATAAATAAAATCTAATGGTAAAAATAATAATAATATTAATAATAAAAATAAATAACTGACACCCGTGGCGGAACTACTGGGGTCGCGAAGGTCACACTTGGACCCTGGTTTTCCGCCACCATTGGGGGGGGGTCCCAAGACGGCAGGATGGGACCTTAATAAAGGGTCCCACAATAGGAGTGAAGAGCCCTCCGGATCAGTAGGAAGGGCACTGGCCCGGGGGGCCACGGGGGGGGGGGGGGGCCTTCATTAGCTCCGTCTCCCCGAGGCCCCGAAGGTTCTAGGTACGCCTTTGCTATAAAGAGTGAGTTGGAGTTTGACTTCACTTTGTTAGTGTACCTAAATCTGCCAGTCCATCTAACACTCCCCCCCGCCCCCCTCAGCCCCCTAAATTGACAATGCTGCTGTCCAAAGGTGCCCCCTGTGCTCCTTCATCCAGAGTGGGGGTTGCTCTAATAGAGGGGGTGTGTTACTGGCAGGATCACCAGGTGAAAACAAATGCAGCCGCCACATCTAATGATTGGTTAGTTGTGATAAGTGACATGTCTGGTTTGGGGTTTAATATCACTTTAACTGCATAACCAACGGCAATATATATATATATATATATATATACAGTGCCTGGAAAAAGTATTCATACCCCCTGACATTCCCCACACTTTGTCATGTGACAACCAAAACCATAAATGTATTTTATTGGGATTTTATGTGATGGAGCAACACAAAGTGTCACATAATAGTGAAGTGGAAGGAAAATGATAAATGATACAAATAAATCTGTGAAAAGTGTGGGGAGGGGCATTTGTATGGCGCCCCCCGGAGTCAATACTTTGTAGAACCCGCTTTCTCTACAAGTCTTTTTAGGGGCGTCTCTACCAGCTTTGCCCATCTAGAGAGTCCGGATCTCACTGGCGAGTCCGGGAGACGACCCGACATGTGGCTGGTCATAGAGGAGAAGAGAGACCGGACCGTCTCTGATGGCCTCTATGATCTCTAGGAGGACCGGAGTGACGTCATCACGTCGGTCTGCGGCGGAAGTAAACAATTGTTTTTTTTTAAAACAAAATATCAAAAAAAAAATTGTTGTTAGAGGAGAGATTTGGGGATTTTGGAGAGATCTATAAAGAGGACCTGTCATAACTTATCTCTATTACAAGGGATGGTTACTTTCTTTGTAATAGGAATAAAAGTGATAAGAAAAAGGCCAAAAATTAAAGGGACAGTGTAAAAATATATATATATATTTTTTTTTTATTAATTTTTAATGCGTCACACTCGGCATGTGATGTCTGCGAAACGCGTCGATTCAAAGCGTTGTGGCTGCACATGCCCCATCTGACTGCTGTTAGAAATCACAGGGCCCCCATACAGCTTACCTGACAGCCCCCCCCCCCCCCCCCCCGGGACAGAAGGGACTGAGGACATTTCTCTAAAGCAGGGGGTCTCAAACTGCCGCTTCCTCCCCCCCCCCAGTTGTTGCAAAACTACAAGTCCCATGAGGCATTGCAAGGCAATGACAGTTACAAGCATGACTACCCCAGGCAGAGACATGATGGGACAGTTTGAGACCCCCCCCCCCGGCTCTACAGCCTCAGCTGCACTGATGAATGAAGAGGAGGTGCTCTGAGGCTTCCTGCTTATTCACAAACTGAAGCAGTGTATACACAGTTTACTATGCTTCGGTGATGAATGGACACAGGAGTGATTGGTACTGATCGCTCGCTGTTTTCATTCAGGAAAGGAAGGGGCCGGTAAATGTAAGGATGGAATCTGGTAGCGCTGCAGGGGGGGGGGAGGGGAAAACAGGGGGCTCAGACAGCAGGTGGAAGGGGGTCATGTACCAGAACCAATCTCCTTGCAGTCCAGCCCGGAGGGAGGGAGAGGAGGAGGAGCCGGCTGCACTGCGGTGGGAGACAGAAGAGGATCGGTGTGTGCAATAAGACCGTACAGCCGGCACTCCCGCCACTCCTTCAGCGGGTGCCTGGGTCCCCCTTTTTGAACTGATGGGGTCCGGTCCCGGTACAGGAGGGCCTGGGCTGCTGTGTTTGATTAAAGGGGGTGGGGGGTAAAACCACAATGCAATTATCTGTTTTTACTGCCCCCCCCCCCTCCAGCTGCAAGTGTATGCCAGGCCTTAGTGTCTGCAGGTTGTGGAAGTCGTATTAATCTTTCCTCCCAGAAGTCAGCAAAGCCCGAGATCCCCTCATTGAAATGATTTTAATAAAAAAAATGGACATTAATATTTATGAGTGGGGGGGGGGGGGGGGATTTAATAACTCAATGTTTCCAAATACAAATATTAACCGGGGAAGTTATTATTATTTTTTTTTTTAGATTTATATTTTTAGACCATGTTATTGCTCCGTATAACATGGGAGACAAAAAGGGGCGGAGGAAGATGTGGAATAAAATACAATGTACCCTCTATATATACCCCCTCCAACCCAACCAACCCCACCCCCTCCCCCGCATTGCCCTCATTGGGATATACAGATATACAGCGTCCCTCTAAATGACAGACACCTGGTGCATGGCCTAAACCCGGCGCAACCAATTCCTAGGATTTCTCTTCTGAAACAAAGTATCCTTCACTAGCAGAGACGCATTATTATTATTATTATTATTATTATTATAATTATTATTATTATTATTATTATTATTACACATTATTATAATTATTATTATTATTATTATTATTATTACACATTATTATTATTATTATTATTATTACACATTATTATAATTATTATTATTATTATTATTACACATTATTATTATTATTATTATTATTATTATTACACATTATAATTATTATTATTATTATTACACATTATTATAATAATTATTATTATTATTATTATTATCTTTACACATTATAATTATTATTATTATTATATCACATTATAATTATTATTATTATTATTATTATTATTATTACACATTATTATAATTATAATTGTTATTATTATTATTACACATTATTATTATTATTATAGAAATGAATGGCTACATATCCAATAATAACCAGAAACACCCAATGCAAAAACTTACAATGTAAAAAACGTTGTTTTAGTGCATACAATGCACGGCACACCTCCTGTATATTGTAAGAATTATTTCTCTCGCTCTAACGATCGCGGCGATACCTCACATGTGTGATTTGAACACCGTCTACATTTGCGTATGCGCTTTCTTTGCTAAGCAGTACTTTAAAAAAAAAAAAAAAAAAAAAAGTCTAATTTATTTATTTATTTATTTTATCGTCCCTATAAACAAAAAAAGTCTTATTTATTTATTTTTATTGTCCCTTTTTTTTAAAAAAAAAAAAAGACTTATTTGTTTATTTATTTATTTTTATTGTCCCTTTGAAAAAAAAAAAAAGTAGCATTTGTTTATTTTTATTGTCCCTTTAAAAAAAAAAAAACCTCTTATTTATTTATTTATTTTTTTGCCCCTTTAAAAAAAAACCTCTTATTTATTTATTTATTTATTTTATTGTCCCTTTAAAAAAAAAAAAAAGTCTTATTTATTTATTTTTATTGTCCCATTAAAAAAAAAAATAAGTCTTATTTATTTATTTATGTTATTGTCCCTTTAAAAAACAAAGTCTTATTTATTAATTTTTAGTGTCCCTTTAAAACAAAAACTCTTATTTATTTATTTTTATTGTCCCTTTGTACTTAAAAGTATCCAGATCACCAAAAGCAGCGATTCTGAATACTGTCATTTTTAATTTTTTTTTAAATCGGCACCATTGGATTTTACTTCAGAGACCCGAGCGGAGCCGAATCTGGCTTCATGCGGGTCTCCACACAGCCGGCAGACGTGCCAGCTGGTGCTGGTGCCAGCTGGTGGCTCGGGTGCCCTGGTGAGACGGTGAATGGCGGCTCACTAAGGAGTCGACCGTCCGGCCCTAAAAAACAGTTCCCGGGGTGATGTCTGCAACCCCTTCAAGTCAGGAACACAAATTTGCGTCGGCGTGAAGGGGTTATGTTACTTTATGTTAGCCCTGATGACGCCACAAAGTCAAGCGGTGAAACATGTTGGGTTTTTTGGGAAATTTTTTATGCCATTTTTTAGTTTGGAGGGTTCTTTATATTGAGTAGAATTTTATTAAAGGGAGAGTTTACCAGGATATTAAATAAAAGAGGAGTATAGTGAGATACGTTATGGACAGAGAGACCTTAAAACCACTTGAAGACCTCAATATGTACAAGATATTTACCAAAAGTATTGGGACGCCTTGCCTTTACACGCACATGAACTTTAATGGCCCCCCCCAAGTCTTAGTCCGGAGGGTTCAATATTGAGTTGGCTCCGCCCTTTGCAGCTATAACAGCTTCACCTCTTCTGGGAAGGCCGTCCACAAGGTTTAGGAGGGTGTCTATGGGAAGAATTAGAACGGAGACTCTGAGCCAGACCTTCTTGTCCACATCGGTGCCTGACCTCACAAATGTGTTTTCTGGAAGAACGGTCAAACATTCCCGCTTAGACACCCTCCTAAACCTTGTGGGCGACCTTCCCAGAAGGTAGAGGGTGAGAGAGAACTCCCTCAATGGGGCGATGACCTGGCCACCCATCTCATGGACCCCAGATATCAGACTGGACCTATAGAGCTTCATTCTGAACCATGAGCGTAATGCAGGGTCCTGTGTGAGATGTTCTCCAGGCATAAGAGGGTTGTTATGGAGTTGGATCGGGGGGGGGGGGGGGGGTGGGGTATAAGGGTCTGAAACCTGTCCATGTGTGGCACATCAGTAGGTCTGGGTGGGCTTAGAAAGCTTATAGTTGAGAGAAGACGGTGGCTGGAATGTCCTGTATTCCTGTAGGGCACTCGGGGGGTTCAGCCAGAAGGAGTAGCTGGGGGGACCACCTGTAGGACATCCACATATTTTGGAACTTTTCTGGAATACTTTGGTCAATGTCTATAAGATGTTCATATGGGCTCTAGAAATAAAGAACCTGGAAACTCTCTTTTTTAGCCTCGGAGAGTGAGAATATAGTAAATGGAGGCAGTTTGGGGGTGTTTAGGGGTGTTGTCTCTGCTCTCTAGGTAGGTGGAGTTGGAGATGTCGATAACTTTGTCCCAGAAGGTGTTAACATGACCGCAATCACACCAGGTATGTGATCCTGTAGATTGAAGGCACCGCCAACATAGATGAGTGGGAAAGAAGTGATGTGATGTAGGAGGCACGGCTGATCCTAGGGTCACAGACGCCTGGGTGCAGAAATATTTCTGGCGCCCCCACATGGGCGTGGTCATCTTACTAACGCCTCCCCTTTACAAATGTTTCTATGGCTACGACTCAAACACAGAGATGCTCCCCTAAGAAGTCTTCATTACCCTGAGATCCTCCCATGATCTTTTAACAATAAAGAAAATGAGCACACTAATGTCCCCCATCAGAGTCCCCCCACAGCAGGTGTCCCCCATCAGAGCCACCCACAGCAGGTGTCCCCCATCAGAGTCCCCCCACAGTAGGTGTCCCCCATCAGAGTACCCACACAGCAAGTGTCCCCCATCAGAGTTCCCCCACAGCAGGTGTCCCCCATCAGAGTCCCCCACAGCAGGTGTCCCCATCAGAGCCCCCCCACAGCAGGTGTCCCCCATCAGAGTCCCCCACAGCAGGTGTCCCCATCAGAGCCCCCCCACAGCAAGTGTCCCCCATCAGAGTTCCCCCACAGCAGGTGTCCCCCATCAGAGTCCCCCACAGCAGGTGTCCCCATCAGAGCCCCCCCACAGCAGGTGTCCCCCATCAGAGTCCCCCACAGCAGGTGTCCCCATCAGAGCCCCCCCACAGCAGGTGTCCCCCATCAGAGCCCGACCACAGCAGGTGTCCCCCATCAGAGCCGCCCACAGCAGGTGTCCCCCATCAGAGCCCCACCACAGCAGGTGTCCCCCATCAGAGTCCACCCACAACAAGTGTCCCCCATCAGAGTCCCCCCACAGCAGGTGTCCCCATCAGAGCCCCCCACAGCAGGAGTCCCCCATAGCAGGTGTCCCCAATCAGAGTCCCCCCACAGCCGGTGTCCCCCATCAGAGCCCCCCACAGCAGGTGTCCCCCATCAGAGCCCCCCACAGCAGGTGTCCCCCCATCAAAACTCCCATAACAGGTGTCCCCCATCATTGCCCCCCTATGGCACTTGGAGAGCACTGGATGATTGGCAGCAGCTCCGGCCAACCCACAAGCCTCTCATCACACCGCCTATGGGAGAAGAGCCGCCCAACACATGCAGAGGGGGCGGGGCAGACAGGAGACTTCTCCACACGCACTGGACAGAAAGATTAGTGGAGTCTAGTACCGGAACATGTTCCAATACTAGGCTCTACTGCGGTACCCAGCACGGACTCCGGGGACAGCGGGAGCAGCGGGAGCAGCGGGAGCAGCAGGAGCAATATGCCGCTCTTGTCAGTTGGGAAACTGCAGCACCCGCTACATGAGCTCAACCTCCAGACACAGACGAGGACTGGAACTTGGGAGCGATGGTATCAGACAAGCACAGCAGAGAATGATAGGACACCGAGATGGTATCAGACAAACAGAATGAGAAGGGAACTCAGAATTAACCACGTCCAGTAGTACGCAAATCCGGGTCACAAGTCAAGTTTGGTAACAGTCGAAAAGGAATGCACCAGATCACAGGCAGATGCAAGGTCAGGTACAAGAAGAGGTTGGCAAACATAGGCAGAAAAGAATCATCCAGAAGCAGGTCAGAAGAAAGCCGGGTGTTAGGACCTGGGCCACCTGCTGGTGGCTCTGATCCAGAGTGGAGGGCTGTAGTTCCAGTAACCACCAGCTGGTGTCTTCCAGCAGCCAACAGATCCCAGTAATTAGTTTCCACCTGATGCTGGCTGCTGGGAGGGTATTTAGGTCCTTCCCTACTAGTGCCTTTCACTCCAGTGTTTTGCTGCTGCCAGATATTGTTTGCCATTGATCCTGATCTTGCCCTGTACCCTATAACCTGCTGCCTTGTACCTGCTCCCCCTTGTTCCTAATCTCAGTTTTGGTTCCCCCTTCCCATCTGCTTCCTGCACCTCCAGTTTTCCCCTGCTTTTCTGCGTTCCCCATTTTGTATATGTAGCAAGGTCCCAGGCCTCCTTTAGTCTAATGAGAACCTCTAGAGTTAGGGATAGCTGACATCCTTCTTTGTTGGGTGGGTTACATGGCATGGTGGGTGTGGTGCAAGAGAGATTCATGGGTGCCAGACACTTCTTGAATGCAAAGAGATTTATTATTTCTTCTTAAACAGAACTGTGGGAGAGAGGGTTTAGGACCAGGACACCCTTAGGTATTTGCAATGTTAATTAGCAGACTCTGAGACCTCTACAGGTAGGCAGTCATGCAGGGAAAGGCATCCAGCAAGACACCACATCTGCATGTGTAGGAGCGCTGTCTCCTATGGCAACGGTCTTATAACAGTTCCCAACACAAGTTGTAACAAACTCCTTTTGCTCCTCCTAAGATCACTTCTTGTAGATTCTCAACCCACTAAGCTCCCAGTCTCTCTCACTAGACTTGCTGGTTTACTACCAGTGAATCCCATGAGCTCTTCCAATCGTCTTACTTAATATCTTCCTCAAGCATCACCCCCACTTCCCTGCTGGGTCCCTGGCTTTGCACTCCAGATACTCCTCAAGCGTCACCCCACTGGTTGGGTCCCTGGCTTGGCACCTGCTGAAGTTTCCCGATCTTCACCGTCCCATTGGTGAGAACACTGCTCCGGTACTTGCTTCAGCTACTAACTGTGGTCCCTGGTAATAAGGCGATTGGTCCCTCTACTTCCAAGCACGACAGGTTCTCCGGCTGGCAGAACCGTCACTTTTGGTTGGACTTCAAGTATTCTGTCACTGTTTTTATTAATGTTTGCTGTGTGCTGGTGTTTTGATGGTACACCGTTTGGTCCCAGTTTCCTGAGTGTAGCTTTGCAGATTTGGCCGTCTCTGCTGCTTATTCCTGATGTAGCACTGGAGCAAGAAGCACTAGTATGAGAGGGCCTGAATACCCTCCCAACAGCCAGCATCAGGTGGAAACGAATTACTGGGACCTGCTGGCTGCTGGGAGACACCCACAGCTGGACACCGGAACTACAACCTTCCACTGGCACAGTGCCAGGTTCTGATATTGGGTCAACAACTGGGTTGACCATTCTGCTATGATCCTATGCAGACCTCAGGTTTAACCACTTCAATACCAGGCAGTTAAACAACTTTCTGCCCAGACCAATTTTTAGCTTTCAGCGCTGTCGCACTTTGAGTGACAATTGCGCGGTCGTGCTACACTGTACCCAAATGAAATTTTTATCATTTTTTTTCCCCACAAATAGAGCTTTCTTTTGGTGGTATTTGATCACCTCTACGGTTTTTATTTTTTGCGCTACTAATAAAAAAAATACCGAAAATTTAGAAAAAAAATATGTTTTTTTTATTTCAGTTTCAAAACTTTGTAAATAAGTACGTTTTCTCCTTCACTGATGGGCACTGATGAGGCTACACTGATGGGCACTGATAAGGCGGCATTGATGGGCACCAATGATGTAGCACCAATGAAGTGGCACTAATGAGGTGGCATTGATGGACACTGATATGTGACACTGATAGGCGGCACTGATGGGTGGCACTGATCGGCGACACGGATGGGCACTGATAGGTGGCACAAATTGGCACTGATAGCTGGCACGGATTGGCATGGATGGGCGGTACAGATGGGCATGGATAGGCGGCACAGATGGGCATGGATAGGCGGCACAGATGGGCATGGGTGGGCACTGATAGGCGGCACGGATGGGCACTGATAGGCAGCACAGGTGGGCACTGATAGGCGGCACAGGTGGGCACTCATAGGCGGCATTGGTGTTATACTGTACTAATGGATGCCAATCAGTGGCAAACAATAATGCATGCCAATCAGGGATGCCCATTGTGGGCACTGATTGGCATCCATTGTGGCACTGACTGGCATCCCTGGTGGTCTAGGGAGGATTACCTTTGCTGGGCATCTCTGGTGGTCTGGTGGCATCCCTGGTGGTCCAGTGTGGGCATCCTCGGGGGGGCTGTGCTGATAATCGATCAGCACAGACCCCCCCTGTCAGAGGAGCAGCCGATCGGCTCTCCTCTACTCGCGTCTGACAGATATAAGTGAGGAAAAGCCGATCACCGGCTCTTCCTATTTACACTGTGATCAGCCGTGATTGGACACTCTTTACCGAGATCGTAGTTGCAGGGGGTCAGACTGACACCCCGCAACAACGATCGCCGCGATGCGTGCACCCGGGGGCGCGCAGCGGCTCATAATCCTGATCACATCATATGACGTCCGATCAGGATTATGCAACCACTTTGCCACCGTCAATTTGTAATAGGGCGGGCGGCAAGTGGTTAAATAGCCGTCTAGGCACCGTGATCTGTGGTACATTCAAGCACATGCTATGCAGGTACATGTCCGCATATTTCACATTTATTTTTGTTTTTAGTTTTATGGCTGAGAGCAAAGGATATGTCACCAGCACACCAGAGAACCCCATAAAGGGGTCCAACACTATATCAAACAATCACATCATAGAAAAGGAAAGCACAGCTGGCACACTCCTTCTGATGACGGGCATGATCTTCCAAATACACTTTATTCAACTACGCTAAATTAAAAAAGAGAGACAGATCGGTCTTTATGGTCCTGGGAGTCCCCCTCCCCCGCCTTATCAGAGCCTATTCTCTAAAAAATGCCACTAAAAGTTTTTAAAGCACCAAATAATAACCCTTCATAAGGGTCTCACAATACCTGCAGAGAACCTTCCGAAATGAAAGGTTCTTGAAAGGCTGGATTGAAGAGCGTACAGCACATAGCCCCGGAGGTTGTGAATTTGATTATTGAGGAAGTAATTCAGCTGGAAGCTTGATTGAGAAGAGTGTGTCAACATTGTATGAATATAAAACACGAGACAGGACTTTAAAACCGTGAACTGGAAAAAAAAGAAAAAAGGAAGATAAGCCAAATACGTCTCCTAAAAATATGGTAAATTTTTACTAGGGTGCGATTTTTATTTATTTTTTACGTTTCAACAACCAATGTTTAAAAGACTATTTTGAAAACGTATAAACGCTGATTTTTACGTCCCCTGGTGATTACCGCCAGATACTGCATTCCAGCACTGTGGTGTAGGGAGGAACTGGGGGGGTCAACGGGGAGGACATGGAGGACCTTTCAGTCAAGAGAACTAAAGAAGTCCTTTGTTGGAAGTTGATCTACTGGAAGATCTACATATACACAGAAGAATAAACCCCGGTGAATACCGCCAGATACTGTAGTCTGGCAATCTGGGGTAGGGAGGAAACCCCCAATCTGCCACAGTGGTTTGTATGAGCCGGCAAGGAAAAGCTAGTGGACGACCTTTCTTTAACCACTTACAGACCGGACCATTTTGCTGGTCAAAGACCAGACCACTTTTTGCGATTCGGCACTGCGTCGCTTTAACTGACAATTGCGCGGTTGTGCGACGTAGCTCCCAAACAAAATTGACGTCCTTTTTTTCCCCACAAATAGAGCTTTCTTTTGGTGGTATTTGATCACCCCTGCGGTTTTTATTTTTTGCACTAAAAACAAAAATAGAGCGACAATTTTGAAAAAAAACTCATTATTTTTTACTTTTTGTTATAATAAATATCCCCCAAAATTATATAAAAAAACATTTTTTTCCCTCAGTTTAGGCCGATACGTATTCTTCTACATATTTTTGGTAAAAAAAAAATCGCAATAAGCGATTATTGATTGGTTTGCGCAAAAGTTATAGCGTTTACAAAATAGGGATAGTTTTATAGCATTTTTATTAATAATTTTTTATTATTATTATTTTTTTACTAGTAATGGCGGCGATCAGCGATTTTTATTGTGACTGCGACATTGTGGGGGACCCATCGGACATTTTTGACACATTTTTGGGACCATTGTCATTTATACAGTAATCACTGCTGTATAAATGCAGTGATTCCTGTGTAAATGACACTGGCAGTGAAAGGGTTAACCAGTGGGTGGCAGTGTAGGGGTTAAGTGTTCCTAGGGGTGTGCTACTAACTGTGGGGGGGGGGGTTGGGCTTTCATTTAGTGAACACTGATCTCTGCTCCAATCACATGGAGCAGAGATCAGCGTCACTAGTTGCTAGGCAGAATGGAGAAATGCTGTTTACACGGCATTTCCTCCATTCGGCCGCTCCGTGAGACGATCGCGGGGATGCCCGCGGCGATCGAGTCCGCGGGTCCTGCGACCGGACTCACGGGGGTCCCGACCAGCGCGGGAGCACGCCGCCGGCGGCGCGCTCCCGATGGCAGGACGGCATTGAATATTGGATGTACCTGTACGCCAATATGCCTGCCCGTGCCATTCTGTCGACGTACATCGTCGTGCGCTGGTCGGGAAGTGGTTTAGAGAACTGAAAAAATAATTTGTTGGAAGTTGTTCTACTGGAACATTGACTGTATATATCATAATAAACCCTGGTGAATACTGCCAGAACCAGGGCTGGACTGGGACAGAAATTTGGCCCTGGACTTCATCCAGACCGGCCCCTTTACATCAGAGTCCCATCTGCAGCCCCCTTACATCAGAGTCCCATCTGCGGCCCCCTTACATCAGAGTCCCATCTGCAGCCCCCTTACATCAGAGTGTCCCATCAGCAGCTCCAGTCATGTGATAACAAGTGATAAGGGGAGAGAGGAAGGAAAGTCTGCCGGCTGGAGGGAGCAGAAAGCCTAATGCTCTCTCCAGCATATGACGGAAGCAGCTCCTCCTGACAGGAGTGAAATCGTGATCACTCACTGTCAGAGAGGAATGGCTCCAGGACTGCACCTGAGTGGCCCACTGAGCCATCGGCCCACCGGGAAACTCCCTGTAGTCCCAATGGCCAGTCCATGCCTGGCCAGATCCCATATTCCGGCACTTTGGCATAGGTAGGAACCCCCTCCATTTTGCCATAGCCAGGGGCGTAACTATAGGGGGTGCAGCAGTCGCGACCGCAACCGGGCCCTGTGATGCAGGGGGCCCATGCAGCCCCCTCTACATATGGCCGGCAGCAGCGTAGGCAGCTAGCACACACTATTACATACCCCCTCCATATCCCCCTGGGGACAGGGACCCCCTTCTCACATGGGGACAGGGACCCCTTCTCACCTGGGGGCAGTAACTTCATCTGCCCTGGAGAAAAGGACCTCATCTCTTCTGGGGGTGGGGACCCAATCCTGCCTAGGGACAGTCCCCCAATGGGGCACCTAAAAATCTAAAAAAATAAATAAATAAAAACGACTGATGCCAGTGGTGGAACTACAGGGCTCACAAAGGTCATACCTGTGACCACGCCCTGGAGTTCCTGCGCCGGACTCGGAGGGAAGGGCCCTGGCTGGGGTTCAGGGGGGCCCTTCATGGTTTCTTGCATCAGGGCCCTGAAGGTTCTAGTTACGCCACTGGCCATAGCGGTTTGCATGGCTCAACCAGGAAAAATTCTTTGAGGACCTTTCAATCAAGGGAATCGAAGAAGCTTTTTGTTGGAAGTGGCACTACTGGAACACTCATATATACACCAAGATCCTTACCTCAGGTAAATCAGGTACAAAAAAAACAAAATCTTGACTGCTTGACCTCTATGAAGGCATCATTGAGCACATTGTGAGAGATTGTGTCTGACATTGTGAACCCACCACCTTGTTACCCTGGCTGTTTTTTCCCCCTCCTTTACCTTTTACCCCTTCCCATTCCCCCCGCCATCTTTCCTTATCCCACTCTACCCCTTCCTTTGTGTAATTTCTAATTATATCATCATCAACTATGCCCCGTTTTTTCCTCTGTTCTCTCCACTTTCTACCAGTTTATAGGGAAATTGAATTTGTTCATGCCATAAAAGGTTTAATGTTATTGTACTTTGATGGGAATTTATCAAAACTAAAGCAGCCCCCCAATACTTACCTGAGCCCCCTCTCGATCCAACGATGCCCATGAGAGCCTAGCCTCTCTGGGGACTCGCACTACCGATTGGTGTTTGGTGTGCTGACAGCTCCGAGTCCTTAACATCCAGTGACATCACCTAACCCATGTAAGCCATGTAAGCAAAGGAGGGGAGGACACCATACTTTTTTTTTCTTGATTTATGTGTGTGATGCCCCCTTTAATCCATATCAGACCTAAAGGGTCTCATATGCAATTTGGGGGGGGGGGGGGGGTACCGCACTCTGTTTGCTTTTTTGTTTTTTGAATGAGGTCCTCCTTAAAATCCATACCAGACCTAAAGGGCCAGGTATGATTTATGGGGGAAATTCTCACCTTTCTTAATTTTTTATGGATCCCCCATTAATATTTATGGTAGATTTTCCTCTAGGCCACAAGGGTGTCCAACCTGCGGCCCTCCAGCTGTAGTGAAACTACAGGACCCATGAGACATCGCAAGGAAACACCCATGGGGCATTTCAAGGATGATAGTTGCAAGCATGGCTCCCAAAGGCAGAGGCATGATGGGACTTGACTCCCAAAGTCAGAGGCATGATGGGACTTTGTTCCCAAAGGATGAGGCATGATGGCGCTTGGCTCCCAAAGGCAGAGGACTTATGGAACTTGGCTCCCAATGACAGAGACATGATGAGACTTGGCTCCCAAAGGCAGAGGCATGAAGGGACTTCTCTCCAAAAGGCAGAGACATGATGGCACTTGTCTCCCAAAGGCAGAGGCATGATGGGACTTGGCTCCAAAAGGCAGAGGCATTATGGCACTTGTCTCCCAAAAGCAGAGGAATGATGGAACTTGGCTCCCAAAGGCCGAGGCATGATGGAACTTGGCTCCAAAAGGCAGAGGCATGATAGAACTTGGCTCCGAAAGGCAGAGGAATGATGAGACTTGTCTCCCAAAGGCAGAGGAATGATGGAACTTGGCTCCAAAAGGCAGAGGCATGATGGCACTTGTCTCCCAAAGGCAGAGTAATGATGGGACTTGGCTCCCAAAGGCAGAGGAATGATGGAACTTGGCTCCAAAAGGCAGAGGCATGATGGCACTTGTCTCCTAAAGGCAGAGGCATGATGGAACTTGGCTCCCAAAGGCAGAGGAATGATGGAACTTGGCTTCCAAAGGCAGAGGCATGATGGCACTTGTCTCCCAAAGGCAGAGGAATGAGGGAACTTGGCTCCCAAAGGCAGAGGCATGATGGCACTAGTCTCCCAAAGGCAGAGGAATGATGGAACTTGGCTCCCAAAGGCAGAGGCATGATGGCACTTGTCTCCCAAAGGCAGAGGCATGATGGGACTTGGCTCCAAAAGGCAGAGGCATGATGGCACTTGTCTCCCAAAAGCAGAGGAATGATGGAACTTGGCTCCCAAAGGCCGAGGCATGATGGAACTTGGCTCCAAAAGGCAGAGGCATGATAGAACTTGGCTCCGAAAGGCAGAGGCATGATGGGATTTGGCTTCCAAAAGCAGAGGCATGATGGGACTTGGCTCCCAAAGTCAGAGGCATGACTGAACTTGGCTCCCAAAGGATGAGGCATGATGGGACATGGCTCCCAAAGGATGAGGCATGATGGGACTTGACTCCCAAAGACAGAGGAATGATGGACCTTGGCTCCCAAAGGCAAAGGCATGACTGAACTTGGCTCCCAAAGGATGAGGCATGATGGGACATGGCTCCCAAAGGATGAGGCATGATGGGACTTGACTCCCAAAGGCAGAGGAATGATGGACCTTGGCTCCCAAAGGCAAAGGCATGACTGAACTTGGCTCCCAAAGGATGAGGCATGATGGGACTTGGCTCCCAAAGGCAGAGGAATGATGGGACTTGGCTCCCAAAGGCAGAGGCATGATGGAACTTGGCTCCAAAAGGCAGAGGCATGATGGAACTTGGCTCCCAAAGGCAGAGGCATGATGGAACTTGGCTCCAAAAGGCAGAGGCATGATGGAACTTGGCTCTGAAAGGCAGAGGCATGATAGAACTTGGCTCCGAAAGGCAGAGGCATGATGGGATTTGGCTTCCAAAGGCAGAGGCATGATGGGACTTGGCTCCCAAAGGCAGAGGAATGATGGAACTTGGCTTCCAAAGGCAGAGGCATGATGGCACTTGTCTCCCAAAGGCAGAGGAATGAGGGAACTTGGCTCCCAAAGGCAGAGGCATGATGGCACTAGTCTCCCAAAGGCAGAGGAATGATGGAACTTGGCTCCCAAAGGCAGAGGCATGATGGCACTTGTCTCCCAAAGGCAGAGGCATGATGGGACTTGGCTCCAAAAGGCAGAGGCATGATGGCACTTGTCTCCCAAAAGCAGAGGAATGATGGAACTTGGCTCCCAAAGGCCGAGGCATGATGGAACTTGGCTCCAAAAGGCAGAGGCATGATAGAACTTGGCTCCGAAAGGCAGAGGCATGATGGGATTTGGCTTCCAAAAGCAGAGGCATGATGGGACTTGGCTCCCAAAGTCAGAGGCATGACTGAACTTGGCTCCCAAAGGATGAGGCATGATGGGACATGGCTCCCAAAGGATGAGGCATGATGGGACTTGACTCCCAAAGACAGAGGAATGATGGACCTTGGCTCCCAAAGGCAAAGGCATGACTGAACTTGGCTCCCAAAGGATGAGGCATGATGGGACATGGCTCCCAAAGGATGAGGCATGATGGGACTTGACTCCCAAAGGCAGAGGAATGATGGACCTTGGCTCCCAAAGGCAAAGGCATGACTGAACTTGGCTCCCAAAGGATGAGGCATGATGGGACTTGGCTCCCAAAGGCAGAGGAATGATGGGACTTGGCTCCCAAAGGCAGAGGCATGATGGAACTTGGCTCCAAAAGGCAGAGGCATGATGGAACTTGGCTCCCAAAGGCAGAGGCATGATGGAACTTGGCTCCAAAAGGCAGAGGCATGATGGAACTTGGCTCTGAAAGGCAGAGGCATGATAGAACTTGGCTCCGAAAGGCAGAGGCATGATGGGATTTGGCTTCCAAAGGCAGAGGCATGATGGGACTTGGCTCCCAAAGTCAGAGGCATGACTGAACTTGGCTCCCAAAGGATGAGGCATGATGGGACTTGGCTCCCAAAGACAGAGGAATGATGGAACTTGGCTCCCAAAGACAGAGGAATGATGGAACTTGGCTCCCAAAGGCCGAGGCATGATGGAACTTGGCTCCCAAAGGCAGAGGCATGATAGAACTTGGCTCCGAAAGGCAGAGGCATGATGGGATTTGGCTTCCAAAGGCAGAGGCATGATGGAACTTGGCTTCCAAAGGCAGAGGCATGATGGGATTAGGCTCCCAAAGGCAGAGGCATGATGGGACTTGATGTAGTTGCGTAACAGCTAGATGGCCTCAAGTTGGACACCCATGGGTAAAGCTCTGGTATAGATGAAAGGAATCTCTGGCTTCTTGTTTACAAAAACAGAACAAAATGGCAAGGAACTGCCTCCCCTGAGGACATGTATACTATAAAGAACGTGTGACCCTTTATTACTGTTCAAAGCTATTTTTTATTTTTTGTTATTTATACATTATGTACCTTTTGTCTCTAAGGTCTTAGAGTGTTATTCTTTTTGCTGTAGCAATGGAAAGTTCCATATAAATCAACTGTCGTTTTGTAGCAGCTGGCGAATGTGAACATTTTCACCATTGAAAAGACAGAGACATTTGTCAGACGTCGCCTCGCCCTTTCCGTTAAAACGCAGTGTGTCACTGATGTATTGCCTGCGGTCTTCCCTGATGATCGCTATCAAAGTTCTCTATGAACAACCTTTTGACTTGATAAGGAATTAGTCGTCTCCGTTCCATCAGACGAGGCTTCGCCTTCCTTCTTCTAAGCGATGATTTCCCTCTGTGGCTTTGATCTCTGCGCAAGAAAATTAGTTCCTTCGGACTTTATAGTTAAGAGCTTTATTTTCTATTAATCTTCAATTCTTACTGGTTTCCAGAGAAAAGTCAGCTTTTTTGATAACTGACACTTTGTAAAGATATAACAAAGACAGATGACACAACATCGCCGAAAGGGATGAGGGGAGCGGAGATATCTCCTTCCAAATATGAATACATTCGCACTTTTAATTCCACTGTTATGCCCAACTTTGTAGGAAGTTGTCATCCTTTAAAGTGACCCGGTCAGCATAAAATAATATCCAAGAAAAAGTTCCCCGACTGACTGAATTCTATTCCTCTCTCTGATGTCTCCTACCTCCCCTCCATTCCCTGTAATAGAAGATGTATTATACCCCCCTCTCCGGTGTCCTGTGTCTCCTACCTCCCCTCCATTCCCTGTAATAGAAGAGGTATTATACCCCCCTCTCCGGTGTCCTGTGTCTCCTACATCCCCTCCATTCCCTGTAATAGAAGATGTATTATACCCCCCTCTCCGGTGTCCTGTGTCCCCTACCTCCCCTCCATTCCCTGTAATAGAAGATGTATTATACCCCCCTCTCCGGTGTCCTGTGTCTCCTACCCCCTCCATTCCCTGTAATAGAAGATGTATTATACTCCCCTCTCCGGTGTCCTGTGTCTCCTACCTCCCCTCCATTCCCTGTAATAGAAGAGGTATTATACCCCCCTCTCCAATGTCCTGTGTCTCCTACCTCCCCTCCATTTCCTGTAATAGAAGAGATATTATACCCCCTCTGAGATGTCCTGTGTCCCCTACCTCCCCTCCATTCCCTGTAATAGAAGAGGTATTATACCCCCTCTCTGATGTCCTGTGTCCCCTACCTCCCCTCCATTCCCTGTAATAGAAAAGGTATTATACCCCCTTTCCAGTGTCCTATGTCTCCTTCCTCCCCTCCATTCCCTGTAATAGAAGAGGTATTATACCCTCCTCTCCAATGTCATGTGTCTCCTACCCCCCCTCCATTCCCATTTAATATAAGATGTATTATACCCCCTTCCCTGGTGTCCTGTGTCTCCTACCTCCCCTCCATTCCCTGTAATAGAAAAGGTATTATACCCCCTTTCCAGTGTCCTATGTCTCCTTCCTCCCCTCCATTCCCTGTAATAGAAAAGGTATTATACCCCCTTTCCAGTGTCCTATGTCTCCTTCCTCCCCTCCATTCCCTGTAATAGAAGAGGTATTATACCCTCCTCTCCAATGTCATGTGTCTCCTACCCCCCCTCCATTCCCATTTAATATAAGATGTATTATACCCCCTTCCCTGGTGTCCTGTGTCTCCTACCTCCCCTCCATTCCCTGTAATAGAAAAGGTATTATACCCCCTTTCCAGTGTCCTATGTCTCCTTCCTCCCCTCCATTCCCTGTAATAGAAGAGGTATTATACCCTCCTCTCCAATGTCATGTGTCTCCTACCTCCCCTCCATTCCCATTTAATATAAGATGTATTATACCCCCTTCCCTGGTGTCCTGTGTCTCCTACCTCCCCTCCATTCCCTGTAATAGAAAGGGTATTATACCCCCTTCCCTGGTGTCCTGTGTCTCCTACCTGCCCCCATTCCCTGTAATAGAAGAGGTATTATACCCCCCTCTCAGGTGTCCTGTGTCTCCTACCTCCCCTCCATTCCTTGTAATAGAAGAGGTATTATACCCCCCTCTCAGGTGTCCTGTGTCTCCTACCTCTCCTCCATTCCCTATAATAGAAGAGGTATTATACCCCCTCACCGGTTTTCTGTGTCTCCTACCTCCCCTCCATTCCTTGTAATAGAAGAGTTATTATACCCCGCTCTCCGATGTCCTGTGTCTCCTACATCCCCTCCATTACCTGTAATAGAAGAGGTATTATTACCCCCCTCTCCCTAGTCTTGTGTCTCCTACCTCCCCCCCATTCCCAGTAATAGAAAGGGTATTATACCCCCCTCTCAGTTGTCCTGTGTCTCCTACCTCCCCTCCATTACCTGTAATAGAAGAGGTATTATTACCCCCCTCTCCCTAGTCTTGTGTCTCCTACCTCCCCCCATTCCCAGTAATAGAAAGGGTATTATACCCCCCTCTCAGTTGTCCCATGTCTCCTACCTCCTCTCCATTCTCTGTAATAGAAGAGGTATTATACCCCCTCTTCTGTGTTCTGTATCTCCTGCCTCCCCTCCATTCCCTGTAATAGAAGCACCAGCTTTTGATATGGCTGGTTCTGTGTCCTATCTCCAGCTATCCTTTGTGAAAAAATGCTATTATACCTCCTGATTGCTTTGCTTGTTTTTGATCTGGACCTTATTATTCTCTTGCCTGCCATTTGCCCATGACCTATGCCTGGACCTGACTACTTCTCTGATTACCTTTTGTTCACAACCTCTGCCTTCCCATGACCCCTGTCTGGGGTAAACTACTCTTCTGTCTAGATTTTTGTGTGCAGTCTCCCCACTCTAGCTGTTTCGGCTATGCTCTTGGTGGGGCAAACCTGTAAGCTGGGACCTGGTAAGTGAAGAAAACTGTGTCCACTTGGGTTTTTCCGGCCCATCTCCCCATTAGGAGCTCTGGTGAAAACCAACTGTCTCTTAGGATCCATGCCTTGGGTGAGTCCATGTCACCTGCCAGTGGGGCAGGGGTAGCCCGTCCATTAGATGCACCCGGGCGCCACCCCCGCTATCCACGCCACCCCATATAAGAGTAATGTATAGATTCATGCATAGCACACATATCTACAGTCTCTGCGGCCACCCCCTATTCATGCGTCCGGCCCCTTTCAGGACTCCGGGTGCCTGAATTACAGTGGCGGGGGTGTTTTTTTAACCACTTGAGACCCGCGCTATAGCCGAATGACGGCTACAGCGCGGATCTCCTTTGCCGGGACTACGTCTATTGACGTCGTCCCGTGCACGAGTGGCCTGCACGCCCCCCGAGGGGCGCGCGCGGAGCGCTCTGTGATCGGCGAGTCTATGAGACTCGCCTGATCACCGATCCGTGCAAGGGGTCGATCCCGACCCCTTATCACGTGATCAGCTGTCAGCCAATGACAACTGATCATGTGATACAATGGAGCCGGTAATCGGCTATTATTCCTCCTCGCGCTGACAAAAAAAAGCTGATCACCGGCGGCCGTGATCGGGACATCGGTCCCGATCACAGCCAGCCCTGCCAGTGCCCACCTGCCCCCTGCCAGTGCCCACCTGCCCCCTCATAACTATACATAATAAAAAAAATTGTGCCCCCCGTCAGTGCCACCCAGCAGTGCCCATAGTGCCACCCAGCAGTGCCCACAGTGCCACCCAGCAGTGCCCACAGTGCCACCCAGCAGTGCCACCCAGCAGTGCCCACAGTGCCACCCAGCAGTGCCCACAATCTGCCTCAACAAAGGTGCTGCACCCCAGTGCCACATATCCGTGCCCATCAGTGTCATCTACCAGTGCCCAGCAGTGCTGCCCAGCAGTGCCACCTATCAGAGCCACCTATCAGTGCCACCTATCAGTGCCCATCAGTCCCATCTATCAGTGGTACCTATCAGTACCCATCCGTGCCACCCATCCGTGCCACCCCTCTGTGCCACCCATACGTGCCATCTTATCTGTGCCCATCTTTGCCCATTAGTGCCGCCTTATCTGTGCCCATCGGTGCCGCCTTATCTGTGCCTATTAGTGCCGCCTTAACTATGCCTATCAGTGCCCACCAGTGCAGCCTATCAGTGCCCACCAATGCAGCCCATCAGTGCCCACCAATGCAGCCCATAAGTGCCCACCAGTGCAGCCTATCAGTGCCGCCTCATCAGCGCACTTCAATGAAGGAGAAAAATGACCTGTTTGCAAAATTTTATAACAAACTATTAAACATGATTTTTTTTTTTTTTGCATCTTTTTTTGTTTGTTTAGCAAAAAATAAAACTCCGAGCTGTAATTAAATACCACCAAAAGAAAGTTCTATTTGTGGAAAAAAAATGATAAAAATGTCATTTGGGTACAGTGTTGTATGCCCGCGTAATTGTCATTCAAAGTGCATCAGCGCTGAAAGCTGAAAATCAGTCTGGGACTGAGGGGGGTTTAAGTGCCCAGTAAGCAAGTGGTTAAAGCACCTGGCTTCAAAATAGGGTGGGCTCGGAGCCCAGAGCATTGCACTGTGAGCCCACCCAGGTGTTACAACAGGGAATGAAGACCCGTTTTCCAATTGGAAAGAGAAGGGTCACGATTGGCCGCCTAGGAAGAAGGGGAAAACGGAAGCCGCCGATGCCCGTGGAGCACGGCCTGTACTAGCTCCGACCCCCATGCTCTGCGACCAGTCGGGGTGGGGTCGCATTTTCGCATCTTCGCCCTGGGCACTGGAATACCTTGTCCCACCACTGCCGCGGAGAGCAGGCCAAGGGAAAGCTGCCGCCGCTGAGCCGGGGAAGCTGCCCGTGAAGCGCTGCATAGATGGGGTAAATAGGGAAAGAGAACATGCCCCAAGGGACTTTGTGGGTGGGGTTATGAATGTAGTCAGTACAAAAAGTATAGGAATATATCAAATACAATTTGTATTAATACATTGCAATAATAAAGGCAAAAAAACACAAAGAAAAACAGTACAATATATGCAAAGACTGTTGCAGGATATACATGTAATGCCGCGTACACACGAGCGGATTGTATGACGTACTTAGTCCGTCGACACACATTTCAGCGGACAGTCCGCTCGTGTGTGGGCTTCAGCGGACTTTTTCAGCGTGCAGTCCGGAGTACTAAGAATTTCGTTTTTTTCGAAATTCTGTCCGTCGTACTTTGGTTTCAGCAGACAATACGGTCGTCAGTATGCTAGTTCGACGGACTAAGAATGGCGCATGCCCAGAAAGGATTTACGCGGCGGAAGCGTGCTTTGCTGTGTCTTGGACTTCCTATTTCTAGTCCCGTCGTACGTGCTGTACACGTCATCGCGCAAGCTTTCAACGAACTGTTTGTGTATCCGTGTGTGGTCAAGTTCGTTCAGTGGAAACTACGACGGATTTTCCGTCGGATTGTATGACGGACTAAGTACGCCATACAATCCGCTCGTGTGTACGCGGCATAAGAAGCCGAAGATTCTAAATAATCGAAGCATTATCCAATATACTCCTGATATCCAACATGTTTCGGATTAATATTTATATGTCTAATTCCTTCTTCAGGGACCGCAAAGAGAAACTGCAATATCTATCAGACATGCAAAAATAGTATTAATTATTATGACATGTGACATCGGCGGGGGCGTCGCTGACACGCCCTGCGGGCGGCCCCCTTCTCCCTCTTCACAGGTGTAAGGCATCTTGGCCATTATCTGGTCCTTCGCTCTGTGGGCGGTGCAATGATCTCAGGTAATATTTATACATCTTATTAGTATCACACATTTATGGCTCCTCTCAAACTCCTGGTGTGACTGATGGTTCGCTACTTTGTATCAGACCATTGGTAAGTCTGGTGTGACTGATGGTTCGCTACTTTGTATCAGACCATTGGTAAGTCTGGTGTGACTGATGGTTCGCTACTTTGTATCAGACCATTGGTAAGTCTGGTGTGACTGATCGTTCGCTACTTTGTATCAGACCATTGGTAAGTCTGGTGTGACTGATGGTTCGCTACTTTGTATCAGACCATTGGTAAGTCTGGTGTGACTGATCGTTCGCTACTTTGTATCAGACCATTGGTAAGTCTGGTGTGACTGATGGTTCGCTACTTTGTATCAGACCATTGGTAAGTCTGGTGTGACTGATGGTTCGCTACTTTGTATCAGACCATTGGTAAGTCTGGTGTGACTGATCATTCGCTACTTTGTATCAGACCATTGGTAAGTCTGGTGTGACTGATGGTTCGCTACTTTGTATCAGACCATTGGTAAGTCTGGTGTGACTGATGGTTCGCTACTTTGTATCAGACCATTGGTAAGTCTGGTGTGACTGATCGTGCGCTACTTTGTATCAGACCATTGGTAAGTCTGGTGTGACTGATCATTCGCTACTTTGTATCAGACCATTGGTAAGTCTGGTGTGACTGATCATTCGCTACTTTGTATCAGACCATTGGTAAGTCTGGTGTGACTGATCGTTCGCTACTTTGTATCAGACCATTGGTAAGTCTGGTGTGACTGATCGTTCGCTACTTTGTATCAGACCATTGGTAAGTCTGGTGTGACTGATCGTTCGCTACTTTGTATCAGACCATTGGTAAGTCTGGTGTGACTGATGGTTCGCTACTTTGTATCAGACCATTGGTAAGTCTGGTGTGACTGATGGTTCGCTACTTTGTATCAGACCATTGGTAAGTCTGGTGTGACTGATGGTTCGCTACTTTGTATCAGACCATTGGTAAGTCTGGTGTGACTGATCATTCGCTACTTTGTATCAGACCATTGGTAAGTCTGGTCTGACTGATGGTTCGCTACTTTGTATCAGACCATTGGTAAGTCTGGTGTGACTGATGGTTCGCTACTTTGTATCAGACCATTGGTAAGTCTGGTGTGACTGATCGTGCGCTACTTTGTATCAGACCATTGGTAAGTCTGGTGTGACTGATCATTCGCTACTTTGTATCAGACCATTGGTAAGTCTGGTGTGACTGATCATTCGCTACTTTGTATCAGACCATTGGTAAGTCTGGTGTGACTGATCGTTCGCTACTTTGTATCAGACCATTGGTAAGTCTGGTGTGACTGATCGTTCGCTACTTTGTATCAGACCATTGGTAAGTCTGGTGTGACTGATCGTTCGCTACTTTGTATCAGACCATTGGTAAGTCTGGTGTGACTGATCGTTCGCTACTTTGTATCAGACCATTGGTAAGTCTGGTGTGACTGATGGTTCGCTACTTTGTATCAGACCATTGGTAAGTCTGTTGTGACTGATCATTCGCTACTTTGTATCAGACCATTGGTAAGTCTGGTGTGACTGATGGTTCGCTACTTTGTATCAGACCATTGGTAAGTCTGGTGTGACTGATGGTTCGCTACTTTGTATCAGACCATTGGTAAGTCTGGTGTGACTGATGGTTCGCTACTTTGTATCAGACCATTGGTAAGTCTGGTGTGACTGATCATTCGCTACTTTGTATCAGACCATTGGTAAGTCTGGTGTGACTGATCATTCGCTACTTTGTATCAGACCATTGGTAAGTCTGGCGTGACTGATCGTTCGCTACTTTGTATCAGACCATTGGTAAGTCTGGTGTGACTGATCATTCGCTACTTTGTATCAGACCATTGGTAAGTCTGGTGTGACTGATGGTTCGCTACTTTGTATCAGACCATTGGTAAGTCTGGTGTGACTGATCGTGCGCTACTTTGTATCAGACCATTGGTAAGTCTGGTGTGACTGATCATTCGCTACTTTGTATCAGACCATTGGTAAGTCTGGTGTGACTGATCATTCGCTACTTTGTATCAGACCATTGGTAAGTCTGGTGTGACTGATCGTTCGCTACTTTGTATCAGACCATTGGTAAGTCTGGTGTGGCTGATCGTTCGCTACTTTGTATCAGACCATTGGTAAGTCTGGTGTGACTGATCGTTCGCTACTTTGTATCAGACCATTGGTAAGTCTGGTGTGACTGATCGTTCGCTACTTTGTATCAGACCATTGGTAAGTCTGGTGTGACTGATGGTTCGCTACTTTGTATCAGACCATTGGTAAGTCTGGTGTGACTGATCATTCGCTACTTTGTATCAGACCATTGGTAAGTCTGGTGTGACTGATGGTTCGCTACTTTGTATCAGACCATTGGTAAGTCTGGTGTGACTGATGGTTCGCTACTTTGTATCAGACCATTGGTAAGTCTGGTGTGACTGATGGTTCGCTACTTTGTATCAGACCATTGGTAAGTCTGGTGTGACTGATCATTCGCTACTTTGTATCAGACCATTGGTAAGTCTGGTGTGACTGATCATTCGCTACTTTGTATCAGACCATTGGTAAGTCTGGCGTGACTGATCGTTCGCTACTTTGTATCAGACCATTGGTAAGTCTGGTGTGACTGATGGTTCGCTACTTTGTATCAGACCATTGGTAAGTCTGGTGTGACTGATCATTCGCTACTTTGTATCAGACCATTGGTAAGTCTGGTGTGACTGATCATTCGCTACTTTGTATCAGACCATTGGTAAGTCTGGCGTGACTGATCGTTCGCTACTTTGTATCAGACCATTGGTAAGTCTTCTCTGCTTTGTTCTCACGTTAAGTTGCTGTCTAGGTTGGATTGGCAATCCACTATTGTAAAGCTACACAATTATACTGATTGTGGACAGCTCTTTATTACTTCTTTCTAATAAGGAATCTTCTTTTACTGATTCTGGTTTGGAGCATTTGTCTTGAGTTTTTCTGTACCGGGGTTTTTTCCTAACTGTAGTTATCATTATATGGATTGGCTCTGGTTTTAGATGTTAGATGGAATCTTTGATATCCATACATATTAGATTTTCCAAGTGACACCGACATCATCAATATTTATGTGAGCCTCAGAGATAGCCCTGCCTGTTATTGTACTTAACTTTATAACCTTTGCCAGTTTGATAGTGAAATATTGCTCAGTATACTTTATTATTTTTCAATCATCCATCCATCCAGGGGTTCCACGCCATCATATGACCTGCTCCTTGCGGACACGGCAACCCCAATGTCTCCACTCCTTTTGGGCTATAAATACCAATGAGGTCTTCTGTGCATTTGGTGGTCTACAGTTTGTGCTGCAATTTTCTACTCAATTAGACCATCCATTAATAGTTTCCAATCAAATCACCCCTGAGCTTTTGGAATCTTTTTAGCATTATCTGGATGCTGAAACCCTGGAGCAGGGCTGGACTGGGACAGAATTTTGGCCCTGGACTTCATCCAGACCGGCCCACTTACATTTTGAGTGTCCCATCAGCACCCCCTTACACCAGAGTGTCCCATCACCAGCCCCCTTACATCAGAGTGTCCCATCAGCACCCCTTACATCAGAGTGTCCCATCAGCACCCCCTTACATCAGAGTGTCCCATCAGCACCCCTTACATCAGAGTGTCCCATCACCAGCCCCCTTACATCAGAGTGTCCCATCAGCACCCCTTACATCAGAGTGTCCCATCAGCACCCCCTTACATCAGAGTGTCCCATCACCAACCCCCTTACATCAGAGTGTCCCATCACCAGCCCCCTTACATCAGAGTGTCCCATGAGCAGGCCCCTTACATCACAGTGTCCCATCAGCACCCCCTTACACCAGAGTGTCCCATCACCAGCCCCCTTACATCAGAGTGTCCCATCAGCACCCCTTACATCAGAGTGTCCCATCAGCACCCCCTTACATCAGAGTGTCCCATCACCAACCCCCTTACATCAGAGTGTCCCATCACCAGCCCCCTTACATCAGAGTGTCCCATGAGCAGGCCCCTTACATCACAGTGTCCCATCAGCACCCCCTTACATCAGAGTGTCCCATCACCAACCCCCTTACATCAGAGTGTCCCATCACCAGCCCCCTTACATCAGAGTGTCCCATCACCAGCCCCCTTACATCAGAGTGTCCCATTACCAGCCCCCTTACATCAGAGTGTCCCATCAGCACCCCTTACATCAGAGTGTCCCATTACCAGCCCCCTTACATCAGAGTGTCCCATCAGCACCCCCTTACGTCAGAGTGTCCCATGAGCAGGCCCCTTACATCACAGTGTCCCATCAGCACCCCCTTACGTCAGAGTGTCCCATTACCAGGCCCCTTACATCAGAGTGTCCCATCAGCACCCCCTTACATCAGAGTGTCCCATGAGCACCCCTTACATCACAGTGTCCCATCAGCAGCCCCTTTACATCAGAGTGTCCCATCACCAGCCCCCTTACTTCAGAGTGGCCCACTGAGCCATCAGCCCACCGGGAAACTCCCGGTAGTCCCGATGGCCAGTACATGCCTGCCCTGGAGTCTTGCTTGGTTTTAAAACAACACTTTGTGTCTTCTGATCTGCCTAGTAAGTGTAGTCTAAACGTTTTCTGCATCCGCTGTTTGAACCATCTATCAGGGGCGGACTGAACATTTGGCTACTCAGGCACTGCCCGAGGGCCCCATGCCACTAGGGGGCCCCATCAGGGTTGCCAGCCTCATTAAAACCAGGGACAGTATGTAAAAATCTGTGGGTTTTTTTTTTTACATCTGTCTCTGAAATGTCCCTTACCGACATCCTTATAGTCTAAATATCCTGAGATTATAGCTGCCCCACCTCTCCAGTACCTTCTCGGCCAATAGAAACACGTCTGTGTATACTGTGTGTACATGTATGTGTAACCTGTGTGATTGTATACTGTGTGTGTTTACTGTGTGGCCCCATAATCTCTAATTGCCTGGGGGGCCCATAATCTCCTATTGCCCGTGGGCCCGATGAGTTGTCAGTCCGCCCCTGCCATCTATACATACTGTATGTCACATGCCATAATAATTAATACTATTTTTGCATGTCTGCTAGATATTGCAGTTTCTCTTTGCGATCCCTGAAGAAGGAATTAGACATATAAATATGAATCCGAAAAAACATGTTGGATATCAGGAGTATATTGGATAATGCTTTGATTATTTAGAATCTTCAGCTTCTTCCATGTATATCATGCAAGAGTCTCTGCATATATTGTACTGTTTTTCTTTGTGTTTTTTTTGCCTTTATTATTGCAATGTATTAATACAAATTGTATTTGATATATTCCTATACTTTTTGTACTGACTTCATTTATAACCCCACCCACAAAGTCCCTTGGGGCATGTTCTCTTTTCCTATTGGTCCTATATAAGTGGGATGTGGTGGTGGTTATTTTGTAATTGCTGGTTGGTTTCTCCCTTTTTGTGTTCATAGACGGGGTAAGTGCACCAGACCCGAACAAATTCCCCATGGGGCTTGTTAGCAGCAACGAGCAACAGATACCGTGGTAAAATTTTTGAACAGATGGGACTTTATATGAGACCAGTGCTATCCAGCACCCAGGTCTCCATCCCTGATAACGTAGATGACGTTATTAGGGATGGAGACGTAACGTAAATCCACTTTTTCGTGGATTTGTATCCACTCATCAGGAGCAGATAACTAGGGATGTCTAGAATGAATAATACGTAAATAATTACAAATTTACATTACAATAATATAAATCCACGAAACACGTAGAGATTACATATTTGATGTCATGTCACAGCAACCATGTCCATACAATGGGTTTTATCTGGATGAGTCATCAATTTAATTAATACTAGAGGTTTATGGTGTTCCGTGACTATTCTGGATGTACTGCCTATATTGATTTTATTATATGATACATTGTCTACTATGTTATTCTATTATGATATGACGTCTCAACCATGTTTTACTAATTTGTATCATATTTATTGTATCAATTAAATGCATATTTATCATTGTATTATGTCCATTATCGTCACTTTTGATTAACTTACATATTATATTGTATGTCCCATCCTACCCGAGGGTTGTGTTATCATATAAAGTCCCAATTCTTCCCCCTTCCCCCAATTTCCCTATATATTCCGTGGTAAAAATTTTACCATGGTATCTGTTGCTCATTGCTGCTAAAAAGCCCCATGGGGAATTTGTTTGAATCTTTTAAATTTTTTGTATCGGGGTGTGCAGCCTTTACAGACTCCCATACGTGTGTCTTTTCTTGCTACAGTGCACCAGACCCGCCCACCGACCGACTGATGGGAGCGTGGTACTGGTTGCCGCCGCCGCCGCCTCCAACAAAAATTACCACCATAACAGTTATGCCCCATACACGCGGTCGGATTTTCCGACGGAAAATGTGCGATCGGATCATGTTGTCGGAAAATCCGATCGTGTGTGGGCTCCGTTGGACTTTTTGGCGTCTGATTTTTCCGACGCACAAAGCTTGAGAGCAGGATCTAAAATTTTCCGCCAACAAAATCTGATCTGTTTAACTTCCGATCGTATGTAGACAATTCCGATGGACAAAGTGCGACAACAAAATCTGATTGTTTAACTTCCGATCGTATGTAGACAATTCCGATGGACAAAGTGCGACAACAAAATCTGATCGTTTAACTTCCGATCGTATGTAGACAATTCCATCAAAACTGCCCCCATTCCGATGGACAAAGTGCCGCGCATGCTCATAATAGACTAAGAGACGGAAGCTATCGGCTACTGGTCTCTTTATAGTCCCGTCGTACGTGTTATACGTCACCGCGTTCGGAACGATCGGATTTTCCGACAACTGTGTGCAACCGCGTGTATGCAAGACAAGTTTGGGCCAACATCCGTCGGAAAAAAATCAGAAGGATTTTGTTGTTGGAATGTCCGACCGTGTGTTCAGGGCATTAGATAGGAGGAGCACAGTCCTCCAACAGTGTAGAGCAGTGATGGCGAACCTTGGCACCCCAGATGTTTTGGAACTACATTTCCCATGATGCTCATGCACTCTGCAGTGTACTGGAGCATCATGGGAAATGTAGTTCCAAAACATCTGTGGTGCCAAGGTTCGCCATCACTGGTGTAGAGTATTAGAGATACAAGTTTAATGGGTGCTTGAACATGTCTGAATTGAAAAAAATATATAGAAAATGCATTTCCTGGAGAAAATGTGTGGGAATGCCGAATAGCTGAATTGCTAAAGCTAACTGGATGAATAGCTTAAAGCGGGAGTCCGCCGGGACTCCGCCTTTTTTTTTTTTTTTTAAAAGCCAGCAGCTACAAATACTGCAGCTGCTGACTTTTAAAATAGTGACACTTACCCGCCCAGCGCGCCCGCGATGTCGGCACCCCGAAGCCGATCTCTAGATCGTCTGTCGGGTGCTGCCGCCGCCATCTTGGGTATGGGAATCAGGAAATGGAGCCTTTCGGCTTCATTTCCCGGTTCCCTACTGCGCATGCGTGAATCGCGCTGCGCAATAAGGACGGTCCCCGCTGCCTCTGGGATCCGTGTGTTTCTCAGCAGGCAGCGGGGCACTTGCAGAAAGGGGCGGGCGCTTGCGGAAAGGGGCGTAATCTACGCCCCTTTCCGCAGAGAGCTATCCCGGAAGTGGGTGCAGAATACCTGTACTGTACAGGTATCTGCACCCCCCCCTCCCCCCTGAAAGGTGCCAATTGTGGCGCCGGAGGGGGGGGAGGGTTCCGATGAGCGGAAGGTCCACTTTAGGGTGGACCTCCGCTTTAAATCCGTAAGAAAAAGTTGAAGGAGTGAGAATAGTTGGAAAAGCAAGAAAGGTTTTAAAATAAACATAAATTTCATTAAAAAAAAAGTTGAACAACACCACTAATGTATGAAAGATGTGGATTATTTAAAGGTTTTTTTGAAAAGCTTTTTGATCATTAATCCTCACACCTAATGAGTGAGAGACAGTGGGGTTGATTTACTAAAGGAAAATCGACTGTGCAGTTTGCAAAGTGCAGTTGCTGCAGAACTTAGTAAGTGAGCAAAAGGTCTGCTGACTTCCATCATCCAATCATGTGCAAGCAAAAATTCCGTTTTTTTTTTTTTCCTTGCATGTGATTGGGTATTTTTGCAAAGTGAAGCTTTACCTCATTTACTAAGCTCTGGAGCAACTGCACACAGTCTAGTTGCCTTTAGTAAATCAACCCCAGTGTGAGAGAACCCTTCAAACAAGCCTTAACCTCCCTGATGATTATGTCGGGTTTTAGGCGCTGAATTATTTTGCATGGAAATTTGGAGTTTTATATTTGTAGGCCTGTATTTCTTAGGAATAACTCTCTTAAAGCGGGAGCCCGCCATTTTTATTTTTTTTTTAAAGCCAGCAGCTACAAATACTGCAGCTGCTGACTATTAAAATAGTGACACTTACCCGCCAAGCGCCCGCGATGTCGGCTCCCGAAGCCAATCTCTCGATCGTCTCTTGGGGTGCTGCCGCCACCATCTTGGGTACGGGAATCAGGAAGTGGAGCCTTTCGGCTTCATTTCCCGGTTTCCCTACTGCGCATGCGCGAGTCGCGCTGCGCAATACGGATGGTTCCCGCTGTCTCTGGGATCCGTGTGTTTCCCAGCAGGCAGCGGGGGGACTTTCGGAAAAGGGGCGTAGATTCTGCGGAAAGGGGCGTACCTTCTGCAGAATCTACGCCGGAAGTGGGTGCAGATACATGTACTGTACAGGTACCCGCACCCCCCTCCCCCCTGAAAGGTGCCAATTGTGGCGCCGGAGGGGGGGGGGAGGCTTCCAATGAGCGGAAGGTCCACTTTAGGGTGGACCTCCGCTTTTAATCTGTCCAAATCAGAGTCTAGTAGGCATCCCGGGTATGATAAAGTTTGAAAAATGAAATCATAAATTAAAATATAATAAATAACTATAAATAATTATACCAAATAATAATAAAATAATAATAAAAATTATTCAATAACGTAATCAAATCAAAAACACGGAAATTTGCTCAGTTGCAGAATTGTCGCTGTCATTACTTTTCAATATTTGATGACGGATCTCCCCACAAATCGCTATCGCTCAATTCTGCGAGTGATTCCAATTTATTATCGCTGTTTTCTAGCTGGTCTAAAACCACTTTTGATGTAAAGGGACAGTTTTGGTTGCTATGGACAATCTCCAGTTTCCAGGCAGAAAGAACAGTATTTATAATATAAAACTACATGCAGGGCACTGGGGACAAAAGGGGATGTGAAATTATTTCATACAGTAATGTAATCTGTAGGATCACAATGTACTGTATGTATTGTGTGTGTTTCACTTTTTGAATTTGGCGCCGTTCTCCGTCCCCGTGCGTCACAACGCTCGCAGTGAACGGAACCCCCGGCTCCGTGATGAATCCAGCGGAGGACGAGCCGCTCACACAGCAGGGGGGGGGGGGGGGGGGCATCGCTGGATCCAGGGGACAAGTTAAGTAAGCTCTTCCTGGATCCTGCGATGTGATCCCGGCTCGGGGGTTACCGCCTTTGGTTCTGAAATCCCACCCCGAGCCAGACTCGGGAATACCACCAGGGAGGTTAATAAATCAACAACAGTACATGCTATGGAAACAGCGACTTCACGGTTAAAGACACGCAGGCTTTGTGAACGTATCTGTATAAAATTTATGTTGATAAACCTAAAAAGGTGGGCATGTCAGCGATTTAAAAAAGAAGTTGGCTGTGCGTTTCTCGCTGGGAAATGTGAAGAATTTTATACAGACAGTCAATGGAAGAAAGTGTAGAACTCTTGTCAGTTGGAAGCTCAACCAGCCATCAGAAAACTGAGCACATTGCCTGAAACTAGACAAAAAAATACCGACGTTTTGATGTATAAATTGCGTATGACAAGTAGATCTTGTGGGCGTGAGAGCAATTTATAGAGAAGGAACTAAGATCATTTTTGTAAGGCTCTGGGGGGTTATTTACGAAAAGCAAATCCACTTTGCACTGCAAGTGCACTTAGAAGTGCAGTCACTCTAAATCTAAGGGGTCGATCTGAGGGGAATCTCTGCTGATTTTATCATCC
Source organism: Lithobates pipiens (assembly GCF_037356315.1). NCBI lineage: Eukaryota > Metazoa > Chordata > Amphibia > Anura > Ranidae > Lithobates > Lithobates pipiens. Next base: position 5,088,790 of record NW_027507764.1, on the reverse strand, counting down.
AATCATGTGCAAGCTAAAATGCTGTTTTTTATTTTCCTTGCATATCCCCCTCGGATCTACAGCGACTTTACTTCCAAGTGCACTTTCAGTGCAAAGTGGATTTTCCTTTAGTAAATAACCCACACTGTGCTCTAGCTATGACATCATTCACTCTAAGCAGCCCAATACACACTCTTCTGTTTAATCGATAAAATTTCCTGAAATGATCATTCAACTTAAACAGCGTTTTCACGAAAACTTTAAAAGAGATCAAACTGAAAAGATACAGATAAGGATCTGAAGCATGCTCTCATTGACTTCAATGTTAAAAAAAATATTATGTTAAAATACTTTAAAATGTTAAAATACTTTAAAATGTTAAAATACTTTTAAAAAGTATGAAAAAAGTATGAAGAGTAGAAAAAAAGTTGAAGAAGTACCATCATTAGCTGAAAGAGCTGAACATTTTAAAAGTCGAATGGTTTTAATAGCTGAAAGTATGCAGAAGTTACAGAGAGCCAAAAAAACGTACGAAATAATAATAAAAATTAAAAGATATCAAACCGAAAAGATATAGCCAGATAGCTGAACATTTTGTGAACATTTTAAAGTTTGTTTGGCGTCTGTAGATGAAAGTATGAAGGAACTGAAACTTTTGGGAGCGGAAGAAGATTTTAAGGATCTGAAGCATGCTCTCATTCACTTCAATGTTAAAAAAAAAAGTGTTAAAAAAGCTTAATATTTTAAAAAGTATAAATAGTAGAAAAAAAAGTTGAAGAGGTCCCATCATTAGCTGAAAGAGCTGAACATTTTAAAAGTTGAATGGCTTTAATAGCTGAAAGTATGCAGAATTTACGCAGAGCCAAAAAATGTACGTAATAATAATAATAATAAAAAGATGATTAATAAATAAAAACAAATAACAATAGTGGGACTGCTAAAGCATTCCCACTAAGGCCCCTTTCACACATGCGGATGGTATGTCCGTATTTCATCCATCCGTTTGCGGATGAAATACGGGCCATACATTCATCCCTATGGGATAGCGGGTGTCTGCGGATGAGCATCCGCAGACACCCGCTATTGTCCGCCTCCGCAAATGTCCGATTCTGCAGATGGAGGAAAATCCTATTTTTCTGTCTGTCTGCAGAGCGGATCGGATGAACACGGACACACGGTCCGTGCTCGTCCGATCCCCATAGAGGAGAGCGGAGAGCTGACAGGGCGGTCCCCGCACAGTGTGCGGAGACCGCCCTGTCCGCAGCCGGCTCAGCGGGGACAACGGAGCGATCCCCGCTGAGCGAGCGGATCTTCACGGGGTGGATCTTTACTGATCCGCCCCGTGTGAAAGAGGCCTTACTAGAAAATGCATTTCTTGGAGATAATGCGTGGGAATGCTGAATAGCATCAAAATTGCCCCATCATATTGCCCCCATCAAAAGTGCCCCATCATATTGCTCCCATCAAAACTGCCCCATCATATTGCTCCCATCAAAACTGCCCCATCATATTGCCACCATCAAAACTGCCCCCATCAAAACTACCCCATCATATTCCTCTATTATAAATCAGCACATGGTGTGTCTGTGCTCTCCCCCGGGCTCTGTAATTTGAGATGCTCCAGCCGCCTCCCCCCCACTGCCCATCACTATGTATAAGAAGCTTTGGTAACCATGGAAACAAAACAGACAACAAAAGCCTGGATGCCCTAAATTTAATGAAATTTTCTGAAATGATCACTAAACTTAAACAGCTTTTTCACGAAAACTGTAAAAGATATCAAACCTAAAAGATATAGCCAGATAGCTGAATATTTTGTGAACATTTTAAAGTTTGTTTTTGGCGTCTGTAGGTGAAAGTATGAAGGAGCTGAAACCTTTGGGAGCGGAAGAAGATTTTAAGGATCTGAAGCATGCTCTCATTGACTTCAATGTTAAAAAAAATATTATGTTAAAATACTTTAAAATGTTAAAATAATTTTAAAAAGTATAAATAGTAGAAAAAAAAGTTGAAGAAGTACCATCATTAGCTGAAAGAGCTGAACATTTTAAAAGTCGAATAGTTTTAATAGCTGAAAGTATGCAGAAGTTACAGAGAGCCAAAAAAAAACGTACAGAATAATAATAAAAATTTAAATGAATAAACCAAAAAATGCATTTCCTGGAGAAAATGCATGGGAATGCTGAATGGCATCAAAACTGCCCCATCAGAATTGCCCCATAAAAACTGCCCCATCATATTCCTCTTTTATAAATCAGTACATGGTGTGTCTGTGCTCTCCCCCCACTGCCCATCACTGTGTATAAGAAGCTTTGGTAACCATGGAAACAAAACAGACAACAAAAGCCTGGATGCCCTAAGTTTAATGACATTTTCTGAAATGATCACTAAACTTAAACAGCTTTTTCACAAAAACTGTAAAAGATATCAAACTGAAAAGATATAGCCAGATAGCTGAATATTTTGTGAACATTTTAAAGTTTGTTTGGTGTCTGTAGGTGAAAGTATGAAGGAGCTGAAACTTTTGGGAGCGGAAGAAGATTTTAAGGATCTGAAGCATGCTCTCATTCACTTCAATGTTAAAAAAAAAGTGTTAAAAAAGCTTAATATTTGAAAAAGTATAAATAGCAGAAAAAAAATCGAAGAAGTCCCATCATTAGTTGAAAGAGCTGAACGTTTTAAAAGTTGAATGGTTTTAATAGCTGAAAGTATGCAGAAGTTACGCAGAGCCAAAAAAAACATACAGAATAATAAATTTAAAATATGATGATGATGATGATTAATAAATAAAAAAACGAATAACAATAGTGGGACTGCTGAAGCATTCCCACTAATTAAAAAATGCACTTCACAGCAAGGACACATAGGGGGTTATTTACGAAAAGGAAAATCCACTTTACACTACAAGTGCAAACTACAAGTGCAAAGTGCACTTGAAATTGCACTGAAATTGCACTTGGAAGTGCAGTCGCTCTAAATCTGAAGGGAAGTTCTGAAATGAGGGGAAGCTCTGCTGATTTTATCATCCAATCATGTGCAAGCTAAAATTATGTTTTTAATATTTTTTTACTTTGCATGTCCCCCTTGGAACTACAGAGACTGCACTTCCAAGTGCACTTTCAGTGCAATTTTAGGTGCACTTTGCACTTGTAGTTTGCACTTGTAGTGGGAAGTGAATTTGCCTTTAGTAAATAACCCCCATAGAGCCAGCCCTTGCACTCTCCTGCATACCTGGTATGGAATATGATGGGGTAGTTTTGATGGGGGCCGTTTTGATGGGGGCAATATGATGGGGCAGTTTTGATGGGGGCAATACGATGGGGCAATATGATGGGGGCAGTTTTGATGCTATTCAGCATTCCCACGCATTTTCTCCAAGAAATGCATTTTCTAGTTAGTGGGAATGCTTTAGCAGTCCCACTATTGTTACTGGTTTTTATTTATTAATCATCTTTTTAGTATTATTATTATTATTATTACGTACATTTTTTGGCTCTGCGTAAATTCTGCATACTTTCAGCTATTAAAGCCATTCAACTTTTAAAATGTTCAGCTTCCGTATCCCATCATATACAATGCATTTTTTTTTGCATTACATATTTTCAGAGTTGAAAAGAGTAAATTTAATTTTCAGCCGCTGGGGCATTGTTTTCGGGCCGCTTGTCCCACTACTGGGAAGGGATGTAACATTGCATTCCCCCTGCAAGAGAGCGGCCAAATAAAATGGTAAGTCAAGACTAGAACAAAGCAAAATACAATTTCGGCACACTGTCACTTCCTGTCAGTGCATCTCGTCTGTGCTGCTGGGGCAGATTTATAAGAAGAAAAGGCAAAAGGTTGTCCAACTTGGGTTAATTCTTATATTCTGCCTACTTCGGCTGTGGACATCTCTGTCTACGAAGGGATAATAGCCATCATAAAAATATTATTAGAGGCAATTTAACTTACAGAAATATTGACAGAGCTCTTGGACTGGGAGGGAAACACAGCCCACTTAGAAGAGGCGCGCGACTGGGAAAATTATAGGCTTTTTTAGTGGCAGAAATGAGGCTATCTATAATTCACTGACATTTCTGGATTAAGCATTGCCTGCTGGCATTCTTTATTTAGCAAAAAAGTCTAGGACCTACCCCAGAGGTATAGATAATAGTGACAGGGCCGAAGTTCAGAATCTGAACACTTGCCCTTCATATGTCACACATGACGACCTTCGCAAAACAAAGTACAGGTAAGGAGAATTCAGAAAATCCTCTGTGGGAAATGCATGCAAATAACCTTCTGGGGAATGTATATAAATAAGGTCAGCGTGACAGTCCAGAGTTTATGGTAATTTAAGGGGCTGTGAATGTAAGGAGCCAGCTCTAAGCAGAAGTAAATTCTACATTTAATGCTGTCTGGCTGCAGTCAACCTAAGCCTGGATTGATAGATTTCTACGGGTTTTCTGTCTAAGAGTTTATTGTCTACTTCTACCTGCTGTTGGCAATAGTGTAAGAAGATCCGATAAGCTGAGTGATAAATGTCTGTGAAGGTTTTCATTTCTCCAGGCCATGGCATATCTACTAGTAGTTAGTCTCATTCAGCTGGATTGTTCTGTAATGTTGGAGATGTTTCGTTGTTTTCCAAACCCCCTTCTGGCTTGGCAAGGTACAGAGCATCTTCAACATTACAGAACAAAGAGGGGAAGAAGTGGCTTGGAGGAGCTACGAAACATCTTCAAGGTTACAGAACAAGGCCAGTTGAAGAAGTAGCTTGGAGAAGCTAGGAAACATCATCAAGGTTTCAAAACAAGTCCAGGTGAAGAAGTGGCTTGGAGAGGCTAGGAAACATCTTCAAGGTTACAGAACAAGCGCAGTTGAAGAAGTAGCTTAGTAAGCTAGGAAAAATCTTCAAGGTTACAGAGCAAGAGCAGTTGAAGAAGTAGCTTAGTAAGCTAGGAAAAATCTTCAAGGTTACAGAACATGTCCAGATGAAGAAGTAGTTTGGAGAAGCTTGGAAACATCTTCAAGGTTACAGAACAAGGCCAGTTGAAGACGTAGCTTGGTAAGTTATGAAGCATCTTCAAGGTTACATAGAAAGTTCAGTTGCGGAAGTGACTTGGAGACGCTTGGAAACATCCTCAAGGTTACAGAACAAGGCCAGTTGAAGAAGTAGCTTGGAGAAGCTAGGAAACATCATCAAGGTTGCAAAACAAGTCCAGGTGAAGAAGTGGCCAACCAAAACATAGATTTCACATTTTAGCAGATGGATAGCTTTATGAGCTTCAGTCCCCAAACATTCAAAGCAGAAACTGTATCACGATGACGTCAGCACTCCTGCCACCCGACGTACGTTTCGTCACGATGCAGCGTAAGTTGGAAGGGCAATTGCATGCCGGCCGGCATATTTTTATGGGCGTTTTTACTGCTTTCTATGTAAGTGTATTTCTTTACTTTTATAAAATTTATTATACGGAATTATGCTATGGTGAGCCTTCTTTCCATTTCCCTGGAATCTCGAGTACTGACTTTCTGCTTCACGTGCTGCTATTGATGGTCCCGGCCTGTTTCATTCAATAAGGGAGTTTATTGTCTACTTCTACCTGCTGTTGGCAATAGTGTAAGAAGATCCGATAAGCTGAGTGATAAATGTCTGTGAAGGTTTTCATTTCTCCAGGCCATGGCATATCTACTAGTAGATAGTCTCATTCAGCTGGATTGTTCTGTAATGTTGGAGATGTTTCGTTGTTTTCTAAACCCCCTTCTGGCTTGGCAAGGTACAGAGCATCTTCAACATTACAGAACAAAGAGGGGAAGAAGTGGATTGGAGGAGCTACGAAACATCTTCAAGGTTACAGAACAAGGCCAGTTGAAGAAGTAGCTTGGAGAAGCTAGGAAACATCATCAAGGTTTCAAAACAAGTCCAGGTGAAGAAGTGGCTTGGAGAGGCTAGGAAACATCTTCAAGGTTACAGAACAAGCGCAGTTGAAGAAGTAGCTTAGTAAGCTAGGAAAAATCTTCAAGGTTACAGAGCAAGAGCAGTTGAAGAAGTAGCTTAGTAAGCTAGGAAAAATCTTCAAGGTTACAGAACATGTCCAGATGAAGAAGTAGTTTGGAGAAGCTTGGAAACATCTTCAAGGTTACAGAACAAGGCCAGTTGAAGACGTAGCTTGGTAAGTTATGAAGCATCTTCAAGGTTACAGAGAAAGTTCAGTTGCGGAAGTGACTTGGAGACGCTTGGAAACATCCTCAAGGTTACAGAACAAGGCCAGTTGAAGAAGTAGCTTGGAGAAGCTAGGAAACATCATCAAGGTTGCAAAACAAGTCCAGGTGAAGAAGTGGCTTGGAGAGGCTAGGAAACATCTTCAAGGTTACAGAACAAGAGCAGTTGAAGAAGTAGCTTAGTAAGCTAGGAAAAATCTTCAAGGTTACAGAACATGTCCAGATGAAGAAGTAGTTTGCAGATGCTTGGAAACATCTTCAAGGTTACAGAACAAGGCCAGTTGAAGACGTAGTTTGGTAAGTTATGAAGCATCTTGAAGGTTACAGAGCAAGTTCAGTTGAAGAAGTGACTTGGAGATGCTTGGAAACATCTTCAAGGTTATAGAACAAGGCCAGTTGAAGAAGTAGCTTAGTAAGCTAGGAAAAATCTTCAAGGTTATAGAACATGTCCAGATGAAGAAGTAGTTTGGAGAAGCTTGGAAACATCTTCAAGGTTATAGAACAAGGTCAGTTGAAGATGTAGCTTGGTAAGTTATGAAGCATCTTCAAGGTTACAGAGCAAGTCCAGCTGAAGCAGTGGCTTGGAGAAACTTGAAAACATCGTCCAAGTTACAGAACAACGCCAGTTGAAGAACTAGCTTGGTAGGCTATGAAATGTCTTCAAGATTGCAGAGCAAGTTTAGTTGAAGAAGTAGCTTGGTAAGCTACAAAACATTTTCAAGGTTACAGAGCAAGTCCAGCTGAAGAAGTAGCTTGGAGTAGCTTGGAAACATCTTAAGGGTTGCAGAACAAGGCCCGTTGAAAAAGTAGCCTGGTAAGTTATGAAACATCTTCAAGGTTGCAGAGCAAGTTCAGTTGAAGAAGTAGCCTGGTAAGCTACAAAATATCTTCAGGATTACAGAACAAGTCCAGCTGAAGAATTAGCTTGGAAACATCTTCAAGGTTGCAGAAAATGTCAGTTGAAGAACCAGCTTGCTAAGCTATGAAATATATTCAAGGTGACAGAACAAGTCCAGTTGAAGAAGTGGCTTAGTAAGCTATGAAAGATCTTTAATGTTACAGAACAAGTCCAGTTACATGGGACTAAACACAACTAATTGAGTTTTTAATATGTATATCCTCCTGGCCCACCATTGGGAAGTTTACAGTCAGTGTTGCATGCCGAGGAGGGTATACATATTTGGGGAAGTTCTCTTGTTTCTCTGGCTTGGCTTAGGGAGGAGGTGTGATCAGTTGCTTGGGAAGACTATGTGGTTTGAGTATAAACTAGGCCTGACCTTAGGTGCCTACAAGCTTGTGCTGCTTGTGCTGCCTTGCTGGGGGGGGGGGGGAGGTGTGAAACATGAATTGGAACACCAGGGAGAAACTTTGACAAAGAGAGCAAGGGGAATGCTTGAGCAGCGCAGGATGTTTGGTGGCTCATCCAGAGACTTCATGTGCTACAACTGCTTGTTGCCGGAAACAAAGAGGGTGCCAGCCTGAATCCCCTATTCTATATGGCCATAAGCAGATCCGGAATCTGCATCTCTCAGGTATCCTATGTCTTAATCCTGCTCTCCCAAGGGTCTTTTAAATTGAATAAACTCTGTTAACCCTTTCAGAAGTGACTGGTGCCTAGTTCTTCACACCCCGCTAAAAGTCAAGAGTTCAACCCTAAGGTAAAATGCAAGGCAACTAAACCACTGGGAGCCCAAAACAGCCTCTAAGGGGTGTATACACAATTTAAAAAATTGCAGTGCTTGAATGTGAATAAATCAATTATTTAATTTAATACATACATTATAAATAACATTTTATTAATTAAACAGATGATCCAAAAAAACTAAACTGTGTAACCACCCACTTGGTGACATGGCCATTTCAGTATACGAGCTGTCACTATCAGTGAAGCAAGCCATCATTAGGCTGAAAAAAACAAAAAACAAACCCATCAGAGAGATAGCAAAAACATTAGGTGTGGCCAACTCAACTGTTTGGAACATCTTTAAAAATAAAGAACACACTGATGAACTTGGCAACACCAAAAGACCCGGAAGATCATGGAAAACAACTGTGGCGGATGACCGAAGTATTCTTTCCCTGGTGAAGAAAACACCCTTCACAACAGTTGGCTAGATCAAGAACACTCTCCAGGAGGTAGGTGTATGTATGTCAAAGTCAACAATCAAAAGAAGACTTCACCAGAGTGAATACAGAGGGTTCACCACAAGGTGTAAACCATTGGTGAGACTCAAAAACAGGAAGGCCAGATTAGAGTTTGCCAAACAACATCTAAAAAAGCCTTCACTGTTCTAGAACAACATCCTATGGACAGATGAGACCAAGATCAACTTGTACCAGAGTGATGGGAAGAGAAGAGTACTGGTTCTCTTGTATTTATTGATGATGTGACTTCTGACAAAAGCAGCAGGATGAATTCTGAAGTGTTTCGGGGAATATTATCTGCTCATATTCAGCAAAATGCTTCAGAACTCATTGGACGGCGCTTCACAGTGCAGATGGACAATGACCCGAAGCATACTGCAAAAGCAACCAAAGAGTTTTTTTAAGGGAAAGCAGTGGAATGTTATGCAATGGCCAAGTCAATCACATGACCTGAATCCGATTGAGCATGCATTTCACTTTCTGAAGACAAAACTGAAGGGAAAATGCCACAAGAACAAGCAGGAACTGAAGACCGTTGCAGTAAAGGCCTGGCAGAGCATCACCAGGGATGAAACCCAGCATCTGGTGATGTCTATACGTTCCAGACCTCAGGCTGTAATGGACTGCACAGGATTGGCAACCAAGTATTAAAAAGTGAAAGTTTGATGGATGATTGTTAATCTGTCCCATTACTTTTGGTCCCTTTAAAAAGTGGGAGGCACATATACAAACGCTTGTACTTCCTGCACTGTTCACCTGATTTGGATGTAAATACCCTCAAATTAAAGCTGAAAGTCTTCAGTTAAAACACGTCTTGTTCGTTTCATTTCAAATCCATTGTGGTGGTGTATAGAGCCAAAAAGATTAGAATTGTGTCGATGTGCCAATATATATGGACCTGACTGTAAGTATGTAGGAAAAGGTTACCTTAGTCTCCTTTATTATGGTTCCCTCCTCCTATGAAGTCATGCACCACCTCTGCCTCTTCAGACAGACTTCCATTACAGAGGGTGGTGCTTAGGAGGTGTGGTTGGGAGGGGGTGTAGGCTGGACAGGCAGTATGGCCCACTGAGGTAGTGGAACCATATCCTCTCTTCACCCACGTGGACTTGCCATATAATGGGCTCCCCTGCATCTGAGGCTAACTCCTGATCTGAGCAGTTATAATGTGTTATACCAAGGAATATGAGTTTCTGTGTTAAGTGCCTCAAGTGTTGCAAGGTGATTTACTAAATTGGTGTGACTTTAAAAAAAAAGAAGAAAAATTTGGTTTCTGTCTGGAAGAGGAATGCCTGTGTACTCGGAGGGACAGCATGCAAAATGGGTCTCTTTACACAGTTAGGTCTCAGGTGACTGAGCAGGTAGTAGCTGACTCATAGTATGCTGAAGTGCTGCAGAAGAACAGAATCCAGAATAACAAGCGTAAGTGTATTCAGGTCAGGGGCTGCTGGTGGTCAAGAGAAGATGTCGCCAGACTGGCAAAGATAAGAGGAGCCATCAATGGAACACACATCAGGTGACCTGTATGGTTGGACCTTAGAAGCCTTAACCTGGAGCCATGTGGACAATGCAGGGCCCTGCGATGTAAGTAGCTCCCAGATAAACAGACGGGCCAGTGCTGCATTGGACCACCATCTGCACACACAGGAGGAGACACTGCAGGTCAACATGGGCTATGGACCTGGATATGAAATAGTCAGAATGACCCCTAAACAACCATCTAACTATTGGTCATAACAAGCCACTTGGATATATTTCTAAATATCCAACCAAAACATAGATTTCACATTTTAGCAGATGGATAGCTTTATGAGCTTCAGTCCCCAAACATTCAAAGCAGAAACTGTATCATGATGACGTCAGCACCCCTGCCACCCGACGTACGTTTCGTCACGATGCAGCGTAGGTTGGAAGGGCGATTGCATGCCGGCCGGCATATTTTTATGGGCGTTTTTACTGCTTTCTATGTAAGTGTATTTCTTTACTTTTATAAAATTTATTATACGGAATTATGCTATGGTGAGTCTTCTTTCCATTTCCCTGGAATCTCGAGTACTGACTTTCTGCTTCACGTGCTGCTATTGATGGTCCCGGCCTGTTTCATTCAATAAGGGAGCCTTACCGTGATCATGGTCTGAGGAGGTGCGGTGGAGATTGACTATGGGCATGAAATCGCTTGCCTTTTGATAAGCGCATATTTTGTGTGGTGGTGGTGGTCACGATCCTTGGTGTGTTTTGGTTGCACAGAAGATTGAACACTTTTTATTTTTTATTTTTATTTTTTTTTATTTTATTTTTTACATTATTATTACACTCATATTATCACCATTTTTTTTATTATTATCACTAATATATATTTTTTACATTTCATTTATATATTGTTACTATTAATCTAATATTTTTTTTATTTTTCCATGAATTCTTATGAAATTTAGGTATTTATTAAGTTTTTTACATTATTATTACACTCATATTATCACCATTTTTTTATTATTATCACTAATATATATTTTTTACATTTCATTTATATATTGCTACTATTAATCTAATATTTTTTTTATTTTTCCATGAATTCTTATGAAATTTAGGTATTTATTAAGTTTTTTACATTATTATTACACTCATATTATCACAATTTTTTTTATCATTATCACTAATATATATTTTTTTACATTTCATTTTTATATTGCTACTATTAATCTAATATTTTTTTTATTTTTCCATGAATTCTTATGAAATTTAGGTATTTATTAAGTTTTCACTGGACTATTTTTCATTTATTGGACTTTTTTTTTATCACTTCACTGGGATTTTTTTTCGCATTTCATTGTTAACACTTGTTATTTATAATTCTTTTTTATAAATGATGGTATGTTTGATTTATTAGAGGGGTAGATCAACTTTTTTCGCTACTATTGCAATCAATTAATCACTCATAGGTGTTTATATTTATATTTATATTTATTAAGTTTTTTACATTATTATTACACTCATATTATTACAATTTTTTTATTATTATCACTAATATATATTTTTTACATTTCATTTTTATATTGCTACTATTAATCTAATATTTTTTATTTTTCCATGAATTCTTATGAAATTTAGGTATTTATTACGTTTTTTACATTATTATTACACTCATATTATCACAATTTTTTTTATCATTATCACTAATATATATTTTTTTACATTTCATGTATATATTGCTACTATTAATCTAATATTTTTTTTATTTTTCCATGAATTCTTATGAAATTTAGGTATTTATTAAGTTTTCACTGGACTATTTTTCATTTATTGGACTTTTTTTATCACTTCACTGGGATTTTTTTTCGAATTTCATTGTTAACACTTGTTATTTATAATTCTTTTTTATAAATGATGGTATGTTTGATTTATTAGAGGGGTAGATCAACTTTTTTCGCTACTATTGCAATCAATTAATCACTCATAGGTGTTTATATTTAATTTTATTTACAGTATTTGTGTATGTGTGCGGCTTTTTTCTTTTGTTTTATCTTTTTATAGGCATCGTGCCGAAACGCGTAGAGTCATAGTAGCTGAAGTCAACTCTGCTGGCTTGACTAGGAAGAATGTCGGGGGGAGGGGGGGGGCCGTATATGTATTTTTTTTTCTTTATGACAATGAATACTTTATGAGAAAGTACCAACGTACCCCTGTATTCATATCCCTGGGAGTGTTGGATGTCTAATCACCCCTTATTATAAAGGGGTTTCCAGATTCCACCGTAAATCCCCTTCTATTACCCCCCCCCACCTCCATTTTGGGGGACACAGAAATTAGAAACTGGGCCTCGTTCCTCAAAATTGTGATAAGGAGGGTGGGGGTGGGGGTGTTTGCCTTCTCCATGGCCTGGTACGGTACAGTAGGGGGACTGGGGGGAGGGGGGGCACATTCTCATTGCTTTTCCTTTTATGGCTACCCAGGCTGCATGTCTTGATAAGGGTCTTCTTGTATAGGTAAAGGGACAATTTATATGGGGTTCTCTTTATTATTCCAACCAGACCCTTATCAAGGCATGCAGCCTGGGTGACCAGGAAAAGGACAGGACAGTGAGAATCAGCCCCCAGCCCCCCTCCTGTACCGCCCCAGGCCACATTCTTTTTAACATTGGGGGATACCTTGCAAAGTACCCTAATCCCAATATTGAGGGACAAGTGCCTCTTCCTCTCCTTCTCTCTGCCCCCCCCCAAAAAAAAAAGGAGGTTGGGGAATGTAGGAGGACCTATGATTGAATCTTGGAGCCCTATTTGTAATAAAATTATAGTGCTACTCCCATAGGAGCAGGAACTACTTGTCCAGGTCTTCTGCCCCCCGCAGCCAGGCACACAATAGTCTCATTACAAAGGAGGACTTAGTCTACCTGTAGCTTAAATCGGTTGCATACCCGCACAAAAGAAAACACAAACCTGCAAGGCAAAGGCATAATGAGCTAGTATGCACCGCATACTAGCTCATTAAGAAATACTTACCTTAGAACAAGGTGTCAGCATCGCATCCCGGTCACCGCCGAGGGAGCTGACATTCCCCCCCTCGGCGTGTGAGTGGTTGGAGAAATACAGGTTTAGGAGATATTCATTTTACCTACAGGTAAGCCTTATTATAGGCTTTCCTGTAGGTAAAAATATAAAAAAAAAGGGTATACAACCACTTTAAGTAGTAGTAGTAGTAGTCGCGGTAGAGCAAAGTCCCTTTAAACAGCAAAGTATCTGTCAGGGCTGGGCTCAGCCCTTCCTTCTCTGAGCTGGTCGCTCAGGTGTCCTCAAATTGCCAGCTCCCATCTCTTCTCCACACTTACTGGCTTGTTGATGATCCTGCTCGTCAGTCCTGCCTACTTAAGCCGTCCAGCCTGCGCCTTGGTCACATCTCTAGAGACAAAAACAAATAGAAAAAGAGCTGCGCCAAAAAAAAAAAGATAAATGACAACCGATACTATAAAGTCCCTGAATCGTAAAATAAATAAAAGTCCATAACCAGAAAAAAAATTATATATTGAAGAGAAAAAACGATCGCACCACAGTGATTCCAAACTTTCTTATCACTACTGTGCCCAGCCACCGACAAATACAGTGGTGTGAAAAAGTGTTTGCCCCCTTCCTCATTTCCTGTTCCTTTGCATGTTTGTCACACTTAAGTGTTTCGGAACATCAAACCAATTTAAACAATAGTCAAGGACAACACAAGTAAACACAAAATGCAATTTGTAAATGAAGGTGTTTATTATTAAAGGTGAAAAAAAATCCAAACCATCATGGCCCTGTGTGAAAAAGTGATTGCCCCCCTTGTTAAAACATACTATAACTGTGGTTGTCCACACCTGAGTTCAATTTCTCTAGCCACACCCAGGCCTGATTATTGCCACACCTGTTCACAATCAAGGCATCACTTAAATAGGAGCTGCTTGACACAGTAAGGTCCACCTGAAGATCCTTAAAAGCTACACATCATGCCGAGACCCAAAGAAATTCAGGAACAATTGAGAAAGAAAGTAATTGAGATCTATCAGTCTGGAAAGGGTTATAAAGCCATTTCCAAAGCTTTGGGAATCCAGCGAACCACAGTGAGAGCCATTATCCACAAATGGCGAAGACATGGAACAGTGGTGAACCTTCCCAGGAGTGGCCGGCCGCCCAGAATTACCCCAAGAGCGCAGCGACGACTCATCCAAGAGGTCACAAAAGACCCCACAACAACGTCCAAGGAACTGCAGGCCTCACTTGCCTCAGTTAAGGTCAGCGTTCATGCCTCCACCATCAGGAAAAGACTGGGCAAAAATGGCCTGCATGGCAGAGTTCCAAGGAGAAAACCACTGCTGAGCAAAAAGAACATCAAAGCTCGTCTCAACTTCTCCACAACACATCTTGATGATCCCCAAGACTTTTGGGACAACATTCTGTGGAGCGATGAGACAAAAGTGGAACTCTTTGGAAGGTGTGTGTCCAAGTATATCTGGCGTAGAAGGAACACTGCATTTCATAAAAAGAACATTATACCAACAGTAAAATATGGTGGTGGTAGTGTGATGGTCTGGGGCTGTTTTGCTGCTTCAGGACCTGGAAGACTTGCCGTGATAAAAGGAACTATGAATTCTGCTGTCTACCAAGAGATCCTGAAGGAGAATGTCCGACCATCTGTTCGTGTACTCAAGCTGAAACCAACTTGGGTTCTGCAGCAGGACAATGATCCTAAACACACCAGCAAGTCCACCACCGAATGGCTGAAGAAAAACAAAATGAAGACTTTGGAGTGGCCTAGCCAAAGTCCTGACCTGAATCCTATTGAGATGTTGTGGTATGACCTTAAAACGGCCGTTCATGCTCGAAAACCCTCTAATGTAACTGAATTAGGACAATTCTGCAAAGATGAGTGGGCCAAAATTCCTCCAGGACGCTGTAAAAGCCTCATTGCACGTTATCGCAAACGCTTGGTTGCAGTTGTTGCTGCTAAGGGTGGCCCAACCAGTTATTAGGTTTAGGGGGCAATCACTTTTTCACACAGGGCCATGATGGTTTGGATTTTTTTTCACCTTTAATAATAAACACCTTCATTTACAAATTGCATTTTGTGTTTACTTGTGTTGTCCTTGACTATTGTTTAAATTGGTTTGATGTTCCGAAACACTTAAGTGTGACAAACATGCAAAGGAACAGGAAATGAGGAAGGGGGCAAACACTTTTTCACACCACTGTAGATGCGCTTACCAGACGGTAGAGTGTAAGGAGTGTTATGGTATCAAGCCAATCATAGCCCCCCGCCTCCACCAGATGCCTTGCAAATCAGGGACAAACGATCCAAGTGCTGAAGATCCTTATGATGCTCCACATTTCCATTTACACCCAATGCATATGCTCAGAATACAAAGAGAGAGAGAGACGCTTCCCATAGTGTAAAAAACTTCAATACTTGTTTAATTGTAACAGAAATACACTTACATAAAAACAGAGCTAGATCGCATAAAAAAAAACAAGCCGGCCGGCAAATCGGGAGCCCGTCCTCCTCTCGTACCACGTGGTGACATCACAGCGTGCCCCCCCATACGCGTTTCGTCATACATGACATCACTAGAGACGCTCTCACTGTGTTCCTGTTAAAGACTTGCTTGGCTGACATTCCTTCTGGCTCCAGATCCTGCTTGCTGTTCTACTACGCTCATCTCCAGCTCCCTGACGTTTTGGCTTGTCTGACTATACTTTCCGGTTCCTGAACCCTGGCTATGTTTTGACTACGTTTACTCTGTTTACATTTTTTTTTTATTATTATTAAACAAGCGAGATTTAACTGTACTTCTGTCTCAGTCTGATTCATGGTTTCTGACAGTATCTGGACAGAACTCTTCAGGGCACCGGCCGGTGTCCCCTTTAACAGACCCACAGCTGACTATAACTAAGCACCAGAGGGGTCCCCAAGATCTTTGCAGTTTCTGTGCACACAGCTGGACCAAAGACAGATGGATGCCTCCTTCCAATCTTCCAAGTGATGCCCTCCAGTGATAACACATAGATCTGTGGCACACAGCTCCCCTCAGTCAGCCTCTTCCAAGCTCCTGGGCAGGGCTTGTGCTACCACTAGGCAAACTAGGTAGCCGCCTAGGGTGCACTGCTGTCTAGGGGGCGTCCGGCCACTGGTGTTTCTACTCTTTTCTCTCTGCAGCAAGCAACTAAGTCTCAGCATCAGAAGGCAGCTCGCACATAGTGTCAGAAGCGGTGGAGGACCGTGTGTCCCCACTTCCGAATATATAGAAGCAAGCAAACATTCATTGATGGACACTAGGGAGGCTGCATCTGATGGGCACTGGGGAGGCTGCATCTGATGGGCGCTGGGGACACTGCATCTGATGGGCGCTGGTCACACTGCATCTGATGGGCGCTGGTCAGGCTACATTTGATGGGCGCTGGTCAGGCTGCATCTGATGGGCGCTGGTCAGGCTGCATCTGATGGGCGCCGGTCAGGCTGCATTTGATGGGCGCTGGTCAGGCTGCATCTGATGGGCGCTGGTCAGGCTGCATCTGATGGGCGCTGGTCAGGCTGCATCTGATGGGCGCTGGTCAGGCTGCATCTGATGGGCGCTGGGGAGGCTGCATCTGATGGGCGCTTGGGAGGCTGCATCTGATGGGCATTGGTGGGGCTGCATCTGATGGGCGCTGGTCACGCTGCATCTGATGGGCGCTGGTCACGCTGCATCTGATGGGCGCTGGTCACGCTGCATCTGATGGGCGCCGGTCAGGCTGCATCTGATGGGCTCCGGTCAGGCTGCATCTGATGGGCGCTGGTCAGGCTGCATCTGATGGGCGCTTGGGAGGCTGCATCTGATGGGCGTTGGTGGGGCTGCATCTGATGGGCGCTGGTCACGCTGCATCTGATGGGCGCTGGTCACGCTGCATCTGATGGGCGCCGGTCAGGCTGCATCTGATGGGCTCCGGTCAGGCTGCATCTGATGGGCGCCGGTCAGGCTGCATCTGATGGGCTCCGGTCAGGCTGCATCTGATGGGCGCTGGTCAGGCTGCATCTGATGGGCGCTTGGGAGGCTTCATCTGATGGGCGTTGGTGGGGCTGCATCTGATGGGCGCTGGTGAGGCTGCATCTGATGTGCGCTGGTCAGGCTGCATCTGATGGGCGCTGGGGAGGCTGCATTTGATGGGCGCTTCATTAAAAAGGTGGGGTATACATGGGCAGGGCAAAGGGGGTGGAATCAGGGGTGGATCCAAGGGGGGGGGGCAGCCAAATTAGGTTTTGCCTAGGGTGTCAAAAATCCTTGCACCAGCCCTGTTCCTGGGTCTCTGCTTTCCTCCCCTCAGGTTGCCTATCTGAGGCCTCCTAATGGCAGCCTATGCCTGAGAGGGCAGCGTGCCCCCCCCCACCCCCCCCCCGGGCTGGACTCCACCACTCTGAGACAAGACCCGAAGCTCTGTTTGCTCTAAGAATAAATACAGCCTCCAGAGCCTGCCTCTCTGGAATAGGCTAATGGCGTGTACACACAGCCAAACTTTTCGACAGCCAAGGGCCGACAGAACAAATCCGTCGGACAATTTGACCGTGTGTGGGGCGCTTCATCGGACCTTTGCTGTCAAAAAATCTGATGGACTTTAGATTTAGAACATGTTTCAAATCTTTCCGACGGACTCGAGTCCAGCCGAAAAATCCCGTCGTCTGTATGCTAGTCTGATGGAACTGGCGCTAGGGCAGCTATTGGCTACTGGCTATGAACTTCCTTATTCTAGTCCGGTCATACGTCATCACCGTCTAATCCGTCAGACTTTGGTGTGATTGTGTGTGGGCCAAGTCCGTTCATTCAGAAAGTCAGTCGGAAAGTCCGCCTAAAAGTCAGTCGGGAAGACCGTCGGACCTAGTATGCCGGAAAGTCCGATCGTGTGTACGCGGCATTAGGCTGTATCCTTATTCGTTCTGCCAGCTGCATAGCTCCACACCTATCATCCAGAAACTTCTCAAGTCTCCTGGATACAGATGAAGCTATAGGCCAGGCTGGCAGCAGCTGAACACACTTAGCAGACCTAACTAGAAGATTACAGCTTCACTGGATACAGTGAGCAGAATATTCCTGTGCCCACCAAATGACTGCAGCCACCCTGACTGCAAAACCAAACACTATCAATGTACTTACCCTATCCTAGCACCAGGGGCGGACTGACAACTCATGGGGCCCCGGGCAATAGAAGATTATGGGGCCCTTAGGCAATCAGAGATTATGGGGCCACACAGTATACACAAACATACAGTATACAATCACACAGTATACACAGACATGTTTCTATTGGCTGAGAAGGTACTGGAGAGGCGGGGCAACTATAATCTCTGGAATTTTAGACCAAAAGGATGTCGGTAAGGGAGATTTCAGAGACAGATGTAAAAAAAAAAAAAACACACATTTTTACATACTGTCCCTGGTTTTACTTAGGCTGACAACCCTGATGGGGCCCCCTAGTGGCATGGGGCCCTCGGGCAGTGCCCGAGTGGCCCAATGGTCAGTCCGCCCCTGCCTAGCACCTACCTAGGAGGGTGCTACAAAAGTATAGCTTATAGAGGAGATATATTATCTTATATTGTCAGCTATATATTATAGAGTAGGTATCTTGTATTATATGTATACCGTGTGATACAGAATATAGAACAGATATGTTATATTGTCTGCTATAGATTATAGAGCATATGTACAGTATGGTATTATGTATGGGCTTTACATTATAGAGCAGATATATTATGTTTTATGAATAAAGAGCCAGTTTCCTGTCCTTCACACTTTGAGGGGGGTGGACTGTGTGTAGAAAATGTCCTGGCATCAGTGGAAGTAAACAATGCCCCATCATTGGTATCCGCGGGGGGAATAGTGCCTCATCATTGGTATCAGTGGGAGGAATAGTGCCCCATCATTGGTATCCGTGGGGGGAATAGTGCCTCATCATTGGTATCAGTGGGAGGAATAGTGCCCCATCATTGGTGTCAGTGGGAGAAATAGTGCCCCATCATTGGTATCAATGGGAGGAATAGTGCTCCATCATTGGTGCCAGTGGGAGGAATAGTGCCCCATCATTGGTGTCAGTGGGAGGAATAGTGCCCCATCATTGGTGTCAGTGGGAGGAATAGTGCCCAATCATTGGTGTCAGTGGGAGGAATAGTGCCCCATCATTGGTGTCAGTGGGAGGAATAGTGCCCCATCATTGGTATCAATGGGAGGAATAGTGCCCCATCATTGGTGTCAGTGGGAGGAATAGTGCCCAATCATTGGTGTCAGTGGGAGGAATAGTGTCCCATCATTGGTGTCAGTGGGAGGAATAGTGTCCCATCATTGGTGTCAGTGGGAGGAATAGTGTCCCATCATTGGTGTCAGTGGGAGGAATAGTGCCCCATCATTGGTGTCAGTGGGAGGAATAGTGTCCCATCATTGGTGTAAGTGGGAGGAATAGTGTCCCATCATTGGTGTCAGTGGGAGGAATAGTGTCCCATCATTGGTGTCAGTGGGAGGAATAGTGCCCCATCATTGGTGTCAGTGGGAGGAATAGTGTCCCATCATTGGTGTCAGTGGGAGGAATAGTGTCCCATCATTGGTGTCAGTGGGAGGAATAGTGTCCCATCATTGGTGTCAGTGGGAGGAATAGTGCCCCATCATTGGTGTCAGTGGGAGGAATAGTGCCCCATTGTTGGGGAAAGTGGTAGGAATAGTTCCCCTATTGTTGGTATCAGCAACAGGCATGATGCCCCATTGTTGGTGTAGAAGGAATAGTTCTTTGTATCAAGGGGGGAAATAGTCACCTCCGGCCCCCGGGGCTGCAGTTTGGAGACCAGTCTATGGATTATACAGCAGGAATATTTCCAGCTCTGCTTTCTGACAAACGTTAGATGTACGGCTCTGCAATAAAGATCTCCTCGCCCGGATGGCGGCACATATCGGGTATATATATCAGCACATTATCACCGCGTACGTCTGCCGCACTCCTTATTTAGTCTCCTGGAATACGGCTTAATTACGGTTACATTTACTAACTTATCTAGCACTGATTTTAATTAGAATTTTAATGTGTAGCCTTCGTTTAAAATGTTATGACATTTCCAAGTCTCGCACCTGAAAGGCTTCCTCTATTTCGGCAATCTCTCTTCCCTCTTCAACTTGTCATGCCGGGATCTTCTTCTTTTTTTTTTTTTAATTATTTTATTTTACAATTATGACTTCTGGAGCTTAATGCAGTGCAATCGTTTTCCAGTCAGGCTGCCTCCCATGGTTCAGGTGTGCCTGCTCAACATTCATTCATAGATTCCGTGGGTGAGCTCGGGTTTGGCCATGTTAGTCATGGGTTCCATTCAGGACTCCATTCTGGGGGCATTGTGATGTCATAGTTCGGGAACCTTTGTGTCATAGTATCAGGGCATTCCTATCAGCCGGCTGGCTCAGAAGCAGGCTCATACCTCTGTACAAACATTGGCTGGGCCTGCGGGTGTACACAAGAACGTACATGTTTCGTCCTCAGCTAGGCTTGTGCAATTCGTTTCGTAACGAATCGAAATTCGGACGAATTTTGCATCTTTCGGACATTCGGATGCATCCGAATGTCCGAATAAAAAAATAACAAATTACAACGAATACGAAAGAAATATAACTAATGAATTCAAATTAATTCGACATGATTCGAAATGATTTCAACTGCATTCAACATTATTTCAACCACATTCGAAAATATTTTGTGACCCGACTTTAGGGCCATGTATCTCGGGGTCACTTGGTGCTAGACACTTCAAATTTGGATATGTTGTAGTGCTAGTATTATTGTGTTTGGGGTTTCTAGCTATAAGTGACCCCGAGATATGTGGCCCCAAAATTGGGTCGCAAAATGTTATTAGTTATTAGAGCAGAGAATAACATTTTGCGACCCGATTTTGGGGCCACATATCTCGGGGTCATATCTTGGTTGTCTCCTGGCAACTCGAAGTTTCAGCTCCCTCCATACATTTTTCTATAGGATTAAGGTCTGGGGACTGGCTAGGCCACGCCACGACCTCAACGTGCTTCTTCTTGAGCTGCTCCTTTGTTGCCTTGGCGGGAAATATTTTGGGTCACTGTCATGCCGGAAGAGACGGGGGAATGCCTGAAAAGTCTCATCAAGTTCGAACCGAACCCTAGGGGGGGGGGGGGGGGTGGGGAGGGGATTCGGCTCATCCCTAGCAAGCGCACAGAGATCAGACGTTTCTTGTAGGTGGTGATCAGGTTTGCACACATCTCAGGAGGGATTTTGGTCCTCTCTTCTCTACAGATCTTCTCTTAATCCTTAAGGTTTCTTGGCTGTCTCCTGGCAACTCGAAGTTTCAGCTCCCTCCATACATTTTTCTATAGGATTAAGGTCTGGGGACTGGCTAGGCCACGCCACGGCCTCAACGTGCTTCTTCTTGAGCCGCTCCTTTGTTGCCTTGGCGGGAAATATTTTGGGGTCACTGTCATGCCGGAAGAGACGGGGGAATGCCTGAAAAGTCTCATCCAGGTAGGTTGTCTTGGTGGAACCAAAGACCAACCCTTCCCGTGCCCAAGAAAACCAAGACCCGCCCGTCCCGCCATCAGCCTGTACAGTTTGCTTCCAAGTGACTTCAGTATCATTGAATCCATTGATTGCAAGCTCTCGTGGGTTTCCTTATCTCACCAGTCGCATCGGTGGCCGGGAGGACACCTCATAAAACAACATCCGTTTCTTCCGAGTTTGACTTTTATTGAGCTGAATTATGTGTTAATGTATATGAAGCACCTGGCAGGTGCAGACAGAAGACTGACACCATAACAATGGAAAGATTGATGGCCATATCGAGGAAACTCATTAAATGTGTAAAAATCCTGTCAATAAATATTGGCGATTCTGTGGTTTGGGTGATGAATGTCTGGGAGGACGGTGGGGAATTTGCACATTAATGTTGGGTAGATATGCAGGAGATGACAGACGCGCTGCTTGAGCATGCATCCCGTATACATACGTTTGCATATAGCGGCGGGGAGCCTTCACCGAGGAGGCTTCATTCATCAACCGCGCGCTCCCAACAAACAAACACATTTAAATAAAACATGCATTTAATATCCTGTCTGCTGTATTCATCCATAATATTAGACGTGCGCCGCTGTGCGTGGGGGGGGGGGGGGGGGTGTTCACTTCCGAAAATCCTCTGCAAAATTCTCAACTTTCTGTAACGGCTACAACCTGTGTGCCCCCCCCCCCTGCTGCTGCTTCATTATGCGTTATCTCCTCCCCCCCCCCCCACCAAACCCCTCCAGCCTCATCCGGACGAGGGAACGAGGCTGCGGGCGAATGGAGCAATGGCACGCCGCGATCGGCCGCGCGTCAGTCAAACCTCACCTTCAGCAAAAACCGCCATCAAAGAGACGTTCGTAAAACTGGAAACCCCCCCCCCCCCCGTCAAGGGAGACGGACATTTATATCCTGCGGGCTCTTATTGTGATTCTAACCTTTAACCCCTTCGCTTCCGGAAGGTTTTACCACCACCCCCCCACCTTCCATGACCAGGAGCGTATTCAGCTCTGCGCTACTTTAACTGGTAATTGCGCGATCGTGCAACGCTGTATCCAAATGACATTTATATCATTTCATTCCCCTCAAATAGAGATTTATTTTGGTGGTATTTGATCGCAGCCGGGGGTTTTGATTTTTAATTTTTATTATACAAACAAAAAAAATCAACAATTTTGAAAAAAAAAAAAAAAAAAAAAATATATATATATATATATATATATATATATATATATATATATATATATATATATTTTGTTTTTGTTTTCTGCCATACAGTTCATCCGGAAAGTATTCACAGTGCTTCACTTTCTCCACGTTTTATTATATTGCAGCCTTATTCCAAAATCAAATAAATACATTATTTTCCTCAAAATTCTACAAACATCCCTCATAATGACAACGGGAGTTTGTTTGAAATCTTTGCAAATTTATTAAAAATAAAAAAAGGAAAAGAAATCCCATGTACATAAGTATCACAGACTCCTCCCATGTACAGAAGACTCCCCCCATGTACATAAATATCACAGACTCCTCCCATGTACAGAAGACTCCTCCCATGCACATAAATAGCACAGACTCCTCCCATGTACATAAGTAGCACAGACTCCTCCCATGTACATAACTATCACAGGATCCTCCCACATACAGAAGGCTCCTCCTATGTATATAAGTATCACAGACTCCTCCCTTGTACATAAGTATCACAGGCTCCTCCCACATACACAAGTATCACAGACTTCTCCCATGTACATAAGTATTACAGACTCCTCCTCCCATGTACATAAGTATCACAGACTCCTCCCATGTACAGAAGACTCCTCCCATGTACATAAATATCACAGACTCCTCCCATGTACAGAAGACTCCTCCCATGTACATAAGTAGCACAGACTCCTCCCATGTACATAAGTAGCACAGACTCCTCCCATGTACATAACTATCACAGGATCCTCCCACATACAGAAGGCTCCTCCTATGTATATAAGTATCACAGACTCCTCCCTTGTACATAAGTATCACAGGCTCCTCCCACATACACAAGTATCACAGACTTCTCCCATGTACATAAGTATTACAGACTCCTCCTCCCATGTACATAAGTATCACAGACTCCTCCTCCCATGTACATAAGTATCACAGACTCCTCCCATGTACATAAGTATCACAGACTCCTCCCATTTACATAAGCATCACAGGCTCCTCCCATGTACATAAGTATCACAGACTCCTCCTCCCATGTACATAAGTATCACAGACTCCTCCCATGTACAGAAGACTCCTCCCATGTACATAAATATCACAGACTCCTCCCATGTACAGAAGACTCCTCCCATGTACATAAGTAGCACAAACTCCTCCCATGTACATAAGTAGCACAGACTCCTCCCATGTACATAACTCTCACAGGATCCTCCCACATACAGAAGGCTCCTCCTATGTATATAAGTATCACAGACTCCTCCCTTGTACATAAGTATCACAGGCTCCTCCCACATACACAAGTATCACAGACTTCTCCCATGTACATAAGTATTACAGACTCCTCCTCCCATGTACATAAGTATCACAGACTCCTCCTCCCATGTACATAAGTATCACAGACTCCTCCCATGTACATAAGTATCACAGACTCCTCCCATTTACATAAGCATCACAGGCTCCTCCCATGTACATAAGTATCACAGACTCCTCCTCCCATGTACATAAGTATCACAGACTCCTCCCATGTACATAAGTATCACAGACTCCTCCCATTTACATAAGCATCACAGGCTCCTCCCATGTATATAAGTATCACAGACTCTTCCTCCCATGTACATAAGTATCACAGACTCCTCCTCCCATGTACATAAGTATCACAGACTCCTCCCATTTACATAAGCATCACAGGCTCCTCCCATGTACATAAGTATTACAGACTCCTCCTCCCATGTACATAAGTATCACATACTCCTCCTCCCATGTACATAAGTATCCCAGACTCCTCCTCCCATGTACATAAGTATCACAGGCTCCTCCCATGTACAGAAGACTCCTCCCTTGTACATAAGTAGCACAGACTCCTCCCATGTACATGAGTATCACAGGCTCCTCCCATGTACATAAGTATCACAGGATCCTCCCACATACAGAAGGCTCCTCCTATGTATATAAGTATCACAGGCTCCTCCCATGTACATATGTATCACAGGATCCTCCCACATACACAAGTATCACAGACTTCTCCCATGTACATAAGTATTACAGACTCCTCCTCCCATGTACATAAGTATCACAGACTCCTCCTCCCATGTACATAAGTATCACAGACTCCTCCCATGTACATAAGTATCACAGACTCCTCCCATTTACATAAGCATCACAGGCTCCTCCCATGTACATAAGTATCACAGACTCCTCCTCCCATGTACATAAGTATCACAGACTCCTCCCATGTACAGAAGACTCCTCCCATGTACATAAATATCACAGACTCCTCCCATGTACAGAAGACTCCTCCCATGTACATAAGTAGCACAGACTCCTCCCATGTACATAAGTAGAACAGACTCCTCCCATGTACATAACTCTCACAGGATCCTCCCACATACAGAAGGCTCCTCCTATGTATATAAGTATCACAGACTCCTCCCTTGTACATAAGTATCACAGGCTCCTCCCACATACACAAGTATCACAGACTTCTCCCATGTACATAAGTATTACAGACTCCTCCTCCCATGTACATAAGTATCACAGACTCCTCCTCCCATGTACATAAGTATCACAGACTCCTCCCATGCACATAAGTATCACAGACTCCTCCCATTTACATAAGCATCACAGGCTCCTCCCATGTACATAAGTATCACAGACTCCTCCTCCCATGTACATAAGTATCACAGACTCCTCCCATGTACAGAAGACTCCTCCCATGTACATAAATATCACAGACTCCTCCCATGTACAGAAGACTCCTCCCATGTACATAAGTAGCACAGACTCCTCCCATGTACATAACTCTCACAGGATCCTCCCACATACAGAAGGCTCCTCCTATGTATATAAGTATCACAGACTCCTCCCTTGTACATAAGTATCACAGGCTCCTCCCACATACACAAGTATCACATACTTCTCCCATGTACATAAGTATTACAGACTCCTCCTCCCATGTACATAAGTATCACAGACTCCTCCTCCCATGTACATAAGTATCACAGACTCCTCCCATGTACATAAGTATCACAGACTCCTCCCATTTACATAAGCATCACAGGCTCCTCCCATGTACATAAGTATCACAGACTCCTCCTCCCATGTACATAAGTATCACAGACTCCTCCCATGTACATAAGTATCACAGACTCCTCCCATTTACATAAGCATCACAGGCTCCTCCCATGTATATAAGTATCACAGACTCTTCCTCCCATGTACATAAGTATCACAGACTCCTCCTCCCATGTACATAAGTATCACAGACTCCTCCCATTTACATAAGCATCACAGGCTCCTCCCATGTACATAAGTATTACAGACTCCTCCTCCCATGTACATAAGTATCACATACTCCTCCTCCCATGTACATAAGTATCCCAGACTCCTCCTCCCATGTACATAAGTATCACAGGCTCCTCCCATGTACAGAAGACTCTTCCCATGTACATAAGTAGCACAGACTCCTCCCATGTACATGAGTATCACAGGCTCCTCCCATGTACATAAGTATCACAGGATCCTCCCACATACAGAAGGCTCCTCCTATGTATATAAGTATCACAGGCTCCTCCCATGTACATAAGTATCACAGGATCCTCCCACATACAGAAGGATCCTCCTATGTATATAAGTATCACAGACTCCTCCCTTGTACATAAGTATCACAGGCTCCTCCCACATACACAAGTATCACAGACTTCTCCCATGTACTTAAGTATCACAGACTCCTCCTCCCATGTACATAAGTATTACAGACTCCTCCTCCCATGTACATAATTATCACAGACTCCTCCCATGTACATAAGTATCACAGACTCCTCCCATTTACATAAGCATCACAGGCTCCTCCCATGTACATAAGTATTACAGACTCCTCCTTACCTTGTACATAAGTATCACAGACTCCCCCTCCCATGTACATAAGTATCACAGACTCCTCCTCCCATGTACATAAGTATCACAGACTCCTCCCATGTACATAAGTATCACAGACTCCTCCCATGTACATAAGTATCACAGACTCCTCCTCCCATGTACATAAGTATCACAGACTCCTCCCATGTACATAAGTATCACAGACTCCTCCCATGTACATAAGTATCACAGACTCCTCCCATGTACATAAGTATCACAGACTCCTCCTCCCATGTACATAAGTATCACAGACTCCTCCCATGTACATAAGTATCACAGACTCCTCCCATGTACATAAGTATCACAGGCTCCTCCCATGTACATAAGTATCACAGACTCCTCCCATGTACATAAGTATCACAGACTCCTCCCATGTACATAAGTATCACAGACTCCTCCCATGTACATAAGTATCACAGACTCCTCCCATGTACATAAGTATCACAGACTCCTCCCATGTACATAAGTATCACAGACTCCTCCCATGTACATAAGTATCACAGACTCCTCCTCCCATTTACATAAGTATCACAGACTCCTCCCATGTACATAAGTATCACAGACTCCTCCCATGTACATAAGTATCACAGGCTCCTCCCATGTACATAAGTATCACAGACTCCTCCCATGTACATAAGTATCACAGACTCCTCCCATGTACATAAGTATCACAGACTCCTCCCATGTACATAAGTATCACAGACTCCTCCCATGTACATAAGTATCACAGACTCCTCCCATGTACATAAGTATCACAGGCTCCTCCCATGTACATAAGTATCACAGGCTCGAATTTCGATCAAATTGAATTTGAATCGAATTTGATAACAAATAAATTAAATAAATTTGGTAAACAAATTTAACTAAACGAAATGAATGAATTAGTGAAATTAAACAAATGTTTTCATTCCGCACGTGTCTAATGTACATGCGCCGGACACATGGCTTCCTTTAACACATTTTTCTGAATATTCGTAAATTCGAATATTCTAAAATTTGAAAATTCACAAAAAAATATCGTAAAATTTGAAATGTGAATATCTGAAAACCCGAAAATTTGAAAATCTGCAATAATAACTATTAAATGATAGGTATTGGAATTTCCTTTCAAATTTTGCTGTCAGTGAACGCAACAAATACGAATTTATCCGAAGTTGCGAAATTTCCAAAATAACGAATGCCGCATCTAAACAAATGGTAACGAATCAATAATCATAAATAACAATAATAATAATAAAGTTTTATTATTATTCTTTTTTTATTTTTTTCCGTTCCATTTCTTTAGGTACGGCATTCGTTATATTGGATAATTCGTAACTTCGGATAAATTCGTATTCGTACTAACAGCGCAATTTGAAAGAATTATTGTTATCAATACCTACGATTTAATAGTTAGTTATTATTTAGAATTTTCGGATTTTCTTTTTCGTATTTCCAAATGTTCAAATTTTCTCATTTTCGAAATTTCCGAACATGTCTTATCCCCAGTGATACTAATACAGTGATCAGTGATAAAACTATACACTGTCACTGTACTAATGACACCGGCTGTTAAGGGGTTAACATTGGAGGGGGGAACAATGGGTTAAATGTGTGCCTAATGCCGCGTACACACGATCAAACAATCCGGTGGAAAAGTTCAGGGTCCCCCTAAAGTACCCTGTCCCCTCTAACTACCCTGTCCCCCCTAAAGCACCCTGTCCCCCTAACTACCCTGCCCCTAAAGCACCCTGCCCCCCCTATAACAACCTGTCCCCCTAACTACCCTGTCCCCCCTAAGCACCCTGTTGCCCCTAAATCACCATGTCCCCCTAACTACCCTGTCCCCCTAAAGTACCCTGTTCCCCTAAAGTACCCTGTCCCCCCAATGAACCCTGCCACCCCTAAAGCACCCTGTCCCCTCTAAAGAAACCTACCCCCCTAAAGCACCCTGTCCCCCTAAAGTACCCTGTCCCCCCTAAAGCACCCTGTCCCCCTAACTACCCTGCCCCTAAAGCACCCTGTCCCCCCTATAACAACCTGTCCCCCTAACTACCCTGTCCCCCTAAGCACCCTGTTGCCCCTAAATCACCATGTCCCCCTAACTACCCTGTCCCCCTAAAGTACCCTGTCCCCCCAATGAACCCTGCCACCCCTAAAGCACCCTGTCCCCTCTAAAGAAACCTACCCCCTAAAGCACCCTGTCCCCCTAAAGTACCCTGTCCCCCCTAAAGAACCCTGTCCCCCTTAAGGACCCTGTCCCCCCTAAAGAACTCTGTCCCCCTTAAGCACCCTGTCCCCCCTAAAGAATCCTGTCCCCCTAAAATACCCTGCCCCCCAAAGCACCCTGTTAATGAGGACAAGGGCCTCTTCCCCACGGCAAGTGGTTGTGGAGGTTTGCAGGCAGGGGAGATTATCAAGATCTGGAAGCCCCCTTTAACAAGGGGCCCCTAGATTCCCCCCCGTGTGAATGGGTATGGGGTATACAGTTGACTTTGCCTAGGCTGAGATGATGTCACCAGTCTGCTGCAGGCAAGAGGAAGCATTTCCTCAGTCTTCTCTCCCCCAGTGATGTTGCCTAAGCTAAGAAGATGTCACCAGTCTACTATAGGAAGACAGAAGCATTTCCTCCGTCTCCCCTCTCCCACTGACTTTGCCTATGCTGTAATTATGTCACCAGTCTGCTGCAGGCAAGAGGAAGCATTTCCTCAGTCTTTTTTCCTCTCCCAGTGACTTTGATTATGGCAAAGATGATGTCACGAGCATGCTGCAGGGGAGAGGAATCTTTTCCTCAGTCCCCTCACCCCCCACTCCAGTGACTTTGATTATGGCTGAGATGATGTCACCAGTCTGCTGCAGGATTTCCTCAGTCTTCTCTCCCCCAGTGACTTTGCCTAAGCTAAGATTATGTCACTAGTCTACTGTAGGAAGACAGAAGCATTTCCTCAGTCTCTCCTCTCCCGCTGACTTTTCCTAGGCTGAGATGATGTCACCAGTCTGCTGCAGGCAAGAGGAAGCATTTCCTTAGTCTTTTTTCCTCTTCCAGTGACTTTGATTATGGCAAAGATGATGTCACCAGTCTGCTGCAGGAAAGAGGAATCATTTCCTCAGTCTCCCCTCTGCCGTTGATGTTGCCTAGCCTGAGATGATGTCATCGGTCTGCTGCAGGCAAGAGGAAGCAATTTATCAGTCTTCCTTCCCCCAGTGACTTTTGCCTAGCCTGAGATGATGTCATCAGTCTGCTGCAGGCAAGAAGCAGCATTTCCTGAGTCTTTCCTCTGCAGTGATCAGACTGTACGTTGCAATTTCGTAGCAAGTGACAAGATGAAAGGCCGTCTCTGGACAGAACCTGAGCAGGGATCCCGTCACCACCACAGATGGAGATTATCCCTCGGAAGGCGGAGAGCAGGGAAACCCCACGAAAGCCGGCGAGCGCAGACACGCACACGTATGTAAACCGCGTTCGGACCACACATGTGAGATATCACAACGGACGTCTGAGCGAGAGCAATAATTCTAGCGTTAGACCTTCTCTGTAACTCTAAACTGGTAACCTGTAAGAAAATGTCAAATGTTAACTATGGAGGTTTTTAAGTACCGTAGTTTGTCCACGAGCGTGCGCGATTTTGAAGCGTGACGTGTTCGGTATCTATCAGACGTGTGCGGCTCGGTTCGTTCCGAATTGAAACTCGGACGAATTTTCAGAAATTCCGATGTATCTGAATTTCTGAATTACAATAGTACCGGATTTAAAGAATCTAAAATAACAATAAAAAAAAATTTTTTTATGAAATTCAAATTGATTTGAATAGTTTTCAAATCAATTTCGAATCGTTTTCGAATTCAAAAAGTTTTGCAATTTCCAAAGAGAATAAAATAGGATAGAAAATAAAGGAATAAAATGGGGAAAAAAAACAGAATAGAAAAGAAAAGAATATAACAGAAAATAAAAGAATATAATATAATATAATAAAACAGAACAAAATAAAAGAAAATGATAGAATAGAAACAAATAGAATAGAATGAAAAAGAATAGAATAAAAGAGAATGTAACCATCTTCTGAAATTCGAATTTCAAATAGAATAAACTCAAATTCGAATACATAAGAAAAGAAAAGAATAGAAAAAAAGAATAGAATAGACTATAATAGAAGAGAAAATAATAATAATAATAATAATAATAAAAAACAACAGAATAGAAAGGATATAACCATTTCCCAAACTTCAAATAGAATCAATTTGAATTTGAATAGAATCGAAAAGAATAAAATAGAATAGAATATAACAGACTAGTATAGAAAAAAACAGCAGAATAGAATAGAAATCTTTCGAAATTCAAATAGAATAACTTGGAACAGAACAAAATAGAATAGAATAAAATAAACACATAGAAGCGAATAGAAAGGATATAACCATTTCCCAAAATTCAAATAGAATCAATTCAAATTTGAATAGAAAAGATTAGAATAGGAAGATGGTAATATACTTTCTACTCTATTCTTTTCTATGTTTTTTTTCCTATACTATTCTGTTATTTGTTATTCTATTCTTTTCTATTCTATTCAAATTCATATTGATTCTATTTGAATTTTGGGAAATGGTTACATTATTTTCATTTTTACTCTATTGTTATTTGAATTATATTCTTTTCTATTCTATTCTTTTCTATTCGAAAATCAGAAGATGGTTATATTTTTTTCTGTTGTATTCAATTTTATTTCTGTTCTACTCCTCTATTTTCTGTTCTATTCTTTTTTGGAAAAAAAAGGAAAACTATTCGGATTTTAAAACTATTCGAAATTCTAATTCCCAAAATTCTAATAAGTTTCGAATACGAATAAAATAAATGAATTCCGAAAAATAATTAAACGTATTAAACACATTGAACTAACTAATTTATGTAAATAACGAATCAAATTGATATGAAGCAAATTTTTTTCGTTCTGCACATGTCTAGTATCTATTTACTCCATGTAACATTGTTTTTTTTTTTTTTTTTACCAGAAAATTGGGTTGTATATTGTGTGTTTTTTTTTTTTTTTTTGCATTCAATTTATTTAACCCCTTGCCGCCCGCCCTATAGCAAATAGACGGCGGCAAAGTGGTTGCATAATCCTGACCGGACGTCATATGACGTGATTAGGATTATGAGCCGCTGCGCGCCCCCGGGGGCGTGCATCGCGGCGATCGTTGTTGCGGGGTGTCAGTCTGACACCCGGCAACTACGATCTCAGTAAAGAGTCTCCGACGGAGACTCTTTACCACGTGATCAGCCGTGTCCAATCACGGCTGATCACAGTGTAAATAGGAAAAGCCGGTGATCGGCTTTCCCTCACTCGCGTCTGTCAGATGTGAGTAGAGGAGAGCCGATCGGCTGCTCCTCTGACAGGGGGGGGGTCTGTGCTGATCGATTATCAGCACAGCCCCCCCCCGAGGATGCCCACACTGGACCACCAGGGACGCCACCAGACCACCAGGGATGCCAAGGACAAGGTATGCCACCCTAGACCACCAGGGATTCTAGTCAGTGCCACAATGGATGCCAATCAGTGCCCATAATGGATGCCAATCAGTGCCCACAATGGGCATCACTGATTGGCATGCATTATTGATTGGCACTGATTGGCATCCATTAGTGCAATATATTATAATACAATGCCGCCTATCAGTTCCCATCTGTGCCGCCTATCAGTGCCTACCCATGCCCACCTGTGCCGCCTACCCATGCCCACCTGTGCCGCCTACCCATGCCCACCTGTGCCGCCTACCCATGCCCACCTGTGCCGCCTAACCCATGCCCACCTGTGCCACTTATCCATGCCCATCCATGCCAATCCGTGCCAATTTGTGCCACCTATCAGTGCCCATCCGTGTCGCCCATCAGTGCCACCCATCAGTGCTGCCTATCAGTGCCACATATCGGTGTCCATCAATGCTACCTCATCAGTGCCACTTCATTGGTGCCACCTCATCGGTGCCCATCAGTGCCGCCTTATCATTGCCCATCAGTGCCCATCAGTGTAGCCCCATCAGTGCCCATCAGTGTAGCCCCATCAGTGCCCATCAGTGAAGGAGAAAACGTACTTATTTGCAAAGTTTTGAAACTGAAACCAAAAAAAAAACAATTTTTTTTTTCAAAATTTTCGGTATTTTTTTATTTGTAGCGCAAAAAATAAAAACCGTAGAGGAGATCAAATACCACCAAAAGAAAGCTCTATTTGTGGGAAAAAAATGATAAAAATTTCATTTGGGTACAGTGTAGCACGACCGCGCAATTGTCATTCAAAGTGCGACAGCGCTGAAAGCTCAAAATTGGTCTGGGCAGGAAGGTGTTTAAGTGCCCCCCCCCCCCCCCCCCGGTATTGAAGTGGTTAAAGTGTATTTTTCCCCCCCAAAAATGCATTTAAAAAACCTCTGCCCGAATACCGTGTGACATAAAAAATTCCAACCATCACCATCTTATTCTCTGAGGGGCTCCAAAAAAAATTTATAAAAATAAATATAAAGTTTGGGAGTTCCAAGTCATTTTCTAGTAAAAAATAATAATTTTTACCTGTAAACAAAAAGTGGAAGAAAAGTCGGCAGAAAGATCCCGGAAAATCCAAAAAATAGAAAAAAGAGGAGCTGTGAGCAAAAAATCGCTACAACCCTTCCAGTGAAATAACTGCCCCTCCTCCCCCCCCCCCCCCCACTGTTCTCCGCAACCATTGGAGGCTTCTGTCGGAAGTGGTCCGCCCCCCGCCCCCCCCGCCTTGCAGCGATCGCTATTTTACTGAGCCGATCGAACATCTGTGTGACGATTCCCCAGCCGGATGTAAAGAAAACTTTTGCCAAATTTTAACGAAGGAAGTCACGCGCACGAGGGAGGAGTTCCATCCCCGGGACGTGACAAACGCTTTTCCTGCGGCTGTAAATTCCGCAGAAACGCCGCGGATGTAATATGGCCGATGGGAACGGCTCAATTCAGTTTCGGAGTTTTACGGGCCGCCCCGTTACAAAGTGATTGACTGCTGAAAACTTTCCTTATTTCACTTCTAGAGAATTACTGCAATTTTGTATCTTCTTATAATCCAAGAGGAGTTTTCATAAAACAAATTTCTGACATATATCCCGCATATACGGCAACTTTTCTGCTGCAGTTGGGAGGGAGCATTTCCTCAGTCTCCCCTCCCCCCAGTGATCAGACTGTAGATTGTAACTTTGTAGAAGGAGGAGGAGTCATTTCCTCAGTCTCATCTCCCCCAGTGATCAGGCTGTACATTGTAACTTTGTAGAAGAAGGAGGAAGCATTTCCTCAGTCTCCCCTCCCCCAGTGATCAGACTGTAGATTGTAACTTTTTTGAAGGAGGAAGAGTCATTTCCTCAGTCTCCCCTCCCCCAGTGATCAGACTGTAGATTGTAACTTTGTAGAAGGAGGAGGAGTCATTTCCTCAGTCTCCCCTCCCCCAGTGATCAGACTGTACATTGTAACTTTGTAGAAGAAGGAGGAGTCATTTCCTCAGTCTCCCCTCCCCCAGTGATCAGACTGGACATTGTAACTTTGTAGAAGAAGGAGGAAGCATTTCCTCAGTCTCCCCTCCTCCAGTGATCAGACTGTACATTGTAACTTTGTAGAAGGAGGAGGAGGCATTTCCTCAGTCTCCCCTCCCCCAGTGATCAAACTGTACATTGTAACTTTGTAGAAGAAGGAGGAAGCATTTCCTTAGTCTCCCCTCCCCCAGTGATCAGACTGTACATTGTAACTTTGTAGAAGGAGGGGGAAACATTTCCTCAGTCTCCCCTCCCCCAGTGATCAGACTGTACATTGTAACTTTGTAGAAGGAGGGGGGAACATTTTGTCAGTCTCCCCTCCCCCAGTGATCAGACTGTACGTTGTAACTTTGTAGAAGGAGGGGGGAACATTTTGTCAGTCTCCCCTCCCCCAGTGATCAGACTGTACGTTGTAACTTTGTAGAAGGAGGGGGGAACATTTCCTCAGTCTCCCCTCCCCCAGTGATCAGACTGTTCAGCTCTTCTGGAGGTTTTAGAGATTAATTACAAGTCTCGGATGTTGTTAATCAGCAGTGCTCTGATTGGCAGACTTCTGCTAGGAGACTTTGCAGACCTCTAAGTTTTGTTATGATGCTATCAAAAGTCTCCATTGCATTGCTAAAAAGTCCTTTGAAGATGAATGGAAGGCCTCTGCTGAACAGGATTTGTGCTTCTCATTATGGAGTCACGGGGTGGGAGGGGCGTCAGAGGAAAAAAAAAAGGGATTTTAAAAAAAAATTCTTGGGTCTCACGTACCTGATAGGAGGCTGAAATGGCGAGGTTGGCCTCTCTTCTATATCCAGCCAGTGGCCCCACCAAGAGTGGAATTGATGGTGCTGAGGAACAGGAGGAACATGAGTACCCGCAGGTTTGACAGCAGAACTTGCAGCAGGAGATGCAGGCTTGAGAAGTCAGCCAGGACGTCAGGCCTGGGAGCAGATACGATGCACGCTGGACCAGCCAAGGTTAAAGGGGCACTCCGCATGTACTGCAGGTTCTAGATGTGGGGCTTGTCGAAGCTCTCAGCAGGCTTTAGGCAGAAACAGGCTGCAATGACGGAAGACTTGAAGGTAGTATGAAGCCAAGATGGAGACAGAAGCGAGGTCACAGTGGTAGCTACGGTCAGGAACAAAGCCGAGGTCAGGAATGGGCTGGCAATGAAGTACAGAAGCATGGTCAGGAACAAAGCCGAGGTCAGGAATGGGCAGGCAATGAGGTAAAGAAGCGTGGTCAGCAACAAAGCCAAGGTCAGGAATGGGCAGGCAACGAAGTACAGAAGCATGGTCAGGAACAGAGCTGAGGTCAGGAATGGGCAGGCAATGAGGTAAAGAAGCGTGGTCAGCAACAAAGCCAAGGTCAGGAATGGGCAGGCAACGAAGTACAGAAGCATGGTCAGGAACAGAGCTGAGGTCAGGAATGGGCAGGCAATGAGGTAAAGAAGCGTGGTCAGCAACAAAGCCAAGGTCAGGAATATACAGGCAACGAAGTACAGAAGCATGGTCAGGAACAAAGCTGAGCTCAGGAATGGGCAGGCGATGAGGTAAAGAAGCGTGGTCAGCAACAAAGCCGAGGTCAGGAATATGCAGGCAACGAAGTACAGAAGCATGGTCAGGAACAAAGCTGAGCTCAGGAATGGGCAGGTGATGAGGTAAAGAAGCGTGGTCAGCAACAAAGCCAAGGTCAGGAATGGGCAGGCAACAAAGTACAGAAGCATGGTCAGGAACAGAGCTGAGGTCAGGAATGGGCAGGCAATGAGGTAAAGAAGCGTGGTCAGGAACAGAGCTGAGGTCAGGAATGGGCAGGCAATGAGGTAAAGAAGCGTGGTCAGCAACAAAGCCAAGGTCAGGAATATGCAGGCAACGAAGTACAGAAGCATGGTCAGGAACAAAGCTGAGCTCAGGAATGGGCAGGTGATGAGGTAAAGAAGCGTGGTCAGCAACAAAGCCGAGGTCAGGAATGGGCAGGCAACAAAGTACAGAAGCATGGCCAGGAACAAAGCCCAGGTCAGAAATGGGCAGGCAACAAAGTACAGAAGTGTGGTCAGGAACAAATCTGAGGTCAGAAATGGGCAGGCAACGAGGTACAGAAGCGTGGTCAGAAACAAAGATAAGGTCAGGTACAGGGTCTCTGCTTTAAAATATATATATATATATATATATATATATATATATATATATATATATATATATATATATATTAGACATGTGCGATTTGTTTCGTACGAATCTCAAATTATGTATATATATATGTGAAATTCTGAAAATTCAGGAATCTTGAGACAATGGAGGCGAGGGAAGGTGAGGGTAGGCAAAGAAGAGGGTGCAGGAGATGATCACCAGCACCGTGATATACAGCACTGACACCTGCACCGTGATCATGCCCATTATGAGGGGCTCCCACCATCCCTGTGCTGTGCTGACTTCCTCCTGGGGCTGCTTATTATGAGGGGCTCCCACCATCCCTGTGCTATGCTGACTTAGTCCTGGGGCTGTACCGTCCTCTGCTGTGCATATTATGAGGGGCTCCCACCATCCCTGTGCTATGCTCATTATGAGGGGCTCCCACCATCCCTGTGCTGTGCTGACTTCCTCCTGGGGCTGCTTATTATGAGGGGCTCCCACCATCCCTGTGCTATGCTCATTATGAGGGGCTCCCACCATCCCTGTGCTATGCTGACTTCCTCCTGGGGCTGCTTACGGTGCAGGTGTCAGTGCTGTATATCACGGTGCTGGTGTCAGTGCTTTATGTCACGCTGCTGATGTCAGTGCTCTATATCACAGTGCTGGTGCTGGTGATCATCTCCTGCACCCTCTTCTTTGCCTACCCTGACCTTCCCTCACCCCCATTGTCTCAAGAGTCCTGAATTTTCAGAATTTCACATATAAAAAAAGAATGCTTGTAGTTGTTGATCCCAGATTCACCTCATACATGTGTTATGTCATTGGCCATGTGGTGGGACTATGTGTGCACAGCTATTAATTATTTTGTGGCTGCAAATTGACCTGTAGGTTTGTAAAGTTCACCATCCCTGTGATGTGCTGACTTCCTCCTGGGGCTGTTTATTATGAGGGGCTCCCGCCATCCCTGTGCTAAGCTGACTTCCTCCTGGGGCTGCTTACGGTGCAGGTGTCAGTGCTGTATATCACGGTGCTGGTGTCAGTGCTGTATATAACGGTGCTGGTGTCGGTGCTTTATGTCACGCTGCTGATGTCAGTGCTCTCTATCACGGTGCTGGTGTCAGATCACTCTATCACGGTGCAGGTGTCATTGCTGTATGTCACGGTGCTGGTGTCAGATCACTCTATCACGGTGCAGGTGTCATTGCTGTATGTCACGGTGCTGGTGTCAGATCACTCTATCACGGTGAAGGTGTCATTGCTGTATGTCACGGTGCTGGTGTCAGATCACTCTATCACGGTGCAGGTGTCATTGCTGTATGTCACGCTGCTAATGTCAGTGCTCTCTAGAGGTCGACCGGAAAAAAAAAAGGGCTAACTTGCGTTTGAAAGACCTCTGCGCAAATACCGCGTCACATAAAATATTGCAACAACCGCTATTTTATTCCCTAGGGTCTCTGCTAAAAAATATATATATAATTTTTGGGGCTTCTGAGTGATTTTCTAGCAGAAAATACTGGATTTTTACTTGTAAGCAACAAGTGTCAAAAAAGATTTAGTCTTTAAATGGTTAAACTGAGAACTTCTACACAGGGAGTTCAGCCCATTGAAGAAGAAACATTGTATCACTTTGATCTTTTCTTGGCAGCCCAGAGAGGAGGAAAGTCCTTCACCGATGTCTTCAGGCAACTTACATTGACTTCTATCACAGAAGTCTTTTGCAAGTCATAATAAACTAACCTAACGACAATTCGTATTTCGTACGACACAGAACGGAATTTCGGACACGAAATACGAAGTACGAATTCATTTTATTACGAATCGAAATGGAACAGAACGAAACTAATTTATTGACGGCGCCCATGTCTAATATATATATATATATATATATATATATATATATATATATATATATATATATATATATATATATATATATATATATATATATATATATATATAATGTTTGGGGGTTCTAAGAAATATTCTAGCAATAAAATGCTGATTTTTTTTTTACATGCATGACAGAAAAGTCACAATTGGCGGAGACTGGAAGGTCTGCTTTAGATACAAGTAACCTCCCCCCTCCCCCCCCCGCCATTATTACAGCCACGTCGTTTATATGTGAAATGTGCCTGGGCGGAAAGCTTGCATCGAGCAGTAAAATTCCTTCTTCATTAAAATTTGTGAAAGTTTGTTTTACATCCACCTGGGGAACAGTCACAGCTGCTCTATCGACTCGCTAACACAACGATCGCTGTAAGGGACGGCGGAATGCGCAGTGATTAGGAGTTAGAAGACTCTAGAATTATAATAAAGAACAATCAACGGGGGGGGGGCTCTCAGACTTCTACTGGAGAGATTTTGGGCTGGTTTTTAGCGATCGTTCTTTTACTCTACTTTACATTGCAATGTTATTGGAGTCGTTTTTTTTTTTTTAATTTTTAATTGTTCTTGATATATACTTTATTGCTACAACTTCAGGCA
Organism: Lithobates pipiens; assembly: GCF_037356315.1. Taxonomy (NCBI): domain Eukaryota; kingdom Metazoa; phylum Chordata; class Amphibia; order Anura; family Ranidae; genus Lithobates; species Lithobates pipiens. Next base: position 5,050,200 of record NW_027507764.1, on the reverse strand, counting down.
AAACGCGGATCGCTGCGTACTCTGCGGGGACGAGCAAAATGAAACGTTCCCGCTTCCCCCCCCCCCCCCCCCCAAATCTCAGCAAATATAAGGTTTATTAAATCTTGACATTTCGGCGAAATGCATTGGAGTCATAGCCTACAGGTCAGTTTATAGTAAGTCAATGGGCACAGCGGGCATCTCCTGAACTGGCACCATTTAGGAGGCCATCGGTACAGAGGGCTGGGGAGCGGTGATGACTCCGGTGTGCATGCATGACATCATCGCATGCTCGGCCAATCAAAACAGCAGCAGAGCAAGAACCCGGAAAGGAAGACCAAAGATGGCGGCGCCAGCATCTGTGACAGCGCAGCACTGGGGGGCTCGGCCTGTCTGCCATCATGTAATAATGTGAGCTGCAGAAACCTGCAAGGGATCCGATTTTTCTTTTTTCTTTTTCTTTTAAAGTTAAAACTGCTTTAAGGTTTTTTTTTGTTGTTTTTTTTTTTTTTTTTAAGTTGTGGACCTTAAATATGCTACATGTACCCCAAAAATGCTTTTAGGTTTACTCAAGCAATGTACCCCGCCTGTCTTCTCCGCTGCCAATTCCTCCCTCCTGTTTGCTAAAAATTGCTGTCAACAAAAAAAAAAAACAGATCATGTGACACATTGTTTATAATATTGAGAGAAATACAAAGTAACATTGTTTATAAACATTGATCAGATGGGAGATAGAGAGATACAAAGTGACATTGTTTATAAACATTGATCAGATGGGAGATAGAGAGACACAAAGTAACATTGTTTATAAACATTGATCAGGCAGGAGATAAAGAGAAACAAAGTAACTTTGTTTATAAACATTGATCAGACCGCAGATAGAGAGATACAAAGTAACATTATTTACAAACATTGATCAGACCGCAGATAGAGAGATACAAAGTAACATTGTTTATAAACATTGATCAGACAGGAGATAGAGAGATACAAAGTAACATTGTTTACAAACATTGATCAGACCACAGATAGAGAGATACAAAGTAACTTTGTTTATAAACATTGATCAGATGGGAGATAGATATAAAGTAACATTGTTTATAAACATTGATCAGACAGGAGATAGAGAGATACAAAGTAACATTGTTTATAAACATTGATCAGACAGGAGATAGAGAGATACAAAGTAACATTGTTTATAAACATTGATCAGACAGGAGATAGAGAGATACAAAGTAACATTGTTTATAAACATTGATCAGACAGGAGATAGAGAGATACAAAGTAACATTGTTTATAAACATTGATCAGACAGGAGATAGAGAGATACAAAGTAACTTTGTTTATAAACATTGATCAGACGGGAGATAGATACAAAGTAAAATTGTTTATAAACATTGATCAGACAGGAGATAGAGAGATACAAAGTAACTTTGTTTATAAACATTGATCTGATGGGAGATAGATATAAAGTAACATTGTTTATAAACATTGATCAGACAGGAGATAGAGAGATACAAAGTAACATTGTTTATAAACATTGATCAGATGGGAGATAGATATAAAGTAACATTGTTTATAAACATTGATCAGACAGGAGATAGAGAGATACAAAGTAACATTGTTTATTAACATTTATCAGACAGGAGATAGAGAGATACAAAGTAACATTGTTTATAAACATTGATCAGACAGGAGATAGAGAGATACAAAGTAACTTTGTTTATAAACATTGATCAGACGGGAGATAGATACAAAGTAAAATTGTTTATAAACATTGATCAGACAGGAGATAGAGAGATACAAAGTAACTTTGTTTATAAACATTGATCTGATGGGAGATAGATATAAAGTAACATTGTTTATAAACATTGATCAGACAGGAGATAGAGAGATACAAAGTAACATTGTTTAATAACATTTATCAGATGGGAGATAGAGAGATACAAAGTAACTTTATTACAAACATTGATCAGACGGGAGATAGATACAAAGTAACATTGTTTATAAACATTGATCACACAGGAGATGGATACAAAGTAACATTGTTTATAAACATTGATCAGACAGGAGATAGAGAGATACAAAGTAACTTTGTTTATAAACATTGATCAGACGGGAGATAGATACAAAGTAAAATTGTTTATAAACATTGATCAGACAGGAGATAGAGAGATACAAAGTAACTTTGTTTATAAACATTGATCAGATGGGAGATAGATATAAAGTAACATTGTTTATAAACATTGATCAGACAGGAGATAGAGAGATACAAAGTAACATTGTTTATTAACATTTATCAGACAGGAGATAGAGAGATACAAAGTAACATTGTTTATAAACATTGATCAGACAGGAGATAGAGAGATACAAAGTAACTTTGTTTATAAACATTGATCAGACGGGAGATAGATACAAAGTAAAATTGTTTATAAACATTGATCAGACAGGAGATAGAGAGATACAAAGTAACTTTGTTTATAAACATTGATCAGATGGGAGATAGATATAAAGTAACATTGTTTATAAACATTGATCAGACAGGAGATAGAGAGATACAAAGTAACATTGTTTATTAACATTTATCAGACAGGAGATATAGAGAGATACAAAGTAACATTGTTTATTAACATTTATCAGATGGGAGATAGAGAGATACAAAGTAACTTTATTACAAACATTGATCAGACGGGAGATAGAGAGATACAAAGTAACATTGTTTATAAACATTGATCAGACAGGAGAGAGAGAGAGAGAGATACAAAGTTACATTGTTTATAAACGTTGATCAGACAGGAGAGAGAGAGAGAGATACAAAGTTAAATTGTTTATAAACATTGATCAGACAGGAGAGAGAGAGAGAGATACAAAGTTACATTGTTTATAAACGTTGATCAGAGGGGGGCGGTAGAGAGATACAAAGTGACATCATTACTTTTGTATTCCCTCTGTTTCATTCATCCACCAATCAAAGGGATGGCCTTCTATCTGTATACAATCTCTAGCTTAACCCTTTCCTAATGGCGCTGATCGGCTCTCCTCGCCACACACTCTGTCAATGTGAAGCGAGGAGAGCCAATTACCGGCACTTCCTTGTTTACATGTGACCAGCTGTGATTGGACACAGCCGATCGCGTCAGCGCCGAGTCCTAATAATAACTTAACTATTACTAACTATTAAATTACAGGTTTGGAATATAGTATTGGAATTTCTTTTCAAATTTGTCTGTTAGAGAACATAACGAATACAAATTTATCCGAAGTTACAAATTATTGGAAATAACGAATGTCGTATCCAAACGAATGTAACATAACAAATTAATAATAATAAATAACAATAATAATAAACTATTTGCTATTATTATTATTGTTATTATTACTTTTGTTATTAATTAGTTTCCATTACATTTGTTCAGACGCGGCAGTCGTTATTTCAGATAATTGGTAACTTCGGATAAATTCGTATTCGTTACGTTCACCAACCGCCAAATTTGAAAAGAAATTCCAATACCTGTCATTTAATAGTTAGTTATTATTTAGAGTTTTTGGATTTTCGTTCTTTTGAATTTTTGGAATTTCTTTCTTATTTTCGGATTTTAGAATTTTTGAAAAAACGTTTTCATTTACGAATTTGCGAACTTTTGAATTGACAAATTTACGAATTTTTGAATTTTCGAAGTTACTAATTTACGAAAATCCATGAATTTACAAATTTTTCGGATTCACAGATTTCGATTATAATGAATAACCTGAAAAACACAAAAACAAAAAAACAAATTAAAACGAAAACTATTTTGTTTTTTTCGGCAGTGCACATGTCTAATGCCTGCCGCTGCATATCATCCCGCTAAGCCAGTGTTTCTCAAATCCAGTCCTCAAGGCCCCCCCCCCAACAGGTCATGTTTTCAGGTTTTCCATTATTTTTCACAGGTGATTTGATCAGTTTTCACTGCCTTAGCAATTACCACAGCCGTTTCATCTGAGGGAAATCCTGAAAACATGACCTGTTGGGGGGGCCTGAGGACTGGATTTGAGAAACACTGCGCTAAGCCAATGACATGGAGGCAGGTGATTTTGCGGTATGTGGTGGTAGTAATAAACTGCAAGGCAGTGTTATGATGTGCACCCCATACTAGCACATTATGTGAAACTTACCTAAAAATGAATCCCTCCAGCGGCGTGATGTCACCGCGACAAGTCTTCCATCTTCACCCAAATCTTCCTTCCCGGACTGCTGAAAAAACAGCGCAGGTACCCCGTCCCTTCAGAACCCCGAGGAGGAGATATTTACAGTTTCCTTATTATAGGCTTAGCCTGAGGTAAAAGATAAAACGTCTTTACTACACACTTTACAGTGTCGTTTTCTGGAGAAGAACGCTCCATTCGATTTATATAATGATAAAGACCCCGCCCCAAATGCAAAGTGTTTTTTATATCTATATGGAAAAATCTTTTTATTCCTCAAAACTTCTTCAGCTTATATCCACTTGGGTGAGGAGCATCCGGTGTCCATAAAAAACATCAATAGTACCCTAGCCTGTCTATATACTACCCTAGCCTGTCTATATACTACCCTAGCCTGTCTATATACTACCCTAGCCTGTCTATATACTACCCTAGCCTGTCTATACACTGCCCTAGCCTGTCTATATACTACCCTAGCCTGTCTATATACTACCCTAGCCTGTCTATATACTACCCTAGCCTGTCTATATACTACCCTAGCCTGTCTATACACTGCCCTAGCCTGTCTATATACTACTCTGGCCTGTCTATATAAAACCCTAGCCTGTCTATATACTACCCTAGCCTGTCCGTATACAACCCTAGCCTGTCTATACACTGCCCTAGCCTGTCTATATACTACCCTGGCCTGTCGATATAAAACCCTAGCCTGTCCGTATACTACCCTAGCCTGTCCGTATACTACCCTAGCCTGTCCGTATACTACCCTAGCCTGTCTATATACTACCCTAGCCTGTCTATATACTACCCAAGCCTGTCCGTATACTACCCTAGCCTGTCTATAGACTACCCTAACCTGTCCATATACTACCCTAGCCTGTGGGTATACTACCCTAGCCTGTCCGTATACTACCCTAGCATGTCTCTATACTACCCTAGCCTGTCTATATACTACCCTAGCCTGTCTATATACTACCCAAGCCTGTCCGTATACTACCCTAGCCTGTCTATAGACTACCCTAACCTGTCCATATACTACCCTAGCCTGTGGGTATACTACCCTAGCCTGTCCGTATACTACCCTAGCCTGTCTATATACTACCCTAGCCTGTCTATATACTACCCTAGCCTGTCTATATACTACCCAAGCCTGTCCGTATACTACCCTAGCCTGTCTATATACTACCCTAGCCTGTCCGTATACTACCCTAGCCTGTCTATATACTACCCTAGCCTGTCTATATACTACCCAAGCCTGTCTATAGACTACCCTAGCCTGTCTATAGACTACCCTAGCCTGTCCGTATACTACCCTAGCCTGTCTATAGACTACCCTAGCCTGTCCATATACTACCATAGCCTATCTATATACTACCCTAGCCTGTCTATATACTAACCTAGCCTGTCTATATACTGCCCTAGCCCACCCCTTGGAAATGAACATAATGGTATGTCATATAATTTTTCATATAGACAGATGCTATTGCATGTAAATCTGACTTCCTGACAAATGTAATTTTAGTTTTGATTATCATGATATAAAATAATGGATGTGGGGGCATTTTGATGGGCGTGATTTTTTTGGGGGAGGGGCAGCATTTCATTTCTTGACTCAGTGTCAGCCCTGTATTTAATCCTCTTAGAGCTTAACCATTCTTCAAGAACTACAGCCCTGAAGAAGGGGCAATTCCCCCGAAACGCGTGTGACTCCACTTGTATACTTTAAACTTCAATAATTGACCATAAAAATCATCAAGTGAGATGTTTTTCTGGACCCCGGGCGCTCCTCTCCAATCACCTATGTATAGGGTAGGGGTAGCGGCCCCATTGTCGTTATTAGAAAGGTAGCAGCCCTAGACCCCAACGGAGTCTATCACCCACCACCTACAATTGGGATACAACCCATCGGAATCCATACCTTCTATATCTTCCAGTGGCACCAGTCCAGGGCTGTCTTCCCCCCCAAACTTGATACCCTCGGCTTCCATGCAGGCCAGTTGCAATCTTTGCTTGCCTCTTGTAGAGGGCACTTCAGAAAAATGTAGCATTATACAGGAGAGGAGGCCAGTTTATGACTTGTTCCCGCGATAGACTTATTATATATTCCAATTTGCTCCTGACTGGTGCTCACGGTCAGAAATAAATAAAAAAAAGAAATCGTAAGGAATTTATTTAGCCTGTAAAGTCCCCTGTAATGAAAGATTTCCATAATTACAGTATTTTCCGAAACACACCGTTTGTAATTCCTCAGGAAAACGCTTATGCTATGGATGCCGGCATTAAACCTTGACATTAAATAATGAGATTCTATCCCATCTTGCTCTGGGATATTATGCCGTTACTGAGGATTGCTCAGCACGGGAACCATGCTTGTATTACAAGAGTATCCATAATGCATTGCTGCGGGAGTGCGATCCATACAGCGAGGACATTATTAATGTATACCTATACACGTCTATTAATAAGAAGACTCCTCTCTATTCCCACTCTTCAGAAAGAATTAGAGTGATTACCATTGCCCAGGCTTAGAGGGAACTTATAATTGTTGCCTACTTCTCAAGTAGATATGCTTTTGAAATGTGGTTTTATATATTTTATATTTATAATAAATAAAAATAAATAAAAAAAAAAAAAATATATATATATATATATATATATATATATATATATATAAAATATATATATATATATATATATATATAATATATATATATATATATATATATATATATATATATATATATATATACATAATATATATATATATATATATATATATATATATATATATATATATATATATATATATATATATATATATATATATATATATATATATATATATATATATATATATATATATATATATATATATATATATATATATATATATATATATATATATATATACAATATATATATATATATACATAAAATATATATATATATATATATATATATATATATATATATATATATATATATATATATTTATATTTATATATATATATATATATATATTTATATATATATATATATATTTATATATTTATATATATATATATATATATATATATATATATATATATATATATATATATATATATATATATATTTATATATATATATATATATATATATATATATATATATATATATATATATATTTATATTTATATATATATATTTATATATATATATATTGGATCTTTGCTTGTACATTATGCACATGATAAAAGATTCCCAGAGTACTATGGGTTAGCTAAAGATACAACTCAGCCAGATGCCACTCAGCAAGATAAAGCTTGCTTTCCAGCTCCCTTTGCCTGATTGAAAGCTCAGGCTAAGCAATCGGATGAGAGAGAAGTAAGTTAAAGGGAGAAGTGTGAGAATATTAAAAATAAATAAATAAATAAACATTAGACAGGTGCTTCTCATAAAATTTGAATATCATCAAAAAGTTAATTTATTTCAATAATTCAATTCAAAAAGTGAAACTCATATATTTTATATATATATATAGATGCGTTATACACAGAGTGATGCATTTCTTTCGCTTTAAATTTGATAATTATGGCTCACAGCGAGTGACACCCTAAAACTCAGTATCTCAGAAAATTTGAATGTTAAGGGGGACAAGAAGACCCCTGGACGGAGGCGACGATGAAGAAGAAAGCCGGGCTCCTCCGCTAACAAAAGAGCTAGCAGAAGATAGCGGAGGAGTCCGGTGAGAAGACCCCCCAAGACGGAAGAAGACCCCCGGAGTTGTGCAATAATTTATTTTAAAACCTTGTGTTGTGTTTTATTTAATTTTTTTTTCACCAGGTGAATGGGTAGGGGTAGATTGTACCCCATACTCATTCACATAGGGTAGGGGCCGGTATCTGGGGGCCCCCTTATTAAAGTGGTCTTCCAGATTCCGATAAGCCCCCCGCCCGCAGACCCCGACAACCAACGGCCGGGGTTGTCGGGAAGAGGCCCTTGTCCTCATCAACATGGGGACAAGGTGCGTTGGGGTGGGGAGCCGCACGGCCCCCCCCTTACCCAAAACACCCCCCATGTTGAGGGCACGCGGCCTGGTACGTCTCAGGAGGGGGGATTCTCGCTTGTCCCCACCCCCTTTCCTGACCGGCCGGGCTGTGTGCTCGGATAAGGGTCTGATATGGACTTTGGGGGGACCCCCATGCCGTTTTTTCTGCGTAGGGCTTCCGCTTTAAGTCCATACCAGGTGACTGGGCCAGCGACGTGCTAATCTCGCCGTCAAAAGCGGTGACATTGACTTCCTTCGCTAGTCCCGGCTACCTGGAGCCACGTTCAAAATGAACAGACTTTCCTCCGTGTGCGGGCAAATCTGTTCATTTTCAAAAGTCCGGCGGACTAGCACATACACGGCCGGATTGTCCGACAATTTTTGAGTCAAAACTTCTTTCTAATTCCGCTGGACTTTTGGGGAAAAAAAGTCAGCCGGAGCCCACACACGGGCGGATTGTCCGGCGGACTCTGGTCTGCCGGACCAAGTCCGCCGGATAGTCTGATCGTGTGTACGCGGCATTAGTGAAAAGTCTGTCCATGTGCAGTATAGTATGAACCCAATACTTGGGCAGGGCTCCTTTTGCACGAATTACGGCATCAATGCAGCGTGGCATGGAGGAGCTCAGCCTGTGGCACTGCTGAGGTGTTATGGAAGCCCAGGTTGCTTTTATAGCGTTCTTGAGGCCATCGGCATCGTTGGGTCTGGTGTATCTCATCTTCCTCTTGACAATGCCCCACAGATTCTCTATGGGGTTTAGGTCAGGTGAGTTTGCTGGCCAATCAAGCACAGAGATACCATGATCATGTGACCCGATATTGGTAGTTTTGGCAGTGTGGGAGGTGCCAAGTCCTGCTGGAAAATCAGCATCTCCATGAATCTGGTCAGCAGAGGGAAGCACAAAGTCCTCTAGAATTTCCTGGTAGAGGTCTGCGCTGACTTTGGACTTGATAAAACACAACGGACAAACACCAGCATATGGCACGGCTCCACCAAATCATCACCGACTGTGGAAACTTCACACGCAACTTGTATTCTGTGCCTCTTTCCTCCCTTTCCAGACTCTGGGACTGCGATTTCCAAATGAAATGCAACATTTTCCACAGCGGTGATGATTTGGAGAACCGTGTCATCTGCTGGTGTTGGTCCTCCTGTGTTTTATCAAGTCCAAAGTCAGAGCAGCCCTCTAGCAGGAAATTCTAGAGCACTTGTGCTGTGCTTGTCCTGGTGCGGGCCCCTCCCCCCCATCTGCAGTACATTGCGGGCGGGCGGTCCGTAAGTGGTTAAACATTGTATGTTAAAGCGTATATTTTTTTCTATCTGTGCTGGTGACCATTGTATTCACAGGGGGCCCCATGGTCCAGGAGGCCCGTGAGGCCCCCTTGCATGCCTGGATAGGAGGGCGGCGGGGATGGTGGCATGTACAGGAGCGGATCCCTCCATGCATCTGATGAATGCCCGTTTCTCCTCCTCTCCCTCCCGCAGACATTCAGCGGGTCTGCAGGAAAGAAATGGAGGACATCAGTTCCTCCACATGCTGCTCCTGCCATCCCTCTGTCACTGTCCAGCTGCCCCGGGCTCCTGTGTGCTCTCCTGCCCCGCCCCCCCCGCAGCGCTGGCAGGTTTTCCCCTCCCACCTCCCGCCAGCTGCTTTGGGGGATCTGTCAGGATGGAGAGGGGGTCATTTACTGGCTCCTTCTTTCTCTTAATAAATAGTCAGTGATCGGATCCGTCCCTTTCTCTGTCTCAAAAGTGGGACATCAGGGGTCTGTTTAGACCCCTGATATTTCACCAAAGCCCCCCACCCCATAAAAGGTCCTAAAATAAAAAATATAATTGTAAAAAATAAATATAAAATAGGGTAAAATGGTAAAAAATAAAACAAAAAAACGACTGACGCAAGTGGCGGAACTAGCAGGTCACTTGCAACTGGGCTTGGTACACACGATCGGAATTTATGCGAACGGATTTTGTTGTCGGAAAATTTGAGAACCAGCTCTCAAATTTTGCCGCGACGGAAATTCCGATGGAAAATGTCTGATGGAGCCTACACACGGTCGGAATTTCCAACAAAAGGCTCTCATCGAACATTTTACATCAGAAACGGTGTACGGGGAATAAGACTCCGCGCCCTGGAGAACTCAGAGTTGGTGATCTACAAGGGCCCACCATCACAGACACCTGCCGTGGAGGTCTATTCCCATGCTTTCAGGTATTGGCCATTCTGTGTCTTCTTAGCCTGGCCCATAGCAGTCCCATTTTGTTCTGTACATGCTGGTCACCCCCCATCTCACACACCAAGGAGGTATCACTGATTTTAAATGTGTACTAGCATGATACATCAAAAATAGTCCGATTTTTACATAGTATGGCTCCAAAGATACGGTACAGTTCTGAAAGGTTGTTTTCAATCATACATAGTTTGTCCCATTGTTGGGTGCTACAGGAGGGGCGCTGCAGTACTCAATGACTGTAGAACTCAAACCTTGGTGTAATACCCCATTTTTCTCCCCAATGAGGGGTGCAATTGAATTCTGCCCCCCCCCCCCAAGAGGAAGGCTTACATGTCGAGATCAATGGTGCAACCATCAACCCATCCCCACATGCCAAGGTGGACCCTGAACTCTCCTTTCAGCCCCAAATGCAATCACTTTCCAAAACTTGCTGCCTCAACCTCCTCAACATCTCCAAACATCTCCATCTTCCTAACCAATGACACAGCAAAGCTCTGAATTTACTTCCTGGTTATCTCTCACCTTGACTACTGAAACTCCCTGGCTTACCTTTACATAGGCTATCCCCCCTTCGAATAATGCCGCCAGACTCATCCACCCCACCAACCGCTCAGCGTCTGCTACTCCTCACTGCCAATCCCTCCACTGGTTTCCATTCTGCTTCCTCCACCCCTCACTGCCAATCCTTCCACTGGTCTCTATTCAGTGTCCTCCACCCCTCACTGCCAATCCCTCCACTGGTTTCCATTCTGCTTCCGTCACCCCTCACTGCCAATCCCTCCACTGGTTTCCATTCTGCTTCCGTCACCCCTCACTGCCAATCCTTCCACTGGTCTCTATTCAGTGTCCTCCACCCCTCACTGCCAATCCCTTCACTGGTCTCCATTCAGCGTTTGCTACTCCTCTCTGCCAATCCTTCCACTGGTCTCCATTCAATGTCCTCCACCCCTCACTGCTAATCCCTCCGCTGGTCTCGATTCAATGTCCTCCACCCCTCACTGCCAATCCCTCCACTGGTCTTCATTCAGTGTCCTCCACCCCTCTCTGCCAATCCCTCCACTGACCTCCATTCAGTGTCCTCCACCCCTTACTGCCAATCCCTCCACTGGTCTCCATTCAATGTCCTCCACCCCTCACTGCTAATCCCTCCGCTGGTCTCGATTCAATGTCCTCCACCCCTCACTGCCAATCCCTCCACTGGTCTTCATTCAGTGTCCTCCACCCCTCTCTGCCAATCCCTCCACTGACCTCCATTCAGTGTCCTCCACCCCTTACTGCCAATCCCTCCACTGGTCTCCATTCAATGTCCTCCACCCCTCACTGCTAATACCTCCACTGGTCTCCATTCAATGTCCTCCACCCCTCACTGCCATTCCCTCCACTGGTCTTCATTCAGTGTCCTCCAGCCCTCTCTGTCAATTCCCCCACTGGGTTCCACTGAGTGTCCTCCACCCCTCGCTAACAATCCCTTCCCTGGTCTTCAGTCAGTGTCCTCCATCCCTCTGTGCCAATTCCTCCATTGGCCTCCATTCACTCAAAGAATTAAATTCAAAATACTAACAATAACTTACAAAGCCATCTACAGCTCTGCCCCCCAGCTACATCACCAACCTAGTCTCAAAATACCAACCTAATCATCCTCTCTGTTCCTCCCAGGACCTACCGCTCTCTAGCTCCCTCCTCACCTCCTCCCACGCTCACCCCCAAGACTTCTCCAGAGCTTCTCCCATCCTCTGGAGTTCCCTTCCCCAATCTGTCTGACTGTCTCCTACTCTGTCCTTTCTTAGGCGAGCCCTGAATACGTTTCTCTTCAGAGAAGCCTACCCCACCTACACCTAACATCTGTACTTTTATTTTCTCCATCAGCCCATCCCCCACAGTTATTACCTTTTGTATCACTTAACCTCCCCTTCTAGATTGTAAGCTCCAACGAGCAGAGAGCCCTCTGATTCCTCCTGTATTGAATTGTATTGTAATTCTAGTGTATGCCCTCATGTTGTAAAGCGCTGTACAAACTTTTGGCGCTATAAAAATCCTGTATAATAATAATAATAATGTACCAAAAGAAGGGTTTATACAATGTATCTCCTAAGACCAAATATTCAGTATTGCTGCGTCAGACCACTGGTGACCGGTTCTCTTAAAATCCACACCCAACCCCGCAGACAACTTCTGCGCTCTCTACGTGACACGACTATTTACACGTGAATGTAACAGCTTTGAAAAAAAATATATATTAAATTGGGTATGAGACACTTCGCTTTCACACAGCCTGGAGGTGTCAAAAATCATTAATTTGACTTTAAAGCAAAATGTGATTTTTAAATCAATCCTTTGAAAAGCTGCGAGCAAATAACAGGACAAGGAGCGATATCCGCCTCAGCCCAATGAAAGGGAAAGCCACAAACTATTTTCCTGATTACAATGAACCGTCCAATGCCCGGCTCTGCTGATTGGCAGAAATTAGACTTCTCGCTCTCCGCCAATGTCAGAGATTGTGGGGATGATAAATGAGTTACCGGAACCGAGCCGAGCAAAGTGAAGAGAGTTCATTGATATCTATGGTAGATGTAGGTACAGGTGCTCCCAACTTCCAACCCACCCCTTATCTCCACCTGCTACACACCTCTGAGCAATGACCCTTAGTTCCACCCCCTACCCAACCCCCAGAACCACCCCTTATCTCCCCCTGCTACACACCTCTGAGCAATGACCCTTAGTTCCACCCCCTACCCAACCCCCAGTACCACCCCTTATCTCCACTTGCTACACACCTCTGAGCTATGGCCCTTAGTTCCACCCCCTACCCAACCCCCAGTACCACCCCTTATCTCCACTTGCTACACACCTCTGAGCAATGCCATTTGGTTCCACCCCCTACCCAACCCCCAGAACCACCCCTTATCTCCACCTGCTACACACCTCTGAGCTATGGCCCTTAGTTCCACCCCCTACCCAACCCCCAGTACCACCCCTTATCTCCACTTGCTACACACCTCTGAGCTATGACCCTTAGTTCCACCCCCTACCCAACCCCCAGTACCACCCCTTATCTCCACTTGCTACACACCTCTGAGCTATGGCCCTTAGTTCCACCCCCTACCCAACCCCCAGTACCACCCCTTATCTCCACTTGCTACACACCTCTGAGCTATGGCCCTTAGTTCCACCCCCTACCCAACCCCCAGTACCACCCCTTATCTCCACTTGCTACACACCTCTGAGCAATGCCATTTGGTTCCACCCCCTACCCAACCCCCAGTACCACCCCTTATCTCCACTTGCTACACACCTCTGAGCTATGACCCTTAGTTCCACCCCCTACCCAACCCCCAGTACCACCCCTTATCTCCACCGGCTGCTACACACCTCTGAGCAATGACCCTTAGTTCCACCCCCTACCCAACCCCCAGTACCACCCCTTATCTCCACTTGCTACACACCTCTGAGCTATGGCATTTGGTTCCACCCCCTACCCAACCCCCAGAACCACCCCTTATCTCCACCTGCTACACACCTCTGAGCTATGGCCCTTAGTTCCACCCCCTACCCAACCCCCAGTACCACCCCTTATCTCCACCTGCTACACACCTCTGAGCAATGACCTTTGGTTCCACCCCCTACCCAACCCCCAGAACCACCCCTTATCTCCACCTGCTACACACCTCTGAGCTATGGCCCTTAGTTCCACCCCCTACCCAACCCCCAGTACCACCCCTTATCTCCACTTGCTACACACCTCTGAGCAATGCCATTTGGTTCCACCCCCTACCCAACCCCCAGAACCACCCCTTATCTCCACTTGCTACACACCTCTGAGCTATGGCCCTTAGTTCCACCCCCTACCCAACCCCCAGTACCACCCCTTATCTCCACTTGCTACACACCTCTGAGCAATGCCATTTGGTTCCACCCCCTACCCAACCCCCAGAACCACCCCTTATCTCCACCTGCTACACACCTCTGAGCTATGGCCCTTAGTTCCACCCCCTACCCAACCCCCAGTACCACCCCTTATCTCCACTTGCTACACACCTCTGAGCTATGGCCCTTAGTTCCACCCCCTACCCAACCCCCAGTACCACCCCTTATCTCCACTTGCTACACACCTCTGAGCAATGCCATTTGGTTCCACCCCCTACCCAACCCCCAGAACCACCCCTTATCTCCACCTGCTACACACCTCTGAGCTATGGCCCTTAGTTCCACCCCCTACCCAACCCCCAGTACCACCCCTTATCTCCACCTGCTACACACCTCTGAGCAATGACCTTTGGTTCCACCCCCTACCCAACCCCCAGAATCAACCCTTATCTCCACCTGCTACACACCTCTGAGCAATGACCTTTGGTTCCACCCCCTACCCAACCCCCAGAATCAACCCTTATCTCCACCTGCTACACACCTCTGAGCTATGGCCCTTAGTTCCACCCCCTACCCAACTCCCCAGTACCACTCCTTATCTCCACCTGCTACACACCTCTGAGCAATGACCCTTAGTTTCACCCCCTACCCTACCCCCAGTAAAACCCCTTATCTCCACTTGCTACACACCTCTGAGCAATGACCCTTAGTTCCACCCCCTACCCAACCCCCAGTACCACCCCTTATCTCCACTTGCTACACACCTCTGAGCTATGGCCCTTAGTTCCACCCCCTACCCAACCCCCAGTACCACCCCTTATCTCCACTTGCTACACACCTCTGAGCAATGCCATTTGGTTCCACCCCCTACCCAACCCCCAGAACCACCCCTTATCTCCACCTGCTACACACCTCTGAGCTATGGCCCTTAGTTCCACCCCCTACCCAACCCCCAGTACCACCCCTTATCTCCACTTGCTACACACCTCTGAGCTATGACCCTTAGTTCCACCCCCTACCCAACCCCCAGTACCACCCCTTATCTCCACCGGCTGCTACACACCTCTGAGCAATGACCCTTAGTTCCACCCCCTACCCAACCCCCAGTACCACCCCTTATCTCCACTTGCTACACACCTCTGAGCTATGGCCCTTAGTTCCACCCCCTACCCAACCCCCAGTACCACCCCTTATCTCCACTTGCTACACACCTCTGAGCAATGCCATTTGGTTCCACCCCCTACCCAACCCCCAGAACCACCCCTTATCTCCACTTGCTACACACCTCTGAGCTATGACCCTTAGTTCCACCCCCTACCCAACCCCCAGTACCACCCCTTATCTCCACCGGCTGCTACACACCTCTGAGCAATGACCCTTAGTTTCACCCCCTACCCAACCCCCAGTACCACCCCTTATCTCCACTTGCTACACACCTCTGAGCAATGACCCTTAGTTTCACCCCCTACCCTACCCCCAGTAAAACCCCTTATCTCCACTTGCTACACACCTCTGAGCAATGACCCTTAGTTCCACCCCCTACCCAACCCCCAGTACCACCCCTTATCTCCACTTGCTACACACCTCTGAGCTATGGCCCTTAGTTCCACCCCCTACCCAACCCCCAGTACCACCCCTTATCTCCACTTGCTACACACCTCTGAGCAATGCCATTTGGTTCCACCCCCTACCCAACCCCCAGAACCACCCCTTATCTCCACCTGCTACACACCTCTGAGCTATGGCCCTTAGTTCCACCCCCTACCCAACCCCCAGTACCACCCCTTATCTCCACTTGCTACACACCTCTGAGCTATGACCCTTAGTTCCACCCCCTACCCAACCCCCAGTACCACCCCTTATCTCCACCGGCTGCTACACACCTCTGAGCTATGGCCCTTAGTTCCACCCCCTACCCAACCCCCAGTACCACCCCTTATCTCCACTTGCTACACACCTCTGAGCTATGACCCTTAGTTCCACCCCCTACCCAACCCCCAGTACCACCCCTTATCTCCACCTGCTACACACCTCTGAGCAATGCCATTTGGTTCCACCCCCTACCCAACCCCCAGAACCACCCCTTATCTCCACCTGCTACACACCTCTGAGCTATGGCCCTTAGTTCCACCCCCTACCCAACCCCCAGTACCACCCCTTATCTCCCCCTGCTACACACCTCTGAGCAATGACCCTTAGTTCCACCCCCTACCCAACCCCCAGAATCACCTCTTATCTCCACTTGCTACACACCTCTGAGCTATGGCCCTTAGTTCCACCCCCTACCCAACCCCCAGTACCACCCCTTATCTCCACCTGCTACACACCTCTGAGCAATGACCTTTGGTTCCACCCCCTACCCAACCCCCAGAATCAACCCTTATCTCCACCTGCTACACACCTCTGAGCAATGACCTTTGGTTCCACCCCCTACCCAACCCCCAGAATCAACCCTTATCTCCACCTGCTACACACCTCTGAGCTATGGCCCTTAGTTCCACCCCCTACCCTACCCACAGAATCACCCCTTATCTCCACCTGCTACACACCTCTGAGCAATGACCCTTAGTTTCACCCCCTACCCAACTCCCCAGTACCACTCCTTATCTCCACCTGCTACACACCTCTGAGCAATGACCCTTAGTTTCACCCCCTACCCTACCCCCAGTAAAACCCCTTATCTCCACTTGCTACACACCTCTGAGCAATGACCCTTAGTTCCACCCCCTACCCAACCCCCAGAATCTCCCCTTATCTCCACTTGCTACACACCTCTAAACTATGGCCCTTAGTTCCACCCCCTACCCAACTCCCCAGTTCCACTCCTTATCTCCACCTGCTACACACCTCTGAGCAATGCCATTTGGTTCCACCCCCTACCCAACCCCCAGAACCACCCCTTATCTCCACCTGCTACACACCTCTGAGCTATGGCCCTTAGTTCCACCCCCTACCCAACCCCCAGAACCACCCCTTATCTCCACCTGCTACACACCTCTGAGCAATGACCCTTAGTTCCACCCCCTACCCAACTCCCCAGTACCACTCCTTATCTCCACCTGCTACACCTCTGAGCAATGCCCTTTGGTTCCACCCCCTACCCAACCCCCAGAACCACCCCTTATCTCCACCTGCTACACACCTCTGAGCAATGCCCTTTGGTTCCACCCCCTACCCAACCCCCAGTACCACCCCTTATCTCCACCTGCTACACACCTCTGAGCAATGACCTTTGGTTCCACCCTCTACCCAACCCCCAGAATCACCCCTTATCTCCACCTGCTACACACCTCTGAGCAATGACCCTTAGTTCCACCCCCTACCCAACTCCCCAGTACCACTCCTTATCTCCACCTGCTACACACCTCTGAGCAATGCCCTTTGGTTCCACCCCCTACCCAACCCCCAGAACCACCCCTTATCTACACCTGCTACACACCTCTGAGCAATGCCCTTTGGTTCCACCCCCTACCCAACCCCCAGTACCACCCCTTATCTCCACCTGCTACACACCTCTGAGCAATGACCTTTGGTTCCACCCTCTACCCAACCCTGAGCACCACCCCTTATCTCCACCTGCTACACACCTCTGAGCAATGATCCTTAGTTCCACCCCCTACCACCCACCCTCCCAGAATCACCCCTTATCTCCGCCTGCTACGCACCTCTGAGCAATGACCCTTAGTTTCACCCCCTACCCACCCCGAGTAACACCCCTTATGTCCACCTGCTACACACCTCTGAACACTGTACCTTAGATCCACCCCCTACCCACCCCCCAGTAACACCCCTTATCTCTGCCTGCTACACACCTCTGAACACTGTCCATTAGATCCACCCCCTACCCACCCCCCAGTAACACCCCTTATCTCTGCCTGCTATACACCTCTGAACACTGTCCCTTAGTTCCTCCACCCCAAACTCGCTCATCCGTGTCTTTATGGACTTTGCTTTGTGCACTGGTGGGCAGTCATGTTGCCAAAATCCCCCCTCCACCAAATGATTTGGACCAGTGCACAAAGCAAGGTTCATAAAGACATTTATGAGCGAATTTGGGTTGGAGGAACTTGACTGGCCTGCTCAGTGTCCTGACCTCAACCCGATAGAACACCTTTGGGATGAAATAGAGTGGAGACTGCGAGCCAGGACTTCTCGTCCAACATCAGTGCCTGACCTCACAAATGCTCTTCTGGAAGAATGGTCAAACATTCCCATAGACACATCTCCTAAACCTTGTGGACGGCCTTCCCAGAAGAGTTGAAGCTGTTACAGCTGCAAAGGGCCAACTCAATATTCAACCCTCCGGACTAAGACTGGGATGCCATTAAAGTTCATGTGCGTATAAAGGCAGGCGTCCCAATACTTTTGGTAATATAGTGTAGGTTAAGTAGACCACCATCAAGCAGAGACACATATACATTAACCATTGATGGCTGAACATGTATGAGTTCATGGGCTTTCCCGGGAAGGTGCATGAAGGCTCACAAAAGGTTTGCATGTTGGGACTATACACTTGACCCACCACTGAAGCCACCATGGGACAAAATTACTTCCCAGAATCTAGAGGTTCCGTTCGGGCAGATGGGTGGAAAGCCCATTTAGGCTGATCCTTTCCCCACCTTCAGGGACATCAGGAACCCCCCCAACGATATGAACCAAAGCAAGGTCCGTAAAGACATTTATGAGCGAGTTTGGGTTGGAGGAACTTGACTGGCCTGCACAGAGTCCTGACTTCAACCTCAAATATATTCCTGTAAAGAAATAAAGAATAAAAAAAAAAAAAAAAAAAAAAGAAAAGCTTTCAGTTTGCCAGCTTGGCCAATGATGAACAGCGAGTTCACGGCAAACCCAGTGCCACCGCGAGCTGGAGCCCCATTCCCAGTAAAACAGTCTATATTCCCGTTATGAAGATTTTGTTGACTTACCTGAATGAATATTCTTTTATCTTTCTTCTGGGGATTTAGAAATCCTTCTCGTAAAAAAATAAAATAAAAAATGTAACTCCGAATTTGATCCTGTGATTTAAAGGTCGTCCACGGGGGGTAAAACCCCCCCATAATAATATAATGCGGAGTGTCAGCTGCTTGAACAAAGCAGTTTTAGCTTTCTAACTTTAAATCTCTTTCTCACTTTTCGGGAACAGGACGGTGCTTACATAAAAGATGTTGTATAACAAACACCATCCAAGTCATCGGACCTAACAAGAAGAGACGCGGAGAAAAATATCACCTTTATTTATAATATGAGGCCAAACACCTACAAAACAGAGCGTTAAATGGTAATTATTAACCCTGTACCGACGCTGCAAAGATATAATAAAGAAATAATAATAATAATAACAATAATAATTAAAAATACTCATCCATAAATAATAATAAAAACAATAATAATAATAATAATAAAAATACTAATTCCACTGCAAAGATATAATAAAGAAATAATAATAATAACAATAATAATTAAAAATACTCATCCATAAATAATAATAAAAACAATAATAATAATAATAAAAATACTAATTCCGCTGCAAAGATATAATAAAGAAATAATAATAATAACAATAATAATTAAAAATACTCATCCATAAATAATAATAAAAACAATAATAATAATAATAAAAATACTAATTCCGCTGCAAAGATATAATAAACAAATAATAATAATAACAATAATAATAAAAAATACTCATCCATAAATAATAATAAAAACAATAATAATATATAAAATAATATATAAAAATAATAATAAAAACAATAATAAAAATAATAATAATAAAAATACTAAGGCCAAACACTTACAAAACAGAGTGTTAAATGGTAATTATTAACCCTGTACTGACGCTGCAAAGATATAATAAAGAAATAATAATAATAACAATAATAATAATAATAAAAATACTAATTCCGCTGCAAAGATATAATAAAGAAATAATAATAATAATAACAATAATAATTAAAAATACTCATCCATAAATAATAATAAAAACAATAATAATAATAATAATAAAAATACTAATTCCACTGCAAAGATATAATAAAGAAATAATAATAATAACAATAATAATTAAAAATACTCATCCATAAATAATAATAAAAACAATAATAATAATAATAAAAATACTAATTCCGCTGCAAAGATATAATAAACAAATAATAATAATAACAATAATAATAAAAAATACTCATCCATAAATAATAATAAAAACAATAATAATATATAAAATAATATATAAAAATAATAATAAAAACAATAATAAAAATAATAATAATAAAAATACTAAGGCCAAACACTTACAAAACAGAGTGTTAAATGGTAATTATTAACCCTGTACTGACGCTGCAAAGATATAATAAAGAAATAATAATAATAACAATAATAATAATAAAAATACTAATTCCGCTGCAAAGATATAATAAAGAAATACTAATAATAACAATAATAATAAAAACAATAATAATATATAAAATAATATATAAAAATAATAATAAAAACAATAATAAAAATAATAATAATAATAATAAAAATACTAAGGCCAAACACCTACAAAACAGAGTGTTAAATGGTAATTATTAACCACGTACCGACGCTGCAAAGATATAATAAAGAAATAATAATAATAACAATAATAATAATAATAATAAAAATACTAATTCCGCTGCAAAGATATAATAAAGAAATAATAATAATAACAATAATAATAAAAAATACTCATCCATAAATAATAATAAAAACAATAATAATATATAAAATAATATATAAAAATAATAATAAAAACAATAATAATAATAATAATAATAAAAATACTAAGGCCAAACACCTACAAAACAGAGTGTTAAATGGTAATTATTAACCCTGTACCAACGCTGCAAAGATATAATAAAGAAATAATAATAATAACAATAATAATAATAATAAAAATACTAATTCCGCTGCAAAGATATAATAAAGAAATAATAATAATAATAACAATAATAATTAAAAATACTCATCCATAAATAATAATAAAAACAATAATAATATATAAAATAATATATAAAAATAATAATAAAAACAATAATAATAATAATAATAATAATAAAAATACTAAGGCCAAACACCTACAAAACAGAGTGTTAAATGGTAATTATTAACCCTGTACTGACGCTGCAAAGATATAATAAAGAAATAATAATAATAACAATAATAATTAAAAATACTCATCCATAAATAATAATAAAAACAATAATAATAATAATAATAATAAAAATACTAATTACGCTGCAAAGATATAATAAAGAAATAATAATAATAACAATAATAATAAAAAATACTCATCCATAAATAATAATAAAAACAATAATAATATATAAAATAATATATAAAAATAATAATAAAAACAATAATAATAATAATAAAAATACTAAGGCCAAACACTTACAAAACAGAGTGTTAAATGGTAATTATTAACCCTGTACCGATGCTGCAAAGATTTAATAAATAGATAATAATAATAACAATAATAATTAAAAATACTCATCCATAAATAATAATAAAAACAATAATAATAATAATAAAAATAATAATTCCGCTGCAAAGATATAATAAAGAAATAATAATAATAACAATAATAATAAAAAATACTCATCCATAAATAATAATAAAAACAATAATAATATATAAAATAATATATAAAAATAATAATAAAAACAATAATAAAAATAATGATAATAATAATAATAATAAAAATACTAAGGCCAAACACCTACAAAACAGAGTGTTAAATGGTAATTATTAACCCTGTACCAACGCTGCAAAGATGTAATAAAGAAATAATAATAATAACAATAATAAAAAAAATACCCATCCATATCCATAAATAATAATAATAATAATACAGAAATACTCATTTCTAAATAATAATAATAATAAAAAAATACAAATTCATAAAACATAATATTAATTAGTAACTCAAACAACAATAACAATAACAATAATGATTACATGGTGAAATTTGTAACTAGCATTATTACAGAATGGAATGGAATTACAGAATAATAATAATAATAATAATAATAATAATAATAATACTTATATGATGCAACCCGTAACTGCCAATTATTACAGCAGATTTACATGTTACATTTTAATAATAATAATAATAATAATAATGATAATAATTAGTCATTTACAAATAATTATAATTCAATAATAATAATAATTATAATAATTAGTCATTTACAAATAATTCATTAATTATAATAATTCAAAAATAATAATAATATTTGTAACTAGCATTAATACAGCAGATATACATGTGGCATGGAATTACATAATAAAAACAATAATATTAATAACAATAATATTAATAATAAGACATACATAAATTTCATAAATAATAATAATAATAATCATCATAAAAATACGATTTATATGGTGCAATCTGTAAATAGCATTAATACAGCAGATTGCATGTGACAGCGAATCACATAATAATAAAATATTATTATTAATAACAATACCAATATTGTTATTTATAACAGTAATAATAATTTAAAAACATAATACAATAATAATAATAATAATAATATGCAATGTATTATTATTTTTATTATTATTATTATTATTATTATTATTAAACTTTATCTCCATTGGGAATTTATAGGCAAATGCAATTAACAAATATTTCATAAAATGTATATTTCTATTTTTACATCATAAAAGAATTAACATAGTTTAAAACCACAAAGCAGCTGACTTGTACATCCTAACTTTTTTTGTACATCATACAGTATACCCAAGTTGTCACATAACAGATCATAATAAGACGTGGAATAAAAAAACTTCTGGTTTTAGAATTGGCTGATATATATTTACATCACTATACAACTATATCATAAACCCTGAGGAAGACATTAGGTCGAAACGTGTCAGTCTTGTCCCGACTCTGGGATATGTACAGAAACATCAAGTACAATGCATTTTATGAATGATACTTTACAGGACAACTTGGGCACACCGTGTGATTTCCCAAAAAAATGAAGGTTGTTTTGAAATACAAGATGTCGGGCCGCTTTGTGGTGTTAAACTGTAAATTCTTTTATGATGTAAAGCTGTAACTATATGTATTCTAAGATATTTGACCATGGTTTTTGCCTATAAAATCCTAATGCAGATGGAATTGAATGTTCAGGGATGTTGGCAATGTTAAGTCCCTTTATGGCCAACTTATGTAATATTCATGATATAAAAAAATAAAAAAAAAAAAATAATAATAATAATAATAATAATAATATTAAATAGTAATTCATAAATAATAAAAACAATAATAATAAAAATAATAATAATAATATGACTTATATGGCCCAATTTGTAACTAGCAATAATACAGCATATTTACATGTGGCATGGAATTACATAATAATAATAATAATAATAATAACTATAATAATAAATATTATTTCATAATTAATAATAATAATAATAATAATAATAATAATAATTATTATTATTATTATTATTATAATAACAATAACTATAATAATAAATAGTAATTCATAAATAATAACAACAATAATAATAATAATAATAGGACTTATATGACCCAATTTGTAACTAACAATAATACAGCAGATTTACATGTGGCATGGAATTACATAATAATAATAATAATAATAATAATAATAATAACAATAAGTATAATAATAAATAGTAATTCATAAATAATAACAATTATAAAAATAATAATAGGACTTATATGGCCCAATTTGTAACTAGCAATAATACAGCAGATTTACATGTGGCATGGAATTACATAATAAAAATAATAATAGTAATAATAATAACAATAACTATAATAATAAATAATAATTCATAAATAATAATAATAATAGGACTTATATGGCCCAATTTGTAACTAGCAATAATACAGCAGATTTACATGTGGCATGGAATTACATAATAATAATAATAATTATAATAATAAATAATAATTCATAATTAATAACAATAATAATAATAATAATAACAATAACTATAATAATAAATAGTAATTCATAAATAATAACAACAACAATAATAATAATAATAATAGGACTTATATGACCCAATTTGTAACTAGCAATAATACAGCAGATTTACATGTGCCATGGAATTACATAATAATAATAATAATAACTATACTAATAAATAGTAATTCATAATTAATAACACTAATAATAATAATAATAATAATAATAATAATAATAATAATAACAATAACTATAATAATAAATAGTAATTCATAAATAATAACAACAATAATAATAATAATAATAATAATAGGACTTATATGACCCAATTTGTAACTAGCAATAATACAGCAGATTTATATGTGCCATGGAATTACATAATAATAATAATAATAATAATAATAATAATAATAACAATAAGTATAATAATAAATAGTAATTCATAAATAATAAAAATAATAATAAAAATAATAATAATAATAATAGGACTTATATGGCCCAATTTGTAACTAGCAATAATACAGCAGATTTACATGTGGCATGGAATTACATAATGATAATAATAATAATAATAATAAAAATAATAATAATAATAATAATTAAACAATAGTAATTTATAAATACTACTACTAATAATAATATTAATAATAATAATAATAATAATAATCATACTAATTATTATTAATAATAATGCAAATAGCATTGCATTATTCTTATTCTTCTTATTCTTATTATTAAAATTATTGATGATAATAATAATAATAATAATAATATATCAGATAGTCCTCTATTATGAGGAAGTATGACTTTCGAGAGCCTGTACGTGTGTCACCTTGTAGTGGCGGTGCACATTACACGGTGATGAGAGTGGGCGCGGTAACATTAGGGTAAATAAGAACATCAAATATAAGTGTAGAGTAAATATTGGGATGGATTTCTCATCATACATGCGGGTGATAGACATCTCTCCCACCTGCACAGATAATGATGCGCAGTTAATGAACCGCGCGCTTGTGGGAGTCGCATGCGCTGAGCGCGGCACAGGGAATATTACGGCGCGATGTACTCGGGCTCCTCCTGCCTAAAACACAATTGAGAGGCTTTTTTTTTCCTTCGAATGCTTTTGTAGAAGTTTGATAAGCTTCATCTAAATAATGGAGCCACTAAGTGCCTTTATTACGGAAGGATATGGCGGGGTGGGTGTGGGGGGGGGGGGGGGGGGGGCTTTACGTAAATTTAATCTTCAGCCAAAACCTTTTGTTCATTTGGATTGAAGGGTTAAAGGGACTCAGTCAATGGATTAGAAAAATGTTTTAAAAATTTCTCCCTGGAAAGAAAATAATGAGTACTTACCTTCCCTGCACCACTGACCTTGGCTCTCATGAAGGGCTAAGCTGGTGGGAGAGTTAGTCTTCTCTTCCTCTCCGGACGTTCCGAGAAGTCGCACTGGGAATAAGGAGCAAGTGGCTTTTTTTTAGGCGTATTTTATGAGGAAACAATGTTGTGTCGTTTTCCATGGTGGACATGAATAGTTTGAGGCCGCGTACACACGGGCGGACTGTTCGCCCAACTTTGTCCGCTGAACAGTGTTTCGGCGGACAGTCCGCTCGTGTGTGGGCTTTCAGCGGACAGTTTCAGCGGACAGTTTGACGGACAAGGTTTTTCGGAATTTCCGAAAAACTGTCCGCTGAAACCTTGTTTCAGCGAACAGTCCGCTCGTTTGTAGGCTTGTTCGTCAAACAAAGTTGCGCGCATGCTCAGAAAGGATTTTCACGCCGAAAGCTATAATGCAGTGTATAGGACGTCGTATTTTTCGTCCCGTCGTACGTGCCGTTCACGTCATCGCGCACGGTTTCAGCAAACTGTTCGTCCGTCGTGTGTGGCCATGTCCGTCCATGCTAAGTTTGAGCGGACTGTTTGCCGAAACTGTTTGACGGACAAAGTTGGGCGAACAGTCCCCGCGTGTGTACGCGGCCTTACAGTTACTTTATACTTTAAAGGGAAAAGGCACCTGGAGGAGAGCGAGGCGTGAGTGAGATGTAGCCAAGTATTGACCTCCCACCAGAGATGCCTGAATGGTGACCCCTCGTGGGAACATACAGTAGATGTTGGTGCCGCCCTCCTTGTACTCCTTCTCCTACATGATGGCCAATGGTTGCTGAATTTTCCTTGTAGCTATAGGCTAGAAATATGTGTGTGCGACCCCCAAAAGTCTTTGGATGCACACTGATCACCAGGCATGTACTGGCCATTGGGACTACCGGGAGTTTCCCGGTGGGCCGATGGCTCAGTGGGCCACTCTGATGTAAGGGGGCTTCTGATGGGACACTCTAATGCAAGGGGGCTGATGGGACACTCTGATGTAAGGGGCTGGTGATGGGACACTCTGATGTAAGGGGGCTGGTGATGGGACACTCTGATGTAAGGGGTGCTGATGGGACACTCTGATGTAAGGGGGCTGGTGATGGGACACTCTGATGTAAGGGGGTGGTGATGGGACACTCTGATGTACGGGGGCTGGTGATGGGACACTCTGATGTAAGGGGGCTGGTGATGGGACACTCTAATGCAAGGGGGCTGATGGGACACTCTGATGTAAGGGGGCTGGTGATGGGACACTCTGATGTAAGGGGGCTGGTGATGGGACACTCTGATGTAAGGGGGTGGTGATGGGACACTCTGATGTACGGGGGCTGGTGATGGGTAGGGATGAGCCGAACACCCCCCGGTTCGGTTCGCACCAGAACTTTCGAACGGACCCCAAATTCGTACGAACTTTAGAACCCCATTGAAGTCTATGGGACCCGAACGTTCGAAATTAAAAGTGCTAATTTTAACGGCTAATATGCAAGATACTGTCCTAAAAAGGGTTTGGGGACCTGGCTCCTGCCCCAGGGGACATGGGTCAATGCCTAAAATGTTTTTAAAAATGGCAGTTTTGGCGGGAGCACTGATTTTAATGACGATTAAAGTGAAAAAAAAGTGAAATATTCCTTTAAATATGGTGCCTGGGGGGTGTCTGTAGTATGCCTGTGAAGTGCCACGTGTTTCCCGTGTTTAGAACAGTCCCTGCACAAAATGACATTAAACGGAAATAACACCATTTAAAACTGCTTGCGGTTTTAATGTTATATCTGGTTCCTGCAATATGGTTGAAAATCATTGAGAAAAATGGCATGGGTAGCCCTCCCTGCCCATTACCAGCCTATTTGGGTCTTGTACGCATATTAAGGGGAACCCCGCACCCATATTAAAAAAAGGAAATGCGTGTGGCCCCCAGGCCCTATATACTCAGAACAGCAGTATACAGGCGGTGCAAACAAGACAGGGACTGTGTAGGTTTGTTGTGTTAAGTTGAATCTGTTTGTAATTTTCAACCGGTACATTTTTAAAGTGTAGCTCCAGTCAAAAAAACTATTTTTAAGCTTTTTGGAAAACATGGGGAAGGGTTATCACCCCTGTATAATTTGTTTTGTCGTCCATCTTTTTTCATCTCACTTGCTGCTGTCTCCTTCCGTTTGCAAGTAGGAGATGTTTGTAAATTGGATGTTTGAAAGTAGGGGCCTGCCCTATATGCTCTGCAGAAATGGCGGAACAAGGTGTTGGTTTTGCCACAACATTGTAAGCCCTCAAAGTGACTCTTGGTGGGCGCTGGAGCGCCCCCTGCTGTGAACGATTATATCAAGAATTGTAATTACATGCCATTGTTGAACAGTGGTAGAAAAATTGACCTTTGGTGGTTGTGGTGCTGGTGCCACAACACTATAAGTCCTCACCGTTACTCTGGGTGGGCACAGGAAGGGGCCCTCCTGTGAAATATTATATCAAGAATTGTAATTACATGTCCCTGTTAAACAGGGGCAGAAAAATTGGGCCTTAGGCACTCCTGCTGGTGCCACCACACTGCAACCTCTGCCATATACTCTAGTTTTATTGCAGGAATTAGCCCTGCTGCAAAGCATTGCATCAAAAATTGTACTTAAACGCCCCTGTTAAACAGGGGCAGAAAAATTGGGCTGCTGGCATCACCCAGAACCAAAAATGTTCTTCCAACATATCAGCGAAGGAGGAAGAGGATAGACAATCAACATAACAGGACAGTCACTCAGCATCAGCATAGGCAGTCTTGAAGGGATGTGGTATTTCAAAAAAAATTATTCGGTTACATCAGCTTCAGGTGCTTGGTAGCTGTGGGTGATCCAAGACTGATTCATCTTGATGAAGGTCAGTCGATCAACTGATTCGGTGGACAGGCGCACCCTGTGATCGGTAACAAAGCCACCAGCAGCACTGAAGGTGCGTTCCGAAAGAACGCTGGATGCAGGACAGGCCAGTAGCTCAATTGCATACTGTGCAAGCTCTGGCCAGTGATCCATCCTCAAGACCCAGTAAGCCAGAGGATTTTCGGTGGGAAAGGTGTCCAAGTCTGACCTTGCCCCTAGGTATTCTTGCACCATGTATATCGGACGCTGGCGATGGGTGCTGGAACCAATCATACCTTGGGGCTGCGGACTAAAAAATTGTCTGAAAGCATCAGTCAGACGGCCACCTTCTCCACCGCTCCTTCTGACTGATGCCTCAGCAACACGTTGTCCAGGACCAGGAGTTTGTGACCTCCCAGTCTCTGGGAACGCGTTGCACAGACCTTTCTGCAAGGCCTCCCGGAGATGTCTCATCCTCTGCTCCCTCTGCGATGGCAAGATAAGGTCGGCAACCTTACCCTTGTACCGTGGATCAAGGAGAGTGGCCAGCCAGTAATGGTCCCTCTCCTTGATCCGAAGAATACGATGATCCTTCCGCAGGCTTTGCAGGATCAGGGAGGCCATGCAGCGTAGGTTAGCTGAGGCATTCGGTCCGGAGTCCTCTGGGTCTACCTCCTCCCAGCCACAAACAAGTCCACGTGTTTCTTGGGACTGTAAATCATCCCTACAAGACTGCTGCTGCTGATGCTGAGTGCCAGCCTCCACCTCCATGCTGACACAATCATCCTCCTCCTCCTCTTCCTCCTCCTCATCCTCTTCCTGTGTGATGGGTGGCACAGCAGGAACACTGTCTGGATAAAGGGGGCCTTGAGAGGCAAGGAAGTCCTCCTCTTCCTCCCTCTGTTCTGCCTCAAGTGCCCTGTCCATTATTCCACGCAGCGTATGCTCCAAGAGGTGGACAAGAGGTACAGTGTCACTGATGCATGCACTGTCACTGCTCACCATCCTTGTGGCCTCCTCAAACAGTGACAGGACAGTGCATGCATCCCTGATCATGCCCCACTGGCGTGGTGAGAAAAAACCGAGCTCCCCTGACCCTCTCCTGGTGCCGTAGTCGCACAGGTACTCATTGATGGCAGCATGGCCAATGTTGAGTTCCATCTGGTGGGCATGTCACATATAAGGCGGTTCTTGGGCAGGTTCAACTCCTTTTGGAGCTCAG
Organism: Lithobates pipiens; assembly: GCF_037356315.1. Classification (NCBI taxonomy): domain Eukaryota; kingdom Metazoa; phylum Chordata; class Amphibia; order Anura; family Ranidae; genus Lithobates; species Lithobates pipiens. The sequence goes on along the minus strand of NW_027507764.1, from coordinate 5,020,501 downwards.
CCAGCCGGGCACAGGCATTAAATGATCGGCGGAAATGCACACAGACTTTCCTGGCCTGCTTCAGGACATCCTGTAAGCCGGGGTACCTGCCCAAGAACCACTGCACCACCAGGTTAAGGACGTGAGCTACACAGGGCACATGGGTCAGTTGTCCCTGTCGGAGGGCGGAGAGGAGGTTGGTGCCATTGTCGCAAACCACCATTCCTGGCTTAAGCTGGCGTGGCGTCAACCACCTCTCGGCCTGCCCCTGCAGAGCTGACAAAACATCTGCCCCAGTGTGGCTCCTGTCCCCCAAACAAACCAGCGCAAGCACGGCATGGCATCGTTTTGCCTGCGTACTTGCGTAGCCCCTGGAACGCCTACGGAGCACTGCTGGTTCTGAGGACAGAGCACTGGAAGAGGCCATGGAGGAAGAAGAAGAGGAGGGGGTCGAGGAGAGAGGTGTGTCACAACCAATAGTAGCATTTTGGAGGCGTGGTGGCGGAACAACCTTCAACACTACTGCACCTTGTCCTGCATCCTTCCCAGCTGCCAGAAGAGTGACCCAATGGGCCGTGAAAGACAGGTAACGTCCCTGTCCATGCCTGCTGGACCATGAGTCAGCGGTAATATGCACCTTACCGCTGACCGCCCTGTCCAGCGAGGCAAGGACATTGCCTTCCACATGCCGGTAGAGAGCCGGAATCGCCTTCCGTGAGAAAAAGTGGCGTTTGGGGACCTGCCACTGAGGAACCGCACATTGTACAAACTCACGGAAGGGGGCCGAGTCTACCAACTGAAAAGGCAGCAGTTGAAGTGCTAGCAATTTAGCCAAGCTAGCATTCAACCGCTGGGCATGTGGATGGCTGGGAGTGAACTTCTTTCGCCGGTCCAGCAGCTGGGGCAGGGACATTTGCCTGCTATAATCGGACGTGGGTGTACTGCTAGCAGAGTTCCCGGAAGCACTTGACTGTGACACACCTAATTCTACACCTTCATTCCTCTCAGAGCAGGTTTCAGAGAGGACTGAAGGTCTAGTGGGGTTGGAGATGCCAGCTGATGAGGAGCAAGGAGAGGTCCACTTTGTTCTTTGGTGTGGGTCTTTGAGGTACGCTTGCCAACGAGCTGCATGGCAGGTCAACATATGTCTGGTCAAGCATGTGGTGCCCAAGCGGCTGATGTTTTGGCCACGTGAGATACGCTTGAGACATATGTTGCAAATAGCAGCGGTGCAATCTGATGCACTCGTCTCAAAAAAGGCCCACACCAAAGAACTTTTAGAATAACGCACAGAGGCAGCTCCCTGCACAGGTGGAGCTCTGCGGTGTGATTCAGTCGGTGTGCTGCCCCTAAGCTGGCCCCCGGAGGGCATCCTGCCTCGTTGGACATTTGCCTCCTCCTCCTCCTCCTCCTGCTCCTCCTCTCTCCTTCCAGGCACCCACGTGGAGTCAGTGCCTTCATCATCCCCTCCCTCTTCATCTCTGTAGCAAACCTGGCAGTATGCTGCAGCTTGTGGAACATGACTGCCAGATTGTTATCCTTCTTGAGCATCCCCTCTCTCTGCGCTCACACTACTGCCTTCCTCTAGCTGAGTGTCATCATCAGAGCCCACAAAACACTGGGCATCCTCCTGGAGCATGTACCCAACACTGTGCTCAAAGAGTTCAGGAGACTCCTCAGGAGGACGTGGTGGGTCTAGGGAAGGAGTCACTGATGATGACATTGAGAGGAGGGAAGACGATGCGTTGGCAGCTGCTTTGCTACTACCCTGAGACTGGGTGAGAGAGGATGAGGAGGATGAGGAGGATGAAGAGGGCTTGGTCATCCACTCTACCAAGTCGTTGGCATGTTGCGGTTCAACATGTCCAGCTGCCGAAAAGAAGGACAAGCGTGTCCCATGGCCACGTGCTGATGACAATGCACCGCGTCCACGACCAGCACTGTTGTCTCTAGACACAGAGCCTGCTTGCCCTCTTTTATCGGCTTGCGCCTGTCTGCCTCTCCTTGCTGGCCTTCCAGACATGGTAATGGCCTGAAGGGAGTTGGGTAAAAAGCAGTTGGGTAGTGTATATTGTGCTGGAGGCACACAACACCCACTAACTCCTGCAGATGCCTTTATTATAGAACACCAGAGATAAAGGGGTATATACAGATGTATACTGTGCTGTGCTGGAGGCACACACAACTTCCAATAACTCCTGCAGATGGCAAGTGGGCTCAAATAGAGAACAGCTATGTAGGTGGATATAGCGGTATGTACTGGGTACAGAGCACGCAGACAGCACGCACTATCTCCTAACACTACTGACTGCAAGCTCTATTATAAAAGATAGATCACTAGCTATATAGGTGAGGTGAATATAGCGGTGTATACTGCGGTCAGGGCACACAGACAATAACCACTACACAACAGCAAGATCGAAAATCGTCCGGAAAACGATCGGTGTGTACTGTGTTGAAGGTACACAGAACACCCACTGCTTCAGACGCCAACACACTACACAAGGCCGCCGCGCTGGCGGCCTTATATAGTGTGGGGTGTGCACTACACAGCCTGAGCTATGATTGGCTGCTTGATCCTGCCTGTGGCCAATCATGGCTCTCCTCGCTGCTGGCGCTGCGATTGGCCAAGCATGCGGGTCACAGTGCATGCTTGGCCAATCATGAGCCAGCAATGCACTGCGCCATCGCAGTGCATTGTGGGCCGTGAGCGCCACACGAATTTGACGTGAACGGACCAAAATGTTCGGACTTCGCCGAACGGACGAACAGCCAATGTTCGAGTCGAACGTATGTGGATCTTTTGCCCATACAAGCCCCGTCTGTGAGCAAAATTAGAAAATTTGGCAATTCGTATTTCAGAAATTCTAAAATTCAGAAATTGGGAATTTCGGAAATTGAAAAATTCGGAAATTCTAAAATTTGGAAATTTGAAATTCGGAAATGAGAAAATTCAGAAATTCGGAAATACGTAATTTTGGAAATTTTTAAAATTAACGAATTTATCAAAATTCATAAAAAAATAATAATTTGGAACTAAACGAATTGCACATGTCTATTGATTTGTAATCAATAAATAATTCAGTGATTAATATGAACAAGGTATTAATTCAGTGACATGCCTCATACAAAGTCCTTCCTCTTTTCTTGTTGTCTATCATATATTAGGGATGGAGGTTTGCCTCTGCTATGATCAGGTGGTGTCGGGTCCCATCACTATATATCCTCACCACCATTGATGAAGAAGGATCCTGACTTGTCACATGACTCTTCTGAAGACATCTCTAGTATGGATCCTTGAAATGTTTTAAAATACTGTATTAAATGTTCAAGGAGGAGAGGGGGAATACATGGGGGGGAATACATGGGGGGGGGATACATGGGGGGGAATACATGGGGGGGGATACATGGGGGAATACATGGGGGGGAATACATGGGGGGGATACATGGGGGAATACATGGGGGGGATACATGGGGGGGGATACATGGGGGGAATACATGGGGGGGAATACATGGGGGGATACATGGGGGGGAATACATGGGGGGGATACATGGGGGGGATACATGGGGGGGGGATACATGGGGGGAATACATGGGGGGATACATGGGGGGGAATACATGGGGGGATACATGGGGGGGAATACATGGGGGGATACATGGGGGGAATACATGGGGGGGGATACATGGGGGGGGGATACATGGGGGGAATACATGGGGGGGGAATACATGGGGGGATACATGGGGGGGAATACATGGGGGGGGGATACATGGGGGGGAATACATGGGGGGATACATGGGGGGAATACATGGGGGGGATACATGGGGGGGATACATGGGGGGAATACATGGGGGGGATACATGGGGGGGAATACATGGGGGGGATACATGGGGGGGAATACATGGGGGGGAATACATGGGGGGGAATACATGGGGTGGATACATGGGGGGAATACATGGGGGGGAATACATGGGGTGGAATACATGGGGGGGAATACATGGGGTGGATACATGGGGGGGGAATACATGGGGGGGAATACATGGGGTGGAATACATGGGGGGGAATACATGGGGTGGATACATGGGGGGGAATACATGGGGGGGATACATGGGGGAATACATGGGGGGGAATACATGGGGGGATACATGGGGGGGAATACATGGGGGGATACATGGGGGGATACATGGGGGGGATACATGGGGGGATACATGGGGTGGATACATGGGGGGGAATACATGGGGGGATACATGAGGGGGAATACATGGGGGGGATACATGGGGGGATACATGGGGGGGAATACATGGGGGGAATACATGGGGGGGAATACATGGGGGGATACATGGGGGGAAATACATGGGGGGGATACATGGGGGGGAATACATGGGGGGATACATGGGGGGGGGAATACATGGGGGGATACATGGGGGGATACATGGGGGGGATACATGGGGGGGGATACATGGGGGGGATACATGGGGGGAATACATGGGGGCGAATGAGGGTCTCTAGTTAGACAAATATGAACACATGACTGAATGATTTTTTTTTTAGGGTTGTTTTGGAGAATGATCCTGATTGATACCACTACCTAGATCATAAATACAAATAAAATAAAATAAATGATCAAATGGACAGAATCCTACTGACAGCCACCTTCATGTTACCATAAAGATACAAACAGAAAAACATTGATGTATGTAAATTGTAAATGTATTATCTAACAAAAGTAAGTACACCCCTCAGTCACATTTGTGTAAATCTTCTCTTCTCTCTTTTCATGTGACAACACTGAAGAAATGACACTTGTCTACAATGTAAAGTAGTGAGTGTACAGCTTGTATAACAGTGTAAATTTCCTGTCCCCTCAAAATAACTCAACACACAGCCATTAATGTCTAAACCGCTGGCAACAAAAGTCAGTACACCCCTAAGTGAAAATCTCCAAATTGGGCCCAATTAGCCATTTTCCCTCCCCGGTGTCATGTGACTCATTAGTGTAACAAGGTCTCAGGTGTGAATGGGGAGCAGGTGTGTTAAATTTGGTGTTATCGCTCTCACTCTCTCATACTGGTCACTGGAAGTTCAAAATGGCACCTCATGGCAAAGAACTCTCTGAGGATCTGAAAAAAATAATTGTTGCTCTACATAAAGATGGCCTAGGCTATAAGAAGATTGCCGAGACCCTGAAACTGAGCTGCAGCACGGTGTCCAAGACCATACAGCGGTATAACAGGACAGGTTCCCCTCAGAACAGGCCTCGCCATGGTCCACCAAAGAAGTTGAGGTCACGTGCTCAGCGTCATATCCAGAGGTTGTCTTTGGGAAATAGACGTATGAGTGCTGCCAGCATTGCTGCAGAGGTTGTAGGGGTGGGGGGGTCAGCCTGTCAGTGCTCAGACCATACGCCGCACACTGCATCAAATTTGTCTGCATGGCTGTCATCCCAGAAGGAAGCCTCTTCTAAAGATGATGCACAAGAAAGACCACAAACAGTTTGCTGAAGACAAGCAGACTAAGGAGATGGATTACTGGAACCATGTCCTGTGCTCTGATGAGACCAAGATAAAGGTATTTGGTGTCAGATGGTGACAAGCGTGTGTGGGGGCAACCAGGTGAGGAGGACAAAGACAAGTGTGTCTTGTCTATAGTCAGGCATGGTGGTGGGGGTGTCATGGTCTGGGGCTGCATGAGTGCTGCCGGCACTGGGGGGGCTACAGATCATTGAGGGGACCATGAATGCCAACATGTACTGTGACACACTGAAGCAGAGCATGATCCCCTCCCTTCAGAGACTGGGCCGCAGGGCAGTATTCCAACATGATAACCACCCCAAACACACCTCCAACACCACCACTGCCTTGCTAAAGAAGCTGAGGGTAAAGGTGATGGACTGGCCAAGCATGTCTCCAGACCTAAACCCTATTGATCATCTGTGAGACATCCTCAGACGGAAGGTGGAGGAGGGGAAGGTCTCCAACATCCACCAGCTCTGTGATGTCATCATGGAGGAGGGGAAGAGGACTCCAGTGGTGACCTGTGAAGCTCTGGTGACCTCCATGCCCAAGAGAGTTAAGGCAGTGCTGGAAAATAATGGCGGCCACACAAAATATTGACACCTTTGGGCCCAATTTGGAGATTTTCACTTAGGGGTGTACTGACTTTTGTTGCCAGCGGTTTAGACATTAATGGCTGTGTGTTGAGTTATTTTGAGGGGGACGGCAAATTTACACTGTTATACAAGTACACTGTACACTGTACTACCAATGGAAGAGAGTGGGCAGCAACAATGAAGACCCAACCAAAGCGCATTCATGTAACGTCCCGGATCACCCCTCTGATGGTCCCAATGCCTCGGCCATGGCCCATGTTGCCTCATTATGGTGCAGTTCCTGTGCGTTCTGCACCTGGCATTTTTATGAGAGGTTCCCTTTTGTCTCCCTTCCCCCCCCCGCTCCTTCCTCCTTCCTCCTCCTCAGGCTTCTTGTCAATTAATTATATTTAAGTGGCACATGATTACACTAATGACTCTACAACCCTCTCCGGGGGGCTGCCGTCCCCATTGAATTGTGTAATAAATTATCTACATTTCCATACGAAGTTCTTGGGGCGTCTCTGACTTTTTGGTAACATGTAAAAAAGTTTATCACCTGTTTTAGAATAACAAGAAAAAGAAACAAAATCATCTCCCGGGGGGGGGGGGGGGGGGGTGGCTGGGCAGGTGTTTTCTACTGGCGTAATTAGTTTGCGCACCGCGGTGCTCGATTCTGTGTACAAACAGACAACAGATTCAATTAGAGGGAAAAAATATCAACTGAAAATAGACATCCCCCCCTCCCCCCCCCCCGTTTTTAGGGCTTCCAGTCTTCAGAAAAAGCCGTATTTTGTGTGACGATGACAAGCTGTTGAAAAAGTAGAAACTAAACACGGCCAATTAACACTTTTACCTATCAAAATACGACAGAAGGTTCTCATCTATCCAGATCTTGGTGTAGGTAGGTCATTAGTCACATTTACCTGGACGTCTGTAATGTTGAAGACCTTTCATAATGTAATCCACGTCATTAATGAGTGTTAGGAAGATACCCCAACATTCTTCTTCTTCTTCCTCTTCTTCCTCCTTCCTCTTCTTCTTCCTTCTTCCGATGTTGACTCAACGCTCTCTCTGGCCGCAATGGCAGGGGCGTGTTGTGTGGCGACTTATATAGGGACAAGGGGCGGATTCACTGGGTGATGTCACATGTGACCCCGCCCCCTCTTACGGTGTCCCAGTCCCGGAAGGATGATGGGAACGTGACATCATAAGGGGCGGGGTCACCATGTGACATCACCCGGTGACCCCGCCCCTTGACCCTATATAAGTCGCCGCACAAGGCGTCCCTGCCATTGCGGCCAGAGAGAGCGACGTGTCAACATCGGAAGAAGAAGAAGGCGGCGGCGGCGACAGCGACAGAAGACCGGGCCAACGCTAGTAAAAGAGCTGGAAGAAGAAAGCGGAGGCCCGGCAAGAAGAACCCGAAGAGCGGGACTAGACCCCCGAAGAGCGGAACAAGACCCCCCGAAGTCAGAGGAAGGCCCCCCGGATGTCGGCGGCGACAAAAGAGAAAGCCGGGCTCCTCCGCTAGTAAAAGAGCTAGTAAAAGAACAGAAGATATCGGAGGAGTCTGGTGAGAAGACCCCCGAAGACGGAAGAAGAGAAGACCCCCGAAGCTGTCTAATAAAGTATTTTAAAAACCTGTGTTGTGTTTTTTTTTTTATGTACACTTTTTTCCCCCAGGTGAATGCGTACCGCCATACTCATTCACATAGGGTAGGGGGCCGGAATCTGGGGGCCCCCTTATTAAAGGGGGCTTCCGGATTCTGATAAGCCCCCCGCCCGCAGACCCCGACAACCAACAGCTAAGGTTGTCGAAAAGAGGCCCTTGTCCTCATCAACATGGGTACAAGGTGCTCTGGGGTGGGGAGGGTGGGGGCGCTCGCTCATCCCCACCCCCTTTCCTTACCGGCCAGGCTGCGTGCTCGGATAAGGGTCTGATATGGACTTTGGGGGACCCCCACGCCGTTTTTTTGGCGTAGGGCTTCCCCTTTAAATCCATACCAGGTGACGGGGCCAGCGAGGTATCAATCTCACCGATGGAGGCGGCGACATTCACTTCCTTCGCTTCAAAAGTCCGGTGGACTAGCACACAGATGGGTGGATTGTCCGCCGGACTGCAGAGGCGGACAATTTTGAGGGGTTTGGGCTTGGCCCCTTAGTTCCAGTGAAGGGGTCTCTTAAGGCGTTACCATACCAAAACATTTTGGACGATTTCATGCTCCCAACTTTGTGGGAACAGTTTGGGGGACGGCCCCTTCCTGTTTCAACATGACTGCGCACCAGTGCACAAAGCAAGGTCCATAAAGACATGGGAGAGCGAGTTTGGAGGGTAGGAACTTGTCTGGCCTGTACAGAGTCCTGACTTCATCCCCTTCCTTCTGGAAGAATGGTGAAACATTCCCATAGACACACTCCTAAACCTTGTGGACGGCCTTCCCAGAAGAGGTGAAGCTGTTATAGCTGCAAAGGACGGGGCCACCTCAATATTGAACCCTACGCACTAAGACTGGGATGTCATTAAAGTTCATGTGCGTGTATAGGCAGGCGTCTCGATACTTTTGACAATATAGTGTGTGTGTATATACATATATATATATATATATATAAATAATTTCAATAAACATCCTTTCCTCATCCCAAGTGTGTCAAGGAGCGTGGTGCTGCTGGGAAAAGGGGACCTGAAGAATTAGTGGCTCCTCTGGGTGTAGCGACCACATACACAATATTAGTTTAGCCCTGAGTTCACCTTTTTCTTTACATTGAAATATAACTGGTCACCTAAATGGACGTTGTCCAAGGGACCATCATTGTGACAACTAACTCCATTTACAGATGGAGAGCAGCCTCATCCTAGCTTCTTCCTGGCCATGCCGCCAACATGTTTCACCCTGCCCCCCCCTCAGGGCTTAGTCATGGAGGACCTTCCATAACTAAGCCCAAGGGCTGGGCGAAACGCGTGGCCTGGATGGAGCTAGGCTGAGGCTGCTTTCATTTGTACGTTCATCAGGTTTCCCTGGAGTGTTTCGGCAATTGGCACTTCCTCTGTAGAGCCCCATGTCCAAGTGGCCACCATTCTGACAACTAACTCCATTTACAGATGGAGAGCAGCCTTATCCTAGCTCTGTCCTGGCCATGCTACCAACACATTTCATTCTGCCCCCCCTCCCGGGCTTATTCATGGAGGATCTTCCATAACTAAGCCCAAGGGCTGGTCGAAACGTGTGGCGTGGATGGAGCTAGGCTGAGGCTGCTTTCATTTGTACATTCATCGGTTTCCCTGGAGTGTTTCGGCAATTGGGACTTCCTCTGTAGAGCCGCATGTCCAAGTGGCCACCATTCTGACAACTAACTCCATTTACAGATGGAGAGCAGCCTCATCCTAGTTCCGTCCTGGCCATGCCGCCAACATGTTTCACCCTACCCCCCGGGCTTATTCATGGTGGACCTTCCATAACTAAGCCCAAGGGCTGGGCGAAACGCGTGGCCTGGATGGAGCTAGGCTGAGGCTGCTTTCATTTGTACGTCCATCGGGTTTTCCTGGAATGTTTCGGCAATTGGGACTTCCTCTGTAGAGCTCCATGTCCAAGTGGCCACCATTCTGACAACTAACTCCATTTACAGATGGAGAGCAGCCTCATCCTAGCTCTGTCCTGGCCATGCTACCAACACATTTCATTCTGCCCCCCCTCCCGGGCTTATTCATGGAGGATCTTCCATAACTAAGCCCAAGGGCTGGGCGAAACGTGTGGCGTGGATGGAGCTAGGCTGAGGCTGCTTTCATTTGTACATTCATCGGTTTCCCTGGAGTGTTTCGGCAATTGGGACTTCCTCTGTAGAGCCCCAGGTCCAAGTGGCCACCATTCTGACAACTATTTCCATTTACAGATGGAGAGCAGCCTCATCCTAGCTCTGTCCTGGCCATGCCGCCAACACGTTTCACCCTGCCCCCCCCAGGGCTTAGTCATGGAGGACCTTCCATAACTAAGTCCAAGGGCTGGGCGAAATGCGTGGCCTGGACGGAGCTAGGATGAGGCTGCTTTAATTTGTACATTCATCGGTTTTCCCTGGAGTTTTGTGGCGATTCAGACTTCTTCTGTAGAGCCCCTTGTCCAAGGGGCCACCATTGTGACAACTAACTCCATTTACTGATGGAGAGCAGCCTCATCCTAGCTCTGTCCTGGCCATGCCACCAACACATGTTTCACCCTGCCCCCCCCCCCCCAACACTTATTTATGGAGGATCTTCCATAACTAAGCCCAAGGGCTGGGCAAAACGCGTGGCCTGGATGGAATTAGGCTGAGGCTGCTTTCATTTGTACGCCCATCGGGTTTTCCTGGAGTGTTTCGGCAATTGGGACTTCCTCTGTAGAGCCTCATGTCCGAGTGGCCACCATTCTAACAACTAACTCCATTTACAGATGGAGAGCAGCCTCATCCTAGCTCCGTCCTGACCATGCCGCCAACACGTTTCACCCTGCCCCCCCCCCCCAGGGCTTAGTCATGGAGGACCTTCCATAACTAAGTCCAAGGGCTGGGCGAAACGTGTGGCCTGGATGGAGCCAGGCTGAGGCTGCTTTCATTTGTACATTCATCAGTTTCCCTGGAGTGTTGCACCAATTGGGACTTCCTCTGTAGAGCTCCATGTCCAAGGGGCCACCATTCTGACAACTAACTTCATTTACAGATGGAGAGCAGCCTCATCCTAGCTCCGTCCTGGCCATGCCACCAACACACATTTGACCCTACCCCCCCCCCCCATCCCCACCAGCACTTATTCATGGAGGATCTTCCATAACTAAGCCCAAGAGCTGGGCGAAACGCGTGGCCTGGATGGAGCTAGGCTGAGGCTGCTTTCATTTGTACGTCCATCGGGTTTTCCTGGAGTGTTTCGGCAATTGGGACTTCCTCTGTAGAGCCCCATGTCCAAGTGGCCACCATTCTGACAACTAACTCCATTTACAGATAGAGAGCAGCCTTATCCTAGCTCCGTCCTGGCCATGCCGCCAACATGTTTCACCCTGCCCCCCCCCCCTGGGCTTATTCATGGAGGACCTTCCATAACTAAGCCCAAGGGCTGGGCGAAACGCGTGGCCTGGATGGAACTAGGCTTAGTCTGATTTCATTTGTACATTCACCGGGTTTCCCTGGAGGGTTTCGGCAATTGGGACTTCCTCGGTAGTCCCGGGACGAGCTCCTTTCTCCCAATCGGCACCTACAGTCCGAGGCCACCGGGTTTAGAGGCCGAGCGTCCATCTAAAATTTTCCTTTCGGGGTTTCCAAACTTCCTCCACCGATCAATGGGCTGACGCGATCCAACGCCCCGCTGCTCCCTCGTTAATATTATAATGTCGCCGCGGCTCTGATAATGGCGCTCTTCATGCCTTCAAATAGAAGTGGAACCTGCCCCTCGGCTGGAGAGTAAATGTCCTTGCCGTTAATTCTCCTCTCCCTTCCATAAATATTTCCTCTTTTCAAAAAGCTGAGACATTATGTTCCAACACTTCATCACAGCAAATTCTAAACTCCTTTCAGATCAAGAGATTCGCGTGTGACAAGGCCAGGCCAAATCAGCGCGCTTTGATGTCTCTTAGGAGGATATCGGAGAATTTTCTGACATAAAAATACATTTCTCTCTCTGCCTTTAATCTCCCGTTCTCCTCCGCGCTCTCATCTCCCAGTCGATGGGTCAGTCAGGATCCGGGGAGACGGACGCCTTTTTTTTTTTTGTTCCGGTATTAATTAATTAAAGTGTCTGAGGGTCAAAATCGAAAAAACTCAGATCGAAAGAAAAACAAAAAAAAGAAAGATTGTTTCTAATTCTCAACTTTTTTTTTTTTTTTTTTTAAGCATTTGCTATTCAGACTTTCTTCTGTGATGTGTTTTAACTGTTGAGCAACCCTTCCCACCCCGGAGCAGGGCCGTTTTTAAGGCAGGGCAAAAGGGGCAGCTGCCCTGGGCCCTGTCATTGTTGTGGGGCCCAAAGCAGCTGCCTCATATTTTCCAACTATCCAGGTTTAAAATCCCTCATCCCTTGAGGTTTTAGTCCCGTGCTGTGTCCTGATATCTCAGTGTGAAGTGATGCTACTAATGCTGCCCAGCTCTGCCCTATTGTTGTGTACAGATGACTCACCTGCAGACCCCGTGTTTATATGCCAATTACCGGCATTCATATGTAAATAGCAGCAGCATTCATATGTAAATAATGGCGGCCGGCGGCATTGATATGTATATCATGCCCCCCTGAGGTCATATCCACAGTAATCTCTAGCAACCAAGCAACAAGCAGAAATCATGTGCTGTAACCACTAGCTACTAATCAGTGAGCCATAATGTGTGCTGTAACCTCTAGCAACCAGTCAGTGAGCGGTAATGATACACTGTAACCTCTAGCAACCAGTCAGTGAGCGGTAATGATACACTGTAACTTCTAGCAACCAGTCAGTGAGCGGTAATGATACACTGTAACTTCTAGCAACCAGTCAGTGAGCGGTAATGATACACTGTAACCTCTGGCAACCAGTCAGTGAGCGGTAATGATACACTGTAACCTCTGGCAACCAGTCAGTGAGCGGTAATGATACACTGTAACCTCTAGCAACCAGTCAGTGAGCGGTAATGATACACTGTAACCTCTAGCAACCAGTCAGTGAGCGGTAATGATACACTGTAACCTCTAGCAACCAGTCAGTGAGCGGTAACGATACACTGTAACCTCTGGCAACCAATCGCAATAGCTGCCTGATCTTATTCAGTAAACAGATTTTGCTATTTATTGTATGTCTCAGAGCAGGTGGAGAGCAAAACTGTATGGGGGGGGGGGGGCCCAAGAAAAGTTTTGCCCAGGGTCCAATCAATATTAAAGACGGCCCTGCCCCGGAGGAACCCGTCATGTGATTCTCAGGGAACCCCCCGATCAGAAGTTCTAGTTTGCGGAACATTCGCGGGATTAGTAAGTTGTACATTCGGGGCTTATTTAGTGGGAACACGGGGGGTGCGCAGTTACAGCACCTCTAGCACTGAATGTATGTGTTGGGGTGTGCTGGAGGGTCTGTTGATGCTGGGTACTAGAGGATCTTTTGTTGCTGGGGACATAGCATGACTGGGGGGGTCTACTGTTGTAGAGGGTCTTATGTTGTTGTGGGGGATCTACTGTTGTAGAGGGGTCTTATATTGTTGTAGGGGATCTACTGTTGTAGAGAGGTCTTATGTTGTTGTGGGGGATCTACTGTTGTAGAGGGCTCTTATGTTGTTGTGGGGGATGTACTGTTGTAGAGGGGTCTTATGTTGTTGTGTGGGATCTACTGTTGTAGTGGGTCTTATGTTGTTGTGGGGGATCTACTGTTGTAGAGGGGTCTTAAGTTGTTGTGGGGGATCTACTGTTGTAGAGGGCCTTATGTTGTTGTGGGGGATCTACTGTTGTAGAGGGGTCTTATATTGTTGTATAGGATCTACTGTTGTAGAGAGGTCTTATGTTGTTGTGGGGGATCTACTGTTGTAGAGGGGTCTTATGTTGTTGTGGGGGATCTACTGTTGTAGAGGGATCTTATGTTGTTGTATGGGATCTACTGTTGTAGAGAGGTCTTATGTTGTTGTGGGGGATCTACTGTTGTAGAGGGCTCTTATGTTGTTGTGGGGGATGTACTGTTGTAGAGGGGTCTTATGTTGTTGTGGGGGTCTACTGTTGTAGTGGGTCTTATGTTGTTGTGGGGGATCTACTGTTGTAGAGGGATCTTATATTGTTGTATGGGATCTACTGTTGTAGAGGGTCTTATATTGTTGTAGGGGATCTACTGTTGTAGAGAGGTCTTATGTTGTTGTGGGGGATGTACTGTTGTAGAGGGGTCTTATGTTGTTGTGGGGGATCTACTGTTGTAGAGGGGTCTTAAGTTGTTGTGGGGGATCTACTGTTGTAGAGGGGTCTTATGTTGTTGTGGGGGATCTACTGTTGTAGAGAGGTCTTATGTTGTTGTGGGGGATCTACTGTTGTAGAGGGATCTTATGTTGTTGTGGGGGATCTACTGTTGTAGAGGGATCTTATATTGTTGTGGGGATCTACTGTTGTAGAGGGATCTTATGTTGTTGTGGGGGATCTACTGTTGTAGAGGGATCTTATGTTGTTGTGGGGGGTCTAATGTTGTAGTGGATCTTATGTTGTTGTGAGAGATTTACTTTTGAGTTGGTCTATTGCTGCTGGCTGATGAAAGGTCTATTGATGCTGGCTGCTGGGGGGGGGGGGGGGGACTATTGTTGCTTGCGAGGATCTGTTCTTTCTAGGGGGTCTATTGTTGCTGGGGAGATCTATTGTTGCTGGGGAAATCTATTGTTGCTGGATAGATCTATTGTTGCTGGGGAGATCTATTGTAGCTGGGGAGATCCGTTGTTACTGGCAAGATCTATTGTTGCTTGGGGGTCTATTGTAATTGGAGAGATCCATTGTAGATGGGGAGATCCATTGTTGCTGGGAGGGTCTATTGTTGCTGGGGATTCTATTGTTGCTGGGAGTCTATTGTAGCTGGAGAGATATATTATTGCTGGAGAGATCTATCGTTGCTGGGGAGAATTTGTGGTTGCTGGGGGTATCCATTGTTGCTAGAGAGGATCTACTGTTGTTAGGGGAAACTATTGTTGTAGGGTGGGGGGGGGGATTTATTGTTTCTGGGGGTCTATTGTTGCTTGGGATGATCTATTGTTGCTGGGGAGATCTATTGTTGTTGGGGGGGGGTCTCTATTTCTTAGCTCTATTTGTGGATACAGTCAGGGCCAGACTTACAATTGGGCTTGTCTGGGCCCCGCCCAATAGGGGGCCCCGCCTAGATACATAGCTGAGTGTACTCGGCTCGGCTCACAGTCACGCCATATGATGGACATAACACAGAGTTTGCCAGGAAAGGGGGGGGGGGGGGAGTCATATGAGGGCCAATGAGAGCTGCAGAGCTGGAGGCGTGTCTCTGTGTGTGAATCCAGGAAGTGAACAGGAAGCGGCTTCAGCTAAAATGGCTGCAGCCGGACTCAGTGGAGGGAGATCTCTGCAGCATATTAATATGCGAAGTGGTTGGAGGGAAGCTTCAGAATGGCAAAGATGTTTTTTTTTTTAATTACAAATTATGTAAGCAGACTGCACAGTTCCTCTTTAAATACGCAAAAGCTGAAATATAGAATTATTGTTAAGACTGATGTATCCGGAGATCGCCTTTCACTGGATCTGAATTATTATGGCGCAGATGTGGGAACCCCGAGGACTGCAAGAGCGCCAAATCCATTCCTAACGTTTCATTGGTTTGTGGGAGAGCTTTGGGTAAAATCCTGTGCAGAATCTGCGAGGATCGAGATCTGACGTCAGTGACAATGAGCTGCACCGACTCCGCGATCGAACGAGATTTAAGCGGTTGGTCCGATGGGAAGGACTTGCCAATGACTTCCTCTCTCAAGGACTGAGGACTGAGAAAATAACATAAATGTTTTTACCCCGAGGGGTAGAAGGTTACGCGGCGCGTTCACAGAGACCACAGAGAGAGATCACAATATACAGCATTCCCGAGATGAGAGAGCCAGCATCATCGAGCACGGGTACCCTTTTCACTGGGTTCATTGGTACGCGGAAGGCAGGAAGGCCCACTATGGTATATGGAAGGTAGGAAGGCTGCACTATGGCACATGGAAGGCAGGAAGGATCACTATGATATATGGAAGGCAGGAAGGATCACTATGATATATGGAAGGCAGGAAGGATCACTATGGCACATGGAAGGCAGGAAGGCTCACTATGGCACATGGAAGGCAGGAAGGATCACTATGATATATGGAAGGCAGGAAGGATCACTATGGTATATGGAAGGCAGGAAGGCCCACTATGGTATATGGAAGGTAGGAAGGCTCACTATGATATATGGAAGGCAGGAAGGATCACTATGGTATATGGAAGGCAGGAAGGCCCACTATGGTATATGGAAGGTAGGAAGGCTCACTATGATATATGGAAGGCAGGAAGGATCACTATGGCATATGGAAGGCAGGAAGGCCCACTATGGTATATGGAAGGCAGGAAGGCTCACTATGGCACATGGAAGGCAGGAAGGATCACTATGATATATGGAAGGCAGGAAGGATCACTATGGTATATGGAAGGCAGGAAGGCCCACTATGGTATATGGAAGGTAGGAAGGCTCACTATGGCACATGGAAGGCAGGAAGGATCACTATGGCACATGGAAGGCAGGAAGGATCACTATGATATATGGAAGGCAGGAAGGATCACTATGGTATATGGAAGGTAGGAAGGCTCACTATGGCACATGGAAGGCAGGAAGGCTCACTATGGCACATGGAAGGCAGGAAGGATCACTATGATATATGGAAGGCAGGAAGGATCACTATGGTATATGGAAGGCAGGAAGGATCACTATGGCACATGGAAGGCAGGAAGGCTCACTATGGCACATGGAAGGCAGGAAGGATCACTATGATATATGGAAGGCAGGAAGGATCACTATGGTATATGGAAGGCAGGAAGGCCCACTATGGTATATGGAAGGTAGGAAGGCTCACTATGATATATGGAAGGCAGGAAGGATCACTATGGTATATGGAAGGCAGGAAGGCCCACTATGGTATATGGAAGGTAGGAAGGCTCACTATGATATATGGAAGGCAGGAAGGATCACTATGGCATATGGAAGGCAGGAAGGCCCACTATGGTATATGGAAGGCAGGAAGGCTCACTATGGCACATGGAAGGCAGGAAGGATCACTATGATATATGGAAGGCAGGAAGGCTCACTATGATATATGGAAGGCAGGAAGGATCACTATGGCATATGGAAGGCAGGAAGGCCCACTATGGTATATGGAAGGCAGGAAGGCTCACTATGGTATATGGAAGGCAGGAAGGATCACTATGATATATGGAAGGCAGGAAGGCTCACTATGGCACATGGAAGGCAGGAAGGATCACTATGGTACATGGAAGGCAGGAAGGATCACTATGGTACATGGAAGGCAGGAAGGATCACTATGGTATATGGAAGGCAGGAAGGATCACTATGGTACATGGAAGGCAGGAAGGCTCACTATGGTATATGGAAGGCAGGAAAGATCACTATGGCACATGGAAGGCAGGAAGGCCCACTATGGCACATGGAATGCAGGAAGGCCCACTATGGTATATGGAAGGCAGGAAGGATCACTATGGTATGTGAAAGGCAGGAAGAATCACTGTGGCACATGGAAAGCAGGAAAGATCACTATGGCACATGGAAGGCAGGAAGGATCACTATGGTATATGGAAGGCAGGAAGGCTCACTATGGTATATGGAAGGCAGGAAGGATCACTATGGTACATGGAAGGCAGGAAGGATCACTATGGCACATGGAAGGCAGGAAGGATCACTATGGCACATGGAAGGCAGGAAGGATCACTATGGTACATGGAAGGCAGGAAGGCTCACTATGGTACATGGAAGGCAGGAAGGATCACTATGGTACATGGAAGGCAGGAAGGATCACTATGGTACATGGAAGGCAGGAAGGATCACTATGGTACATGGAAGGCAGGAAGGCTCACTATGGTATATGAAAGGCAGGAAAGATCACTATGGCATATGGAAGGCAGGAAGGCCCACTATGGCACATGGAATGCAGGAAGGCTCACTATGGTATATGGAAGGCAGGAAGGATCACTATGGTATGTGAAAGGCAGGAAGAATCACTGTGGCACATGGAAAGCAGGAAGGCTCACTATGGCACATGGAAGGCAGGGAGGATCACTATGGTATATGGAAGGCAGGAAGGCTCACTATGGTATATGGAAGGCAGGAAGGCCCACTATGGTATATGGAAGGCAGGAAGGCCCACTATGGTATATGGAAGGCAGGAAGGATCACTATGGTATGTGAAAGGCAGGAAGGATCACTATGGTACATGGAAGGCAGGAAGGATCACTATGGCACATGGAAGGCAGGAAGGCTCACTATGGCACATGGAAGGCAGGAAGGATCACTATGGTATATGGAAGGCAGGAAGGCTCACTATGGTATATGGAAGGCAGGAAGGCTCACTATGGTACATGGAAGGCAGGAAGGATCACTATGGCACATGGAAGGCAGGAAGGATCACTATGGCACATGGAAGGCAGGAAGGATCACTATGGTACATGGAAGGCAGGAAGGATCACTATGGTACATGGAAGGCAGGAAGGCTCACTATGGTACATGGAAGGCAGGAAGGATCACTATGGTACATGGAAGGCAGGAAGGCTCACTATGGTATATGAAAGGCAGGAAAGATCACTATGGCATATGGAAGGCAGGAAGGCTCACTATGGTATATGGAAGGCAGGAAGGATCACTATGGTATATGGAAGGCAGGAAGGATCACTATGGCACATGGAAGGCAGGAAGGATCACTATGGTACATGGAAGGCAGGAAGGATCACTATGGTACATGGAAGGCAGGAAGGCTCACTATGGTACATGGAAGGCAGGAAGGATCACTATGGTACATGGAAGGCAGGAAGGCTCACTATGGTATATGAAAGGCAGGAAAGATCACTATGGCATATGGAAGGCAGGAAGGCTCACTATGGTATATGGAAGGCAGGAAGGCTCACTATGGTATATGGAAGGCAGGAAGGATCACTATGGCACATGGAAGGCAGGAAGGATCACTATGGTACATGGAAGGCAGGAAAGATCACTATGGTACATGGAAGGCAGGAAGGCTCACTATGGTACATGGAAGGCAGGAAGGATCACTATGGTACATGGAAGGCAGGAAGGCTCACTATGGTATATGAAAGGCAGGAAAGATCACTATGGCATATGGAAGGCAGGAAGGCTCACTATGGCACATGGAATGCAGGAAGGCCCACTATGGTATATGGAAGGCAGGAAGGCCCACTATGGTATATGGAAGGCAGGAAGGATCACTGTGGCACATGGAAGGCAGGAAGGATCACTATGGCACATGGAAGGCAGGAAGGGTCATTATGGTATATGGAAGGCAGGAGGTTCACTGTAGTACATGGATGGCAGGAAGGCTCACTATGGCACATGGAAGGCAGGAAGGATCACTATGGCACATGGAAGGCAGGAAGGATCACTATGGTATATGGAAGGCCGGAAGGATCACTGTGGTATATGAAGAGCGAACAAAAGTCCTGGATGGCTTAACTCCAATGTAAAAATGCATATAAAAGCAAAGGAGAAGGCCTTTCAAAAAATACAAGGTTGAGGGATCATCATCAGCATTCAGACTTTATAAGAAATGCAATAAGAAATGTAAGTGTGCAATAAGGACGGCTAAGATAGAACACGAAAGACACATAGCGGAGGAGAGCAAAAAAAAGGATCTTCACAAGGAAATGGGGGGGGGGGCTTCATTAACCAAAACTGCAGTGTTTATCCTCATGACACATCACAGGAAGCACCTCCATGGTTAACAGAGGGCAGAATTAAAATTAGACTTGGGAAACTTAACATTAATAAATCACCGGGACCAGATGACTTACACCCGAGGGTACTTAGGGAACTCAGGCAAGTAATTGCCAGACCATTGGTCCTAATTTTTACTGACAGTCTACTGACTGGAATGGTACCAGCTGATTGGAGAAAAGCCGATGTAGCACCAATATTTAAAAAGGGCCCAAAATACATCCCTGGGAATTACAGACCAGTTAGCCTAACATCAATAGTATGTAAACTCTTGGAGGGGATGATAAGGGACACAGTCATGAGCAGCGGCAACTGGTGCTAAACTTTTTTGGGGGGGGCAGCACACAATCCCCCCCCCAGGTTCGCCTGCACTCAGCCACAGTCACCCCTCCATGGCTTCCTCGGCTTCTCCTCCCGGCCAACCCGATCCGCCTCCTGTCCTGATTGGCTGGGAGAAGAAACTCGGAGGACAATAGCATACATGCAGTGCCCTGCGCCCCGAGCCCAACCTTTTTCAAGCCAATTAGAGCCTTTGGCTCTAATCATGTGGTTTAAAAAAAAAAAAAAACTCATACATACAAGGTACGGGGGCAGCGCCTCCCTAATCCCTGTGTCCGGCCCCTAATTTACATGCAGGGCGCCGGACGCCTGGATTCACATTTTTTTTTTTTTTTTAGAAGCACATGATTAGAGCCTGAGGCTTTTAATTGGGTTCAAAAAGGATTGACTCGGGGAGGAGAGCACTGTGCCCTGAGCCCACCCAATTGCATGACAATAGCGAATTAATATTTGCTATTGACTTCCTGGTTCTTCTCCCAGCCAATCAGAAAACTGGTCCTGAGACCCGATTGGCCGAGAGGAGAACTGATCCTTGGCCATGAAGCCAAGGAGGCGGAATCGCTGCTCGCAAACCTAGATGGGGTACGTGTGAGGCTTGTGACACTGCCCGACTGGGGGGGGGGGGGGGATGACACAGGTAATCCAACCAGGGGGGGTGGGGCAGATGGATTGCTTGCCACCCCCCAAAAAATATACCATCAGTCACCACTGCGCGTATGAGTCTGGCGCCCTGCAGGGGGGTGGCTATCCTGCACCCCTAATGGACCGGCCGCTTCTGGTCGCGAGTCATCGTTATTAACAGTGGGGATACAGGATTCCACATTGGTTGTAGCATGCAGATTGGGTGGGGGGTTGGGAATCAGTGAAGGAAGGGGGTGGTATTTGCGGGGTTGGCGTTCTCTCAGTGGGTGTTGGGGGTCGGTAGTTGGATAGCGAAGGTCTTTGAATGGGGGAAGGGGGGTGTTGCGGGAAAGAGTCTGTCAATGGTGGAAAGGATCGGTAATTGGGGTGGGAGGGAAGGGAAGTAGATTGGGGGTGCCCAGTTGCTGGATGCCCCTGCGGGTGCCCAACCCCATACCGACCCCCCCTCCCCCCCACCGGTTCCTGGAGGAATCAGGATCAAGCGAGGGAATGAGGTTCTCTCTCGTGTCTCTCAATGTGGAAAATCAATGCTGGTCATTAACTTCACTCGCATCACCCTCAGGGTCAGGGTCCCCTCTGGCCCCTCCCTTTGTGACGCCATTGCGCATGTGATGGGGGGGGGGGGGGTCGGGGCTGTTGCTTGGCACTTCCTAACATTTTTCAAACTCTTTCCTTGTCCCACCCACTTGTCTGTCATAATATATAACATAAAGACAATAAACTCTGTGACACAGTTCTATCAAAACAAACCCCTCAAATAGTAAAATAATATGAGAAGCTGCAATAGAAAACATCTGCCAGAAGCCCTCGTCCTTTCCTTTAAGTCAGGCTTAACCGTTCCGTATCCTGACACTCACTCACACATTGTTCCGTTTTCGTTAAATAATAAAACAAATTTTATAATTATTAAAGGTTTGTTTCATAAAGGAAGTCTGGCCCCTCTGGCGGGAGTGGCGGGGGGGCAATTGCCCCCTTTGCCCCCTTCTAAATCCAACACTGATAGCATTGCCCCCTAGCTCACCCCTGCAGGGAAAACGTCTCATTACCAGCAGCACTGGGGGCAACCAGTGCAAGTACCAGCCAATGCATACAGACCAACCTGACGAAGGTGGGTGCTACAGCCCCAGCTGTGGTCATTTGATTCCAACAGAGCCCCAACCCTAAAAAAAAACCGCACCTTACCCAAACCACATTGCTTTGTCCTGAACTACAAACCTCCTTATCTGAATTCATTGGTTGCCTTATTCTGCTATTGTCTACCAAAAAAAAAAGAAGCCTAGAACAATATCTCGAAGAACACTGGCAGGGGGGGAGGGGGTTATGACCTCTCCTTGTGAAAATGCTAATTGCCTGGCAGTCATTCCTTTGTATTCAGGGCTTTCCGCTGACCCAGAGCCAGCAAGGCTTATTCAAAAACAATTTGCGGAGTGTTTAAATGATTCCCCTACCGGAGAGTTGGTTGCCGCTTAACGGATCTCATTACAGCAAAAAAAAAAAGCCACCAGCCTGCCGTGTCACAGCTAACAGTGTAAGCTGTCAATTAACTCCCCGTGAACACGGCTCTCTCCGTACCGGATTGCGCTTCGCTAAATGAATTTGGAATTCAGAGTTGCCGCCTAGAGTCATTTTTCAATGCCAACGTTCAGACTTAGTGGCCTCCTCTGTAGGAAATGTAGTCCTTCGGAGGCCTCAACGCTCGGGAGCACCTGGGCCATTGTATGTTCCAATATATGGGATAGGAGTATGGTGGATGTCATGTAAGAAAGGAGCGGTGTGTGTGGGGGGGGGCCAAGCGGTCATGCGGAGCTGAGTAAGGGGACAGGATGGGGGTCAAACACAGCCAGGCATGTACTGGCCATAGGGACTATAGGGAGTTTCCCGGTGGGCCGATGGCTCAGTGGGCCGGTTTCAGTGACAGCCAGTGGCATCGTTGGGGGGGACTTTTGGGGCTATAGCCCCCGAATCTGGGGCCCATAGCCCTAAGTCAGTCCAGGAGTCCCCAACCACAGGGTCCCGGCCCACTACATGCCCTCTTTCTGGTGACCCTGATGTAAGGAAGGGCTCTCTGGGGACCCTGATGTAAGCCGGAGGCTCTCTGGGGAACCTGATATAAGAGAGAGGCTCTCTGTGGACCCCGGATGTAAGGGGGGGCTCTGTGGGGACACGGATGTAAGGGGTTGGCTCTCTAGGGACCCTGATGTAAGGCGGATGATCTCTGGGGACTCTGATGCAAGAGGGGCTCTCAGGGGACCCTGATGTAAGGGGAAGGCTATATGGGGACCCTGATGTAAGGGAAGGCTCTCTGGGGACCCCGATGTAAGTGGGAGGCTCTCTGGGGACCCTGATGTAAGGGGGGTTCTCTAGGGGCTTTTTTGCGCAATTGCATACAGTTTATATACTGTTTTTTGCGTGTTTGCAAAATTAAAGTGGGCCGGTCTGGATGAAGTCCAGGGCCAAATTTTTGTCCCAGTCCAGCCCTGAACACAGCCAATGAGAAGAGTTCTCATTTCCCTGAAATAATGTGTTTTGCGATCGATGGGGGAAGTTAAAGGTAAAGGGGGTTTTGGGTGGTTAACCACTTTTAACCACTTAAGCCCGGGACACTTTTGCTGGCTTAAAGTGGAGGGCCACCCTGAAAAAAAAAAATACATTAAAAATTAACCACTTCGCACCCAGGCCAATTCTGACATTTCTCTCCTACATGTAAAATTCCTAATTTTTTTGCTAGAAAATTACATAGAACCCCCCAAACATTATATATGTTTTTTTTAGCAAAGACCCCTAGAGAATACAATGGCGGTCATTGCAATTTTTTATCTCGCACGGTATTTGCGCAGCAATTTTTCAAACGTGTTTTTTTTAAAAAAAAAAACTGTTTCATGCTTAAAAAAAAAAAAAAAAAAACAGTAAAGTTAGCCCAATTTTTTTGCATAATGTGAAAGAGGAGGATACGCCCAGTAAATAGATACCCAACATGTCACGCTTCAAAATTGCACGCGCTCGTGGAATGGCGCCAATCTTTGGTATTTAAAAATCCCCATAGACGACGCTTACATTTTTTTTACTGGTTACATGTTTTGGGTTACAGAGGAGGTCTAGGGCTAGAATTATTGCTCTCGCTCTAACGTTCGCGGCGATACCTCACATGTGTGGTTTGAACACCGTTTTCATATGTGGGCGGGACTTACGCATGCGTTCGCTTCTGCGTACGAGCTCACGGGGACAGGGGCGCTTTACATTTTTTTTTTTTTTTTTTTTATTGTTAATTTTATTTTTATTTTTTTAGTTTTACACTTAAAAAAATAAATAAAAAATTGATGACTTTTATTCCTATTACAAGGAATGTAAACATCCCTTGTAATAGGAATATGGCACGATCGGACATATTTACAGTGAGATATGGGAGGTCAATAAGACCCCACATCTCACCTCTAGGCTGGGAAGAATAAAAAAAAAAAAAAAAACGATCCTGGGTTCCTAGCCAGATCGGCGCCGTTAATTTGAATACTGAGGCCGGGCGTGACGTCATAACATCGCGCCCGGCCTCCGAACGATCATAGAGACTCCGGGGACAATCTAGTCCGCCGGAAATCTCTATGATTACTTGCTGGGGCCGGCGGATCCTGAGACCGACTCACCGATGGAAGCGGTGAGTCGGTAGAAGCACCGGAGGGCGGCGAGGGGGGGGGGGGGCGTCCCCTCCCGCCGCCCTTAAGAATGATCAAGCGGCGGAACAGCCACTATGATCATTCTTATGGTGCAGGGAATCGCCGGCTGAAAACAGCAATATCTGAATGATGTCTGTGGCCTCAGGAATCATTCAGATATAACCACTGAAAGCTCATGACGTCAATAGACGTAGTATGGGCACCAAGTGGTTAAAAAAAAATCAGAAAAAAAAATTAAATTTTTTTTTTTTTTAACTTACCAGAAATGCCTGTTGCTAGGCACATCGTCCTAATCTGCCTCTTCCTCCTCCGCGGAGATCTTCTGGTCTTCTCTCCTCCGTGCGGCGTCTTCTGGGTAATGAGTCGCGCTGTGTGTTCTGGGAAACTGTGTGTCCCAGAACACAGCGCGCCCCATTCACAAAGCGCTGCGCGACTCGCGCATGCGCAGTAGGAAAACGGGCAGTGAAGCCGCAAGGCTCCCCTGCCTGTTTCCCTTAGCCAAAAATGGAGGCGCCGGGACCCCGAGAGACCCGAGGGACGGGTCAGCCTCGGGCGGCCGACATCGCGGGCGCCCTGGACAGGTAAGTGTGTTTATTAAAGCGGAGGTCCACCCTAAAGTGGACCTCCGCTCATCGGAACCCTCCCCCCCTCCGGCGCCACAATTGGCACCTTTCAGGGGGGAGGGGGGTGCAGATACCTGTACAGTACAGGTATTCTGCACCCACTTCCGGGATAGCTCTCTGCGGAAAGGGGCGTAGATTACGCCCCTTTCCGCAAGTGCCCGCCCCTTTCCGCAAGTGCCCCGCTGCCTGCTGGGAAACACACAGATCCCAGAGGCAGCGGGGACCGTCCTTATTGCGCAGCGCGATTCGCGCATGCGCAGTAGGGAACCGGGAAATGAAGTCGAAAGGCTCCATTTCCTGATTCCCATACCCAAGATGGCGGCGGCAGCACCCGACAAGACGATCTAGAGATCGGCTTCGGGTGCCGACATCGCGGACGCGCTGGACAGGTAAGTGTCACTATTTTAAAAGTCAGCAGCTGCAGTATTTGTAGCTGCTGGCTTTTAAAAAAAAAAAAAAAAAACGCGGAGTCCCGCTTTAAGTCAGCAGCTACAGTGTTTGCAGCTGCTGACTTAAAATTTTTTATTTTTTTTTTTTTTTAAACCGGCCCTCCTCTTTAAGACCAGAACACTTTTCGCGATTCGGCACTGCGTCGCTTTAACTGACAATTGCGCGGTCGTGCCGACGCGGCTCCCAAATAAAATTGACGTCCTTTTTTTTGTCCCCACAAATAGAGCTTTCTTTTGGTGATATTTGCGATTTTTTTTTTTTTTGCGCTATAAACATAAAAAGAGGGAAAATTTTGAAAAAAACGCATTATTTTTTACTTTTTGCTATAATAAATATCAGTTTAGGCCGATACGTATTCTTCTACATATTTTTGGTAAAAATAAAAATCGCAATAAGCGATTATTGATTTGTTGGCGCAAAAAGTTATAGCGCTCACAAAATAGGGGATAGTTTTATGGCATTTTTATAATTTTTTTTTTTTTTTTACTAGTAATGGCGGCGATCAGCGATTTTTATTGTGACTGTGACATCATGGCGGACACATTGAACATTTTTGTTATGGATTTTTGGGACCACTGTCATTTATACAGCAATCAGTGCTATACAAATGCACTGATTCCTGTGTAAATGGCACTGGCAGTGAAGGGGTTAACCAGGAGGTGCCAATGCAGGGGTTAAGTGTGTCCTAGGGGCGTGTTTCTAACCGTGGGGGGCCGTGGCTGTGATTTTCAGAACACTGATCTCTGCTCCTATCACAGGGAGCAGAGATCAGTGTCGCTTGTTGCTAGGCAGAACAGGGAGATGCTGTTTACATCAGACTCTCCCTGTTCTCCCTCCCCGTGAGGCGATTGCGGGTATCCCCGCTGCGATTGAATGCCGCGGGACCCGCGGTCGGACTCACGGGGGTCCCGACCAGCACACACACGATCGGCGCCGGGGGGCACGCACGCGATGGCACGGAGGCTATTTTAAATGGATGTACCTGTACGCCAATTTGCCTGCCCGTGCCATTCTGCCAACGTACATCGCCGTGCGCTGGTCGGGAAGCGGTTAAGGATGCATTTAGCTTTAAGTGGCCCCTGAGCGTTAGGGGGGCTTCTTTTCCCCTAACCTGGGCCTGTTTCTATGTCAGAAAGTGGCCCCTCTTTATTATTAGGGCTCATTTACACCTGCTTCAAAATGTGGCATTGGGCACGCTTTTTTCGGCCTCGTGCACACCGGACGTTAACCACTTACGGACCGCCCGCCGCAGTTTTAAGGTGGCTGTTTGAAGAGGAATATCGTTGTTATGGCAGCAGCTAGCTACCATAACCCCGGTAACCCCTTCTTCAGCGGGCGGTCCGCTACAAGATAAAAGTGGTCCTTGCGGCGGACTCGCCGCCAGATCACTTTTATCAGTGGCGGGAGAGGTGCACCGCCTCCGACGGCTTACCGGAGCTGTCGGCAGCGGCGGAGGCGATCGTGTCCTGTCGATGGCTCTGTATGGAGACAAGTGAGGGGAAGATGCCCCCCCCCCCCCCCGTCTCCATACAATTGCTGGGCGGAAGCAACATCAAAACGTCACGTCCACCCACAGCTCTTAAAGGGCCATTTTTTTAAACAATTTTTTTTAATTACAATTTTTTAAATTTTTTTATTGCATTTTAGTCTAAATATGATAAATATGAGATGTGAGGACTTTTTGACCCCCCCCCCCCCCCCCCAGATCTCATATTTAACCGGTTCCCGACCGGCGCACGCCGATGTACGTCGGCAGAATGGCACGAGCAGGCAAATTGGCGTACAGGTATGTCCAATCTTTATTGCCGTCCTGCCATTGCGAGCGCCCCGCCGGCCGGGACCCCCCGTGAGTCCGGTCGCAGGTCCCCGAGTGTCTCCAAAGCCTCCATAGAAGTCTATGACAACGCTCGCCAGGGCCGCTGATAGAAATCATGGGGCCCCATACAGCCTACCTGACGGGGCCCCCTTCAGCTCCACCCCTGGCCCCTCCTTTAGCCCCACCCCTGGCCCTTCCATAATGCCATTGGCAGCATGGGTGGCACTGTCTGCAGCATTATATGGCATTGGTGGCATGGGTGGCACTGTCAGCAGGTAGCACATGCTTTATGGCATTGGCAGCATGGGTGACACTGTCTGCAGCACATTATGGCATTGGCAGCATGGGTGAGAATGTCTGCAGCACATTATGACATTAACGTCATGGGTGGCACTGTCTCTGCAGTCAGCACATGCGTTATGGGCCATAACACATGTGCTACCTGCAAACAGTGCCACCCATGTCGCCAATGCCATACTGTGCTGCAGACAGCGCCACCCATAACGCTAATGCCATAAAGCATGTGCTACCTGCTGACAGTGCCACCCATGCCACCAATGCCATATAATGCTGCAGACAGTGCCACCCATGCAGCTAATGACATAATGCCATTGGCAGCATGGGTGGCACTGTCTCTGCAGGCAGCACATGCGTTAATGTCATGGGTGTCCCTGTCTGCAGCACATTACGGCATTGGTGGCATGGGTGGCACTGTCTCTGCAGGCAGCCCATAATGCATGAGCTACCTGCAGACAGTGCCACCCATGCCACCAATGCCATAATGTATAGATGCTTCTGCAGTAGTAGTAGATCTTGAAGCCCCCCCCCCCCCCCCCCCAAGCAAGCACACACCTGTTTTATTGTTAGCTGGGCCCAAGGAGTCACTTCTTCCCTAATCCTGCTGCTGCCTGGACCGGAGTGTGCACTAACAATTACAGTCAGGTGGGATGCCGATGCCAGCTGCTTCTTTTTTGTCCTCTGATGCTGCTGCTCGCCTGAGTCGCCACCTCACTGCTACTTCTCTCACGTGGAAAGAGGAATCACTCCGCAGCGCCAGGGGGGGCGGCACTAGCCAGCTGAGCCTGCATGAGGAGATGAGGAGCGGGCGTGGTAGAGGCATTCTTCTGCGCCCGAAATAGAAAAAATAGTCCCTCCCCTGCCGCCACCTTTTCTCTACATAGATATCAGTAAAGAAAAAAAAACGTAAAAAGTAAACGGGGGGGGGGGGGGGGGCGTTGAGGGTTAGTTGTTTGGCGGTATTTAGGACTCTGATCGGTCATTGCCGGAGGATTTTTTTTTTTTAAATTACTTATCTGTTCA
The DNA here is from genome assembly GCF_037356315.1 of Lithobates pipiens. Classification (NCBI taxonomy): domain Eukaryota; kingdom Metazoa; phylum Chordata; class Amphibia; order Anura; family Ranidae; genus Lithobates; species Lithobates pipiens. The sequence continues at coordinate 4,992,145 of NW_027507764.1, read as the reverse complement.
GGTTGCCCGGGCCCCCCTGCTGGCCCTGGGCCCGGTACAACAGGGCCAGTTGTACTGGCCTATCAGCAGCCCTGACGCTCGCTAAAGGCACCTGCAGCTTTCGAGAGGCTTTTATTCAGCGTCGGCGTCACTTTGTTTTGGAAAGACGCCATCAGCAGTCACCTCCGGATCATGTGTACACACACAGTGCCTTGAAAAAGTATTCATACCCCTTGAAAATTCCCCACATTTTGTTACAACCAAAAACGTAAATGTATTTGTATTGGGATTTTATGTGATGGACCAACACAAAGTGTCACATAATTGTGAAGTGGAAGGAAAATGATAAATGATACAAATAAATATGTGAAAAGTGTGGGGGGGAGGGGCATTTGTATGGCGCCCCCGGAGTCAATACTTTGTAGAACCCCCTTTCTCTACAAGTCTTTTTGGGGGTGTCTCTACCAGCTTTGCCCATCTAGAGAGGACATTTCTTCCCATTCTTCTTCTTTGTAAAATATCTCAAGCTCTGTCAGATTGGATGGAGAGCGTCTGTGATCAGCGATTTTCAAGTCTTCCCACAGATTCTCAAGTGTAGGGGGGGGGATATTTGTATGGCGCCCCCCGGAGTCAATACTTTGTAGAACCCCCTTTCTCTACAAGTCTTTTTGGGGGTGTCTCTACCAGCTTTTCCCATCTAGAGAGGACATTTCTTCCCATTCTTCTTCTTTGTAAAATATCTCAAGCTCTGACAGATTGGACGGAGAGCGTCTGTGATCAGCGATTTTCAAGTCTGGCCACAGATTCTCAAGTGTAGGGCGGGGGGAGGACCTTTGTATGGAGCCCCCTGGAGTCAATACTTTGTAGAACCCCCTTTCTCTGCAATTACAGATGCGAGTCTGGTTGAGAAGTGCAGCTCCTGGAAAAAGTATTCATACCCCGGAAATTTTCCACCTTTTGTCATGTTGCAACCAAAAACATAGCAGACGTTCCTCCTCGAGGAATTGCTTTGGGTATCTGAGTATATAAAGTGTATCTACATGGGCACTCATTGTGGGGGGGGGGGCAGAAGATGGGAAGTATTTCATACACGGGACTTCCATATAATCTGTTTTATGAATGCTGTGAGGCCTCAGCTCTGCCTTCTGAACTCTGCCTGATCTTTATGTCTAAAAAAGCTTGCAGCTCGCAACTCCCCCCCGGCTTGTCTATCTGATTGATTTGCAGAAAGCAGAACCTGCAGAGAAATAATTGCTGCATACGGGATGATAGGAATTTAATATACAAAGAGGACGAAACTTGTTCTGTAACCGTTTTGTGTCTTAATCATATAGACGAGGTGAATCCGCACAATGCGGGGAGACAAGGAGTTTGCAGATGAAAAATGTCAGCGACTATTAATTTTCTTTGTGACAAGGCGAGGAGAGATGAGCGCCCAGCCAAATAATAAAAAAAAAAATAGGTAAAAAAAAAAAAATAGAAAAATAAATTAGCGCTCACAGGTTTTGGATATGAAGTATCAATGTGTGGTTTTCTTTTCTGATTTCCAGTGACAATTACACTGACAAGCTCCCTCCGCAGATGATGACGATGACGCGGATTGTTTGCTGAACCCGACGTTGAGATATAGGATGGTAATATGGTAATGTGAAGTTCCTTTGTAATTCATCCCTTGTCACTGCTCTGCATGTTATGAATTGACAGTCCAATGTGAGGCTTGTGTTCTGCAAGCTGATCCGCGTATAATGAGCGCCGCACTCATTATTAACATTAGGGATCTTCCCTGAAGAATTCGATCATTCCCCACCAACGTCAGCAATGAGAACATCGGAAGAAGGTGGTGTATGTCATATATATATATATATATATATATACTGTAAATCTATATTTGTGCAATATTACTGATAGCATAGCACAACTATACCCCACACAGAGATACCAGTGACATCACTGAGAATGCAGCCTATCCAATCACTAGAGAGCGGTGACATCACTGAGAATGCAGCCTATCCAATCACTAGAGAGCGGTGACATCACTGAGAATGCAGCCTATCCATTCACTAGAGAGAGGTGACATCACTTAGAATGCAGCCTATCCAATCACTAGAGAGCGGTGACATCACTGAGAATGCAGCCTATCCATTCACTAGAGAGCGGTGACATCACTGAGAATGCAGACTATCCAATCACTAGAGAGCGGTGACATCACTGAGAATGAAGCCTATCCATTCACTAGAGAGCGGTGACATCACTGAGAATGCAGCCTATCCATTCACTAGAGAGCGGTGACATCACTGAGAATGCAGCCTATCCAATCACTAGAGAGCGGTGACGTCATTGACAATGCAGCCTATACATTCACTAGAGAGCGGTGACATCACTGAGAATGCAGCCTATCCATTCACTAGAGAGCGGTGACATCACTGAGAATGCAGCCTATCCATTCACTAGAGAGCGGTGACATCACTGAGAATGCAGCCTATCCAATCACTAGAGAGTGGGGATATCATTGACAATGCAGCCTATCCAATCACTAGAGAGCTGTGACATCATTGACAATGCAGCCTATCCCATCACTAGAGAGCGGTGACATCACTGAGAATGCAGCCTATCCAATCACTAGAGAGCGGTGACATCACTGAGAATGCAGCCTATCCATTCACTAGAGAGCGGTTACATCACTGATAATGCAGCCTATCCATTCACTAGAGAGCGGTGACATCACTGAGAATGCAGCCTATCTAATCACTAGAGAGCGGTGACATCACTGAGAATGCAGCCTATCCGATCACTAGAGAGCGGTGACATCATTGAGAATGCAGCTTATCCATTCACTAGAGAGCGGTGACATCACTGAGAATGCAGCCTATCCAATCACTAGAGGGAGGTGACATCACTGAGAATGCAGCCTATCCAATCACTAGAGAGTGGTGACATCACTGAGAATGCAGCCTATCCAATCACTAGAGAGTGGGGACATCATTGACAATGCAGCCTATCCCATCACTAGAGAGCGGTGACATCACTGAGAATGCAGCCTATCCAATCACTAGAGAGTGGGGACATCATTGACAATGCAGCCTATCCCATCACTAGAGAGCGGTGACATCACTGAGAATGCAGCCTATCCAATCACTAGAGAGTGGGGATATCATTGACAATGCAGCCTATCCATTCACTAGAGAGCGGTTACATCACTGAGAATGCAGCCTATCCATTCACTAGAGAGCGGTGACATTACTGATTATAAATTCTATCCATTTACTAGAGACCAGTAACATCATTGAGAATGCAGCCTATCCATTCACTAGAGAGTGGGGACATCACTGAGAATGCAGCCTATCCAATCACTAGAGAGCGGTGACATCACTGAGAATGCAGCCTATCCAATCACTAGAGAGCGGTGACATCACTGAGAATGCAGCCTATCCAATCACTAGAGAGCGGTGACCAGTGGAAATAATGTGACCGGGCTCCTGGAAAGTTCTGTGGATCTGGGGGCCACATTATCAATGGGTTCACCTTAATATTTAAATTTCATTTGAAGAATTTGCTCACTTTCAGTAGAGAATGCTGTTACTGGATTTTCCAGAAATGGTCAAAATATATCCCCATTGTTTTAGGATTTTATGTACCCCTCCCCCCGCCCCCCATCCGTATTTCTCCTGAATCCAGAAAAGCAGGTGACAGAAGAGAACGATGGTCCTCTGGGTCTCCTCGTACCACCAAATCCATCTCATGGATCCTCCACGGGCACGGAGCAATATAAACGACGGGAAAAAGAAATTCACACAGAGGCGAAATTATGAGTTTTATGACAAATCTTTTGTAGCAAAGGGTCATCTCTGGGTTATGTATCACTATAACAGCTATTATTTCTATCAATTTGTCACCGTTCCTCCAGGGATTGCAGGTGGGTTGGCCAAGCTTTGATATGGTCCATGTTCAGGTGTAGACGGGCTGTAAGCTGGGAAATAATGCCCAACATCCTCTCAGATATTTCACCGTCTCCAGGAAACTTCACCCGTTCCCCAAATCCATTAATCTTCGACGCGCTCCGTATACACACACACAACAAGGCTGCAGGTGTAGCGGTCGGGGTGCAGCATAGGTGGATGCCGCTTATGAAGTACCGTGGGGGGGGGGGGGGGGAGTCTTTGGTCACATTCCTGTATACACCATTCATCATTTGTTTAAAAATAGATGACAAATTCCAGCCGGACTTCTGCCCACTTCATGTAAAGTGCGCAACATTGTACAAATTACGGCAGCAAGGCGGAAGTAGAAAACGTGGCGTTCTTGTAATGCAAATCAGACTTGTGAATCCACCATGGCCAACAAAGACCGAGCGAAGGAAAGGTGGGACTTTACATTTATATATATGCTGTATACTGCATTTATATATATATTTACATTTTATTCTTCTGCCTCATTCCGATAAACCCATATCCTTCAATGGGTGCTTCAGTCTCAGGTTTTGAAGGGCCTTTTCAGGCCTCGTTTATGCCCGCTTCAAAATGTGGCATTGGACAAACTGTTTTTTTTTTTAAAGCACTCCGAATGCCAATCAAAGCTCCTCAGCTAAATAAAATGGTCACCTTACAGTCCTGGTCACACTGTTGAGTTTGGTTTGGGTCAAAAATGATCACTGATGCCACTTTATTGGTGCTTCAAAGTGTCTCCAAAGCCTCCATAGAAGTCTTCACAGGGGCGTAACTATAGAGGGTGCAGCAGTCGCGACCGCAACTGGGCCCTGTGATGCAGGGGGCCCATGCAGCCCCCTCTACATATGGCCGGCAGCAGCATAGGCAGCTAGGGGTACCAGTGCAGCATGCACACGGGTGGCTGGAGGTGGAGGGTGACTAGCAGAGCTCCATGCTCGACTATCGCACTGGTTGCTCTTTAGTTGTGCATTCCCCGCATGACCTGTGTCCTCGGCCGGCTCCTCTGAGTACCCCTCTCCTGCTCCATGCATTGCCGCTCAGTCCGATGTCTGTTCTCCCCAGCCAGAGTCGTCCCCCCCCCCCCTGAGTCCGGCCCACACTGCACTGCATACTTCTCCCGGGTAAACAAACGTTAAGCACACAGATGCAGTGCAGCCCTATGAGAGCCCCCCGGAGGACACTGCAGGCTTGTCTGCCAGCCCCCCCTCCCCCGTCATACACAGACAATGAAAGGTCTTTCTGGGAGATATGCTGATCACCCGTCCAGCACACTGGATGGAGCCCAGGCCAACATGGATGAGTGTGTGGCCTGCAGCTTGGTCATAGTGAGGGAGAGGACCCCATCCCCCACACACCATTACTTACCCCCTCCATCTCCTTCTCACGTGGGGACAGGGACCCCCACCTCCCCTGGGGACAGGGACCCCTTCTCACCTGGGGGCAGTAACTTCATCTGCCCTGGAAAAAAGGACCTCATCTCTTCTGGGGCCGGGGACCCCACCCTGCCTAGGGACAGTCCCCCAATGGGGCACCTAAAAATTAAAAAAAAATAATAATAAAAAAAACTACTGATACCAGTGGTGGAACTACAGGGCTCACAAAGGTCATACCTGTGACCACGCCCTGGAGGGAAGGGCCCTGGCTGGGGTTCAGGGGGGCCCTTCATGGTTTCTTGCATCGGGGCCCTGAAGGTTCTAGTTAGGCCACTGAGTCTACAACAATGCTCGCTAACAGCACATGTACCTTTTGAGGGTCTTTTATTCAGCTTTAGAATCACTTTGTTTTGGAGGTGTTGCAGGTAGGAGATATCCCAGAATGCACTGAGAAACCAACAAATGAACTGGAAAGACGTCATGAGCAGTCACTTATGGTTCATATTCTGAGAGTGTCTGGTGAAGATGCCACATCTGGTGTGCAGTGTGGAGCAGCAAGAAGGTGAGCGAGGTCCTACTAGTGGACGGCACACATGTTGGTGTGCGAAATGGGAAAGCTGAAGCACAGCGATTTCAGAACTGTGGCGGGGGGGGGGGGGGCGGATGTGGCTCTGTGCTTGCTTTTATCTGACCCTCTGGTCCTTCCATCCACTGACACAACAGTTGGGCATATGTCCTCCCATTTACACTAACAATTGGGCATACAGCCTCATGGAAAGAAACTTCAAGTTGCCCTTCACATATAGTTTTCCCATTAAAGGCAAGCCAAGCCTGGTCCCTAAACTTCATTGAGATTCTCTCCAAATGAATCAATCACAAACTCACTCATAAAACCAGGCTTGGGCAATCCCTCAAGGCCAGTGGCTCCCAAAAAGCAGAGCTCATGATCCGCTTCTCAGTACGTTTTCCTTGGAAGAGATCTGACTTTTCCTGCGTTTACTTGCAACTGCCGAAGCATTTTCAAACACGGGGCGACATAAGCCGGGAGCTTATCATGCTTGACCCTCAGGCTTTTCACTGGCCCACCATTTTCCCAGTCTCGCAGAAAGGGCCTAAACCAGGACTGGAAAATACCAACCCACCCAGGCGGGAGAAAAAACTACAGGGTTGATCATCCCTAGACCACCCTCCTGTGTAGGAAGGTAAGTCACATTCCTTTTGATGAGGTTTAGTTTGTTCCCCCATAAAAGCTGGAAGAAACAAGTATAGACCCTGGTATAGAGAGAAACTGACAAAATGCAAACAAAACTGAGATACAGAAAAGTCTTGATCAGATCAACCTTTTCACTCAAGGAAAGCCACCAACCTTTCCAGCTTGCCACCTTGGCATTGGTATTCTCCAGCTTGTTCACCCAATTTGCATGACTATAGTCACCTGGGCCAAATTCAATGCCTCAATGCCTAGAAATTTTTTGTTGGGGCTCCGGGAAGTCATCCGGGAGAACAAAGCTCTCACCTTCCATGCCCATCCAGAAAGCTTCACACTTGTCCTGTTTGACCTTTGAACCTGATGCCTCTGTATACTGCCTTATCACTGAGACCACCTCCTGCGCCTCCCCAGTCCCAGAGACAAAAACAGAAACATCATCAGCATAGGCCACAACTTTCAAAGGAGGCTCACCAGCGATGCCCATAGGTATCCCACACAATGGTCCATTCTCCAGCTCTTCTGACTTGCTGTTGCAAAAGTCTAGGATCGTTACCTGTGCTTGAAAAAAATCCTCAAAGGATTGTCTTACTCTCTCGTCTTCCAGGAGGGCCGAATTAAATCTCCAGATACCCCTCCCCCTAGGTGGCATGTCTGAGGCATTCAGAGTCACAGATAGAATACAGTGATAGGAAAACTCCACTGCCCAACACACAGGTGCCCGAAAAAGCAGAGTCTCCCTTTAAAAAAGAAAACCTATCTATCCTACTCTGACTACTACCTCGCTGAAAAGTGAAACCCTGTTCTGTCTGGGCAGCGCTTAATGTGCACATCTACCAGACCTGCGTCCCTAATTATCGCATTGAGAAAAAGGGTGTCATAGCCCAGCTTATCTCTGAAACCTCTCCTGTCTTTAGACCTAGTAATGGTGTTGAAATCACCTCCAAAGATAACCTGCTGGGCCGTAAAAAGAAAAGGCTTAATCTTTGTAAAGAGGCATTTCCTGTCCCACTTCATCTGGGGACCATAGATGTTAATCAGGCCCAGGTCCTGCCCCCTCATAGAGATGTCCAAGACCATGCATCTCCCAATCTCTACCTCAACTACCCAACAGCACGTTACCATACCAGAAAAAAGGACTGCAACCCCAGCTAAGATATCCCAGATAAGGGATATCAAACATCAATTCTAGATAAACAATTACAGGAAGTTTCCCACATTAATAGAGAAACTTTACTACAGGTGAAAATGCCCCGAACGGATGGAGATAAATATAAATGGTCCTTGTCGACAACATTTAATATACAACATAGACAATTAAAGACTATTTTTAGCAAATATTGGGGAATTCTAAAAAATGATTCCATTCTGGGCCCCAAACTCCCCGAAAGAGCTAGGGTTTTGTTTAGAGGTGCCCCATCCTTACAGAGCAAAATAGCCCCCAATATTATCAATCCTCCAATCCGTCCCACATTTTTTCATAATTTGGTAGGGTATTTTCCCTGTAGGAAATGTACTGTGTGTGAACACAATGCATTAAGGCAACGGAAAATAGTTGAGTTCACATCTACCGTGACCGAGAGGAGATACTCTATAAAATCTTTTTGCACATACAAAACAAGATATATAGTCTACCTAATAACTTGCCCATGTGGGAAACAGTACGTCGGCCGCACAACAAGAACATTCTCTATTAGAGTAGGTGAACACATTTCCCTGATTAAAAGCAGGGAATCTAAACATACAGTGCCAAGACACTACAGGGAATTTCACAACAGTGACCCTCAAGGTACACAATTTGTGGTTATTGATAGATACATTCCACCTTGGAGAGGGGGGGCCCTCACTAGAGGGGTCTCCAGGTTGGAAACGTATTGGATTCATGAACTCCAATCCCACTCCCCATTCGGTATGAATGTGGAGTGGGATATCAATGCATTTATAGACAATTCTTAAAGGGGGAAATTTTGGTGAATAATAGGGCTTTTTTTTTTTGTGTTGTTGTTTTGGGTATGACTCCTGTGTGTCACTTCAGTGGACATTTCATTCGGGATATACGATTGGCTTTCATGATAACTAATAATGGTTTCGAATTCAAAGGGGGTGGTAATTGTAATTTTTATCTTCATTTTAGGGGTTTCCGCACATCAAATAAAATAATTAATTGGGACCCACATAGTTTGTATCATATTTTTGGGAGTCAATAGTAGGCCGGGTAAAGATATATATTTTTTGCTTCGGTCTATTGTCTATAGAATTTTTTGGTGTCCACATTATTGACCATCATTGACAGTGGTGCACCATTCAATTTCTCCATATACACTATTATTAACAGAGGGATCATTGAATTTTCCTCTAGTTAAAGCGGAGGTCCACCCTAAAGTGGACCTTCCGCTCATCGGAACCCTCCCCCCCTCCGGTGCCACAATCGGCACCTTTCTGGGGGAGGGGGGTGCAGTTACCTGGATAATCCAGGTAACTGCACCCACTTCCGGGATAGCTCTCTGCGGAAAGGGGCGTAACTTACGCCCCTTTCCGCAAGTGCCCGCCCCTTCCCGCAAGTGCCCCGCTGCCTGCTGGGAAACACACAGATCCCAGAGGCAGCGGGGAGCGTCCTTATTGCGCAGCGCGATTCGCGCATGCGCAGTAGGGAACCGGGAAATGAAGCCGAAAGGCTCCATTTCCTGATTCCCATACCCAAGATGGCGGCGGCAGGACCTGACAGACGACCTAGAGATCGGCTTCGGGTGCCGACATCACGGGCGCACTGGACAGGTAAGGCCGCGTACACACGCGCGGACTGTTCGCCCAACTTTGTCCGTCCAACAGTTTCGGCAAACAGTCCGCTCAAAATTAGCATGGACGGACATGCCCACACACGACGAACGAACAGTTTGCTGAAACCGTGCGCGATGACGTGAACGGCACGTACGACGGGACGAAAAATACGACGTCCTATACACTGCATTATAACTTTCGGCGTGTAAATCCTTTCTGAGTATGCGCGGAACTTAGTTTGACGAACAAGCCTACACACGGGCGGACTGTTCGCTCAAACAAGGTTTCAGCGGACAGTTTTACGGAATTTCCGAAAAACCTTGTTCGTCAAACTGTCCGCTGAAACTGTCCGCTGAAAGCCCACACACGAGCGGACTGTCCGCCCAAACACTGTTCAGCGGACAAAGTTGGGCGAACAGTCCGCCCGTGTGTACGCGGCCTAAGTGTCACTATTTTAAAAGTCAGCAGCTGCAGTATTTGTAGCTGCTGGCTTTAAAAAAAAAAAAAAAACGCGGAGTCCCGGTGGACTCCCGCTTTAAATTATATACATGAAGAATGTGTCTTGAGTAAACACTTATTCCTAATTTTCTTTTTTTTTTTTTTTAGGACTTTTTAATATTTGACAGATCGGTTGGTCTTATACATTTTTTAATCTTTCTTTGTAGGCTCCTTTCTAGTTGTTCCCCACTCGAGGGGACATCACGAGGGGTGGAGACATTAAAATCATATCCCCCTGTTATTGAGTGAGATAGTACGAGACTCGGCGTGATCCAAGCCTCGCTCTCGCATCACACCGGAAGTGACGTGTGTTTACTTCCGGCTTTACGTTCCTCTTCCGTAGCGCTGACGTAGATGGGGTCTTCCTCGTGTGGCGTCCCATGTCTGGGGAGGCGATATTTACATTGCGCAGTTCACCGGAAGTGATGTTTATACACTTCCGGTTCCGGGGTCATTCGAAAATGCGCTGATATATTGCATTAACCACATATATTAGTATATTTAATTAGGTATACAATATGAATTTTAAATATATGGCGGCCTGGTATTCATTTAATGTTCCATCCTCTGAGATGGGTCAACTGTTCGCAATACATTGGTTTCCAAGTACTGGGTGTAATTGTTGAGTTCACTGTGTGGAACGCAAACAAATAGAGGTGGAACGCAGTTGAATAGAGGCGTGGAACGCACGCTGGGCCGCCATGATACTGATACCGGAAGTGGACATCAGTGACACACAGGGGGGAGTCTGATTTGATTTGATTGCATTAAGGTATGTTATTTATAAAAGGCAGTGTAACAGTGGTAGTAGTCCACCGCAGATGATGACCCATAGGTCGAAACGCGTCCGGGAAGACTCTACCACTGCTTATTTCTTGTGACATGTCTATTTACAACTATGGAAATGTGAGTGTAATATTTTATTTTTATTAAAAAATAATTTTTTTAAAAACGTTATTACACTATTTCGGCTCTATCCTTCCATCCTCTATGTCCGAGCTGATGCCGGAGTTGTCTCTCTAAAAAACGGTGACCATATACAGTCCACTATATCGTAAAGATTACCCATCCTGCGATCCACGGAAATATGGAATGCTGAATCCAATGTCTCAGTAGTTGGAATTACAAGTGTCATGGTTATGCAGTGATCTTCCTGTGTTTGCTTACCTTCCCTCATGTCTTCAGACTAAGAAGCCAGCCTCTTCCACCTGGTGGTTTTTATAACCTCTCCTCTAAGCATGGCTCCACCCCAGGCCCTATCAGGGAGCCCTATATTAACCTGTGCACTGCAGGCCATCAGTGCTGATCAACCATTGTGTATTCATTGTGTGTTAGCGTCCTGTTTCCTGCCGTGTGCTCTGCTACTGGTTTCTGTTACCAACTTTGGCGTGTCTTGACTATCCTTGTTTGCCTGTGATCCTGACCTTTTGGCGTGTCCCCGACTATTCTTGTCTGCTTGTGGCCCCGACCTTGGCTTTGTCCCTCACAATCCCTATCCTCCTGTTGCCTACTGTGGGTGTGAGCTGGGGGACCCTGGGGGTCGCGACCTGGAGCCAGTTGCAGCCAAGTCCATCCTCACCACTAGAGGCTCTGGTGAACACCTGCTGGCTCTTAGGCCGCGTACACACGCGCGGACTGTTCGCCCAACTTTGTCCGCTGAACAGTGTTTCAGCGGACAGTCCGCTCGTGTGTGGGCTTCAGCGGACAGTTTCAGCGGACAGTCTGACGAACAAAGTTTTTCGGAAATCCCGTAAAACTGTCCGCTGAAACTTGGTTTGAGCGGACAGTCCGCTCGTGTGTAGGCTTGTTTGTCAAACTAAGTTCCGCGCATGCTCAGAAAGGATTTACACGCCGAAGGTTGTATTGCAGTGTATAGGACGTCGTTTTTCTAGTCCCGTCGTACGTGCCGTTCACGTCATCGCGCACGGTTTCAGCGGACTGTTCATTCGTCGTGTGTGGTCAAGTCCGCTCATGCTAATTTTGAGCGGACTGTTTGTCAAACTGTTTGACGAACAAGGTTGGGCGAACAGTCCGCGCGCGTGTACGCGGCCTTAGACTCCGCGCCCCAGGGAATCTTACGCTCTAACCCCAGTGGGATTTGTCCTCCGTCTGCAGAAGTCAGTCGTAGGGTCTACAACCTTGCAGTGCACCCCTAACCCTACGGTGTGCACCTGTCACCTCGCCTCAAAGTGACCTGACAACAAGCCATTTTTGACCCTTTAGACATAAGTCTATCCGGGTCATCTTTTTCCGGTAAGCCTGTGCTTCGTAAGGTGGTGGGAATTGCACGACGGTGAAATTGCCTATGGTTACATCACATTAGGATTTGTTGCCTTCACTATAACTTGTTGGGATTCATATCTGCACATCCACGTTCACCAATATATGGACTTGATTGTTTGTACATTCTTTTTTTCGTTTTAAGATGTTATCCCCAGATTTGGGGTCATGGTTTTCAAGTAAGATATAGTTACATTGATACACTTTATGATCCTTATATATATTTTTGTTCCCTGCACGTATATTGTTCACTTTTTTATGCGTTTTTCTCTTTGTGTCTTTTGGGTTTAACTTTGAATATCACAGTAATATATGTTTAGCGCCTACACTTCACATCTTTGACGTTTTTACAGCTAAAAAATCCTAGTTTTAGCGTGTTGGCAGCTTCCTCTTTTATATCTTTTGCGCAGTGTTTTTTGTTTGCATCTAGATGTATATCGGCCAGACTACTCAGATGGGTCTCTTGCAAAAGCAAAATTGTAGCATCAAACTCGCTGAGCAAAAATAAGGCCATGTGACGAGCACTTACTGATCTTAAGTTGGCAACATTAATGGATGCCATACTCAACGAGTCCCACTCATCATCATCATCTGACAGGCCCTCAAACTTATTTGCCAAAGGCAAAACCTTAGAACTTGAGGTAACCAAACCCCTTTTTTTTCTTCTTTCTTTTGCCCCTCCTCCATTTATCCTCCAACCACTACACAGCTTCCCCACTCCTACCCTCCACTTCACCCTCCTCCCCCCTCCCCCCCACTCTCCCTTCCCTTACCTACCACTAGGCCAGCCTCTTCACCAACCTCCCCACTCCTCTGCACCCCACAATCCTTAACAGAAACCCTGCGTCGAGGGAGGGGGACTGGCACTGCACTTGATGCACCAACCTTGGCACCTCTTGCTGCCGCTGCAACTTAGGAAGACATAGACACAGATGGATTGGACACATTCTCGGTAACTGATACCTTACCTACAGACTGGTAAGACACTGACACACTAGGTAAATGCACAGACTGGGGCACCACAGACAGGGCTGGTGCAAGAATTTTTGACATCCTAGGCAAAACCTAATTTTGTGGCACCCCCCGGCTTCACCCTTAACTCCACCCCCTTTGTCCTGCCCATGTATACCCCACCTTTTTTATGAAGCGCCCATCAAATGCAGCCCACCAGCACCTAACAAATGCAGCCTCACCACCGCCCATCAATGCAGCCTCACCAGCAGCCATCAATACGGCCTCACCAGCGCCCAATAATGCAGTCTACCAGCGCCCATCAATGAATGTTTTCTTGCTTCCATTCATTCGGGAGTCGTGACACAGACACAGTCCTTTGCCGCCACTGTGCCTCTGACACTATGTGTGAACGGAGCGGCAGCTGCCTCCTGATGCTGAGACTTAGTTGCTTGCTGTAGAGAGAAAAGAGTGAGAACACCAGTGGCCAGGCAACCTTAGGTAGCAGTGCGCCCTAGGTGGCTGCCTAGTTTGCCTACTGGTAGCACCGGCCCTGACCACAGACTGGGAAGACACGGGCACACTAGGCAAATGCACAGACTGGGGCACCACAGACTGGGAAGACATATTGGGTATTGACACAGACTGGGGCACCACATACTGGGAAGACTCAGACATATTGAGTATTGGCACAGACTCAGAGGGAATCACAGGGACTCCAGCTGCTGAACTCTGAGAATCCTCTATGTCCAGGCAGAAGAACTCTCTCATAAGCTCAGGATTGTTGTGCATTGCCTCAGGACACTGACTGTAAGGATGTCCCACCGCTTTACACAGGTTGCACCTTATAATGTTACAATCCTTTGCCAAATGTCCTACATCCCGGCACAGAGAGAATTTTATCACCAGACAGGAGGATGCAAGATGCCCTTTATCTCCACACTTGTTGCAGAGCTTTGAGTAGCCCATATAGAAGATGGTCAGCCTGTCCCTCCCCAGGAAAGCTGACGATGGCAGATGCTGGACAACATTGTCAATGATTTTTAACTTTAAATGCACAGATCACTCCCGTCCATATTACTCGATCATCCAAAATTTTCATTAGGGGGCTCAGGGTGTCTCCATACCTCCTCAACCATACAGTTAAATCCCCTTGTGGTATGGACTCATTGCAGACAAGAATTGTCACAATTTTAATGAGTGGCTGGCATGATACAAGGTGGGGGATGAGCCCTCTGCAGTCCGGCAGGCCCCTACACACGTGCTCATATTTCTCCCAAAATATGTCCAAAGACTCCGGAAGGATAAAAGACAAATCATACTCGAGGAACCGGCCGGACTGATCAGGGCGAAGATATCTGCAGGCCTAAACCCCATCTGCAGAATCTTATCCACCACTGTCCACCTATGCGGAGGAAGTCCTCCACCCTCCCAACGGAGCTGCACAACATTTCTCCTTTTAAGCATTGAGGAAGATAAAATATTTCCATGCTCCTTCCCTGCCCCCTCCCTCCTCCCAAACCCCATAGCAGCAACACTGGCATAAGTTTTCCCCACAGACACACCAATTGCAGTCTTGTCCTTAGACACAATCAAACCTGCTGACAGAAAGTCTGATTCAGCTCGGATAGTAGTCTTTGAATCAAGAGAGGGAGGACCCACCCTCTCCCTCTGCTCTAAACACTCAGCTTCATTCCTGGGTTCAAGCACAGTCTTGGCTACTGCAGACTCCAGGATAGTTGTAGCACTACTGCACCCAGCATCTCCTCCACTATTCTCAGAAACAGCCGCTGTGTCTGGTCCAGGCAAAGTCACTGTACTGTCCATGGTGCTCCTCTCTGAAGACTCTTCCCCCAGAAGCTGACAGTTACTCTCACCAGTTTCATTTAAATCTGAAATTTGGTTTCCAGCAGGTAAATCAGACTGTACATTGTCTATGTGTCTGGGCTGACTGCCTGTAGAACTACAACCCTCAGCAAGCCCATTGTCACTAATAAAGTCCACATCACCGTCCTGCACACACACTGTATCTGCTTGCTGTGTTGTTACCTCTGCAATGTCATGGCTGATGGTGGGATCAGACTTCCCCTAAGTTGTTGCAGACTTCATGGCAGCTCTTACTCTCTCCACAGGTCTCTCTTTCACAGGGTGAGGAACGGTGTCCATCTTCCCATCATCATCCGGAGAAGCCACATCCAAAGGGGATTCCAGCTCAGTGATGAACTCCAGCATGCCAGTACCTCCCTCAACCTCCCGCTCAGATGTTCCATATTGCTGCTGCAGAGGGAGGGGGACAGAGGCCTCCACCATTGTGGGCTCAGCAGATGCCTGAGGGGTTGAACAGCTGGGCTCATCCTTTGGGCCCACTTTCTCACTCTCTCCTGACTCTGTCGGTACCTGCATCTCCTCACTGATTGGGTCACTTTCCGTGCAGGGAGTGGTTCCTCTTGTCATTTGGCTAAACTGTTCCTCGTTTCTATATATTTCCTTAAATATTCCATTATTCTCATTCAGAGAGCTCACCAGTTCTTTCTGCTTCCTCACAGCTTGCTCCAAGTCCTTCAACTCAGGCCTCAGAGCCGATCTCTTCTTACTGTATACTTCGGCACAAATCTGTTTTTCTTCCTAAATTCAGCCATCAAAACTAACGATTTCTCCTCTTCTTTCTCAATTTGTTTCAGCTTACCGACAATCCTCTGTCTAAAGGCAGACAGGGACTCATCTCTCCTTGGGCCAGGCCCAGTATCTTCGGCAGGCTGAGGCCAATCACAGGTCTACCCAGGGGGCCTCCGCCAGGGTCCTCCCCAGCATTCAGCATCCCTCCTGGTGCAGAGAAACAACTTTAGCCCCTGGTCTCTGGAAGCACAGGAGCAAAGGAACCAGCAACCTCACACCTCACTGTAAAGGAGCAGAATGACTGTTTTCCACCATCGATGTGCTTATTTTCTGGTCTTAACACACCCTGTGCCCATTATGAGGAGTTCCCATCATCCCTTTCCTGAGTTCCATAGTCTCTACACCCGCTGTGCCCATTATGTGAGGTTCCCACCATCTCTGTGCTGAGTTCCCGGGTCTGCACACCTGCTGTGCCCATTATGAGGAGTTCCCATCATCCCTGTGCTGAGTTCCCGGGTCTGTACACCCGCTGTGCTCATTATGAGGGGTTCCCACCATCTCTGTGCTGCGTTCCTGGGTCTGCACACCTGCTGTGCCCATTATGAGGAGTTCCCATCATCCCTGTGCTGAGTTCCCGGGTCTGTACACCCGCTGTGCCCATTATGAGAGGTTCTCACCATCCCTGTGCTGAGTTCCTGGGTCTGCACACCTGCTGTGCCCATTATGTGAGGTTCCCACCATCTCTGTGCTGAGTTCCTGGGTCTGCACACCTGCTGTGCCCATTATGAGGAGTTCCCATCATCCCTGTGCTGAGTTCCCGGGTCTGTACACCCGCTGTGCCCATTATGAGGGGGTCTCACCATCCCTGTGCTGAGTTCCTGGGTCTGTACACCCGCTGTTCCCATTATGAGGGGTTCCCACCATCCCTGTGATGAGTTCCCGGGTCTGTAAACCTGCTGTGCCCATTATGAGGGGTTAATTTTGTTTATTGAAAATCTTACAAACAACAACTTATATACAATAAAAACATAATAAATAAATAAAACATATTTACAAAATAATTGAATACAATTATACAAACCAGAAAGAACAAGAACAAAATAAACAGTGCAAAACAAATTGCGCACAACATAATCCCTATGGGAGAGCCAGACTAAGGAACATCACCGTCACCATGCATGTAGCCTTTTATCAAAATTATATTGGATCTGAAAATCTAGGGGAGTGAAAGAAGAATACAAAGAAAGCCGCACACCCCGAGATCAACAGGCAGCCGCTACAGAGTCCTGATATTCCTCCACGCCTTTATCCAGGCCTCCTGCTGCCACCGGTCTTTCTCAAGACCCCGAATCTTCCCAACCTCACCCAGAATGTTCTCCACCACCACTTCCACAGGGAGGATTTTACCCCGTAAGGATACCTGACACCGTGCACTCCACGTGAAATAACGGACTACTAAACTAACTAAAAAAAGTGTTTCTAAATCATAATCCCGACGAGTCTGGAAAGCCCCATACACCCACTCTGCATAACTCATATGGGGGAGGAAGGGTATACTCAGAGCCCTCCCCACCCTCTTGTACACCTCTATATTAAAAGGGCACTGAAGTAGAAAGTGATCCATGGACT
The DNA here is from genome assembly GCF_037356315.1 of Lithobates pipiens. Lineage (NCBI taxonomy): Eukaryota > Metazoa > Chordata > Amphibia > Anura > Ranidae > Lithobates > Lithobates pipiens. Next base: position 4,974,890 of record NW_027507764.1, on the reverse strand, counting down.
CCACCACTCCTCCACACTCCACTCTCGGGCAGCCCCGATCACTCATGGAAAGAAACTTCAAGTTGCCCTTCACATATAGTTTTCCATGAAAGGCAAGCCAAGCCTGATCCCTAAATTTCATTGGGATTCTTTCCAAATTAATCAACCGCAGACCCACCCCCAAAACCAGGCTTGGGCAATCCCTCAAGGCCAGTGGCTCGCAAAAAACAGAGCTCATGATCCGCTTCTCAAGAAGTTTCCTTGGAAGAGATCTGACTTCTCCTGCCGTTACTTGCCACTGCCGAAGCATTTTCAAACACGGGGCAACATAAGCCGGGAGCTTATCATGCTTGACCCTCAGGCTTTTCACTGGCCCACCATTTTCCCAGTCTCGCAGAAAGGGCCTAAACCAGGACTGGAAAATACCAACCCACCCAGGCGGTCTCTCTGCCAACATGTTACCAAGATTGTACTTCACAAACATCAGAGAGAAAAAGACTACAGGGTTGATCATCCCTAGACCACCCTCCCGCCTAGAAAGGTAAGTCACATTCCTTTTGACAAGGTTTATTCTGTTCCCCCATAACAGCTGGAAGAAACAAGTATAGACCCTGGTATAGAGAGAAGCTGGCAAAACGCAAACAAAACTGACATATAGAAAAATCGGAATCAGGTAAGTCTTGATCAGATCAACCTTTTCCCTCAAGGAAAGCTGCCAACCTTTCCAGCTTGCCACCTTGGCATCGGCATTCTCCAGCCTGTTCACCCAATTTGCATGACCATAGTCACCTGGGCCAAATTCAATGCCTAGAACTCTAATTTTTTGCTGGGGCTCCGGGAAGTCATCCGGGAGAACAAAGCTCTCACCTTCCACGCCCATCCAGAAAGCTTCACACTTGTCCTGGTTGACCTTTGAACCTGATGCCTCTGAATACTGTGTTATCACTGAGACCACCTCCTGCGCCTCTCCAGTCCCAGAGACAAAAACAGAAACATCATCAGCATAGGCCACAACTTTCAAAGGAGGCTCACCAGCGATGCCCATAGGTACCCCACACAATGGCCCATTCTCCAGCCTTCTGATGAAGGGGTCAATTGCAAATGCATATAACAGAGGACTCAATGGGCACCCCTGACGCACACCCGAGCCGACCACAAAGGGTTGCCCGACCCAACCATTAACTAGCGGAAAGCTTTCAGCCCCTTTGTACAAAATCTTAAGCCAATCAATGAAACCCCCCTCCAGGCCATATCTGCCAAGAAGGAGCCATAAGTACTCATGATTAACCCGATCAAAGGCCTTAGCCTGATCCAATGTCAGCAAAAATTTACCCCAACCAGCAGCCCTACAACGCTCCAAGGCCTCCCGGACAGCTAACACTGCTGAGAAAGTGCTTCTACCTTGGACCGAACAGTGCTGGTGGTGAGATAACAAACTGCCTGCCACTGGTGATAATCGCCAGAAAAAAATCTTTGCCAGTATCTTTCTATCGACATTAAGAAGGCTAATGGGGCGCCAATTCTCAATCATCGAAGGATCTTTACCCTTTGACAGAAGGATCACTGCAGATTGCCTCATGGAGGGAGGGAGAGAACCCTCATACAAACAGCCATTAAAAACCTCCGCTAGGTAGGGAGCCAGGATCGTCTTAAAACATTTATAAAACTCAGCTGTCAACCCATCTGGCCCTGGCGTTTTCTTGATGGCCAGTTTATCAATAGCCTGGACTACCTCATCTGCAGTGATTTCATCTGTCAAAAAAGGAACATTACTTTCCAGTCCTGGTGTAGAGTCCAAAAAACCCAACATCCTTGTCCGATCAAGGTTCCTTCCTCCCAGGAGATCGGCATAGTATGACCTGACCACCTCCAGGATCCCTGACCTAGACTTCGTCAGGGAGCCCGTACTGTCCTTCAGGCCATGGACCGTCTTAACTGCTACGCTCTGTTTACAGTTCTGGTAAGGGTCAGGCGAATGGTATTTCCCGTAATCCCTCTCCTGAACCAAAGAGGCGTGCCGGTCATATTCATGTCTCCTAAGGAGGAGCTTCACCTCAGAGATCGCCCCAGAATCTCCTCCATTCGAAACAAGGCGGTCAAGTTTCCTCCGCAAACGCTGGTAGGTGATATACTTATCTTGCTGCTTCTTTCTTCCTATGGCCTTGAAAAGCCTAACAGTCCGCTGTTTTACAAGCTCCCACCATTCTGACTTGCTGTTGCAAAAGTCTAGGATTGTTACCTGTGCTTGAAAAAAATCCTCAAAGGATTGTCTTACTCTCTCGTCTTCCAGGAGGGCCGAATTCAATCTCCAGATACCCCTCCCCCTAGGTGGCATGTCTGAGGCATTCAGAGTCACAGACAGAATACAGTGGTCAGAAAACTCCACTGCCCGACACACAGGTGCCGAAAAAGCAGAGTCTCCCTTTAAAAAAAAAACTATCTATCCTACTCTGACTACTACCTCTCTGAAAAGTGAACCCCGTGCTGTCTGGGCAACGCTTAATGTGCGCATCTACCAGACCTGCTTCCCTAACTATCGCATTGAGAAAAAGGGTGTCATAGCCCAGCCTATCTCTGAAACCTCTCCTGTCTTTAGACCTAGTAATGGTGTTGAAATCACCTCCAAAGATAACCTGCTGGGCCGTAAAAAGAAAAGGCTTAATCTTTGTAAAGAGGCATTTCCTGTCCCACTTCGTCTGGGGACCATAGATGTTAATCAGGCGCAAGTCCTGCCCCCTTACAGAGACGTCCAAGACCATGCATCTCCCAATCTCTACCTCAATTACCCGCCGGCACGTTACCATACCAGAAAAAAGGACTGCAACCCCGCTGTAAGGCTCGGCCGCAAGAGACCAAAATGAGGGACCACGTCTCCACTCCTTCTTTGCCAGATGTATATCAGCCAGACTACTCAGATGGGTCTCTTGTAAAAACAAAATGTCAGCATCAAACTCGCTGAGCAAAAATAAGGCCATATGACGAGCGCTTACTGATCTCAAGCTGGCAACATTAATGGTTGCCACTTTTAACGGAGTGGGAACTGCCATCAGGGTAATTGAGGCAGACGTTTCTTAGCCTGACTACTCCCTCTGCCTGGAGAACCAGCACGCTTTGTTGCGCCCTGGCACTCATCATCCATAGAGGATGCTGAACTGAACGAGTCCCAATCATCATCATCATCATCATCCGACAGGACCTTAAACTTATTTTCCAAAGGCAAAACTACAGGATTTAAGGGAACTGAACCCCTTTTTTTCCTTCTTTTGCCCCTCCTCCTCCTATCCTCCAACCACTCCATATCATCTTTGGATAAACCACAACCAGCCTCCCCACACCTATCCTCCCCTTCAACCCCCTCCCCCCCACTCTCCCTTCCCTTATCTACCACCAGGCCAGCCTCCCCACTATTTTCCCCACTCCTCTGGCCCCCACGATCTGCAATAGGAACCCTGCAGCGTCGGGGGAGGGGGACTGGCACCACACCTGATGCACCAGCCTCAGCACCTCTTGCTGCCTCTGCAATTTTAGAAGACACAGAAGGATAAGACACAGAAGGATTGGACACATTCTTGGCAACTGAAACTTTACATACAGGCTGGGAGGACACAGGCACACTAGGTACACGCACAGACTGGGAGGACACAGACACATTGGGTACTGGCACAGACTGGGAGGACACAGACACATTGGGTACTGGCACAGACTGGGGAGACACAGACACATTGGGTACGGGCACAGACTGGGGAGACACAGACACATTGGGTACGGGCACAGACTGGGGAGACACAGACACATTGGGTACGGGCACAGACTGGGGAGACACAGACACATTGGGTACGGGCACAGACTGGGGAGACACAGACACATTGGGTACGGGCACAGACTGGGGAGACACAGACACATTGGGTACGGGCACAGACTGGGGAGACACAGACACATTGGGTACGGGCACAGACTGGGGAGACACAGACACATTGGGTACGGGCACAGACTGGGGAGACACAGACACATTGGGTATGGGCACAGACTGGGGAGACACAGACACATTGGGTATGGGCACAGACTGGGGAGACACAGACACATTGGGTATTGGCACAGACTGGGGAGACACATTGGGTATTGGCACAGACTGGGGAGACACATTGGGTATGGGCACAGACTCAGATGGGATCACAGGCCCTCCAGCTGATGAGCTCTGCGCATCCTCCATGTCCAGACGGAAAAACTCCCTCATGAGCTCAGGCTTGTTGTGCATTGCCTCAGGACACTGACTATAAGGATGTCCCACTGCATTGCACAGATTACACCTTATAATATTACAATCCTTTGCCAAATGCCCTATACCCTGACACAGGGAGCACTTCATTACTGGACAGGAGGATGCAAGATGCCCTTTATCTCCACATTTATTGCAGAGCTTTGGCTGGCCCGGGTAGAAGATGGTCAGCCTGTCCCTCCCCAGGAAAGCTGAGGATGGCAGATGTTGGACAACATTGTCAATAACCTTTAGTTTCAGCTGCACAGACCATCCCCCTGTCCATATTCCCCGATCGTCCAAAATCTTTCTCAGGGGGCTCAGGACATCCCCATACCTCCTCAACCATACAGTCAGATCCCCTTGGGGTATGGACTCATTGCGCACAAGTATTGTCACCATTTTAATGAGGGGCTGGCGGGAGATAAGTTTGGGGATGAGCCCTTTCCAGTCCGGCAGGCCCCTACACACGTGTTCAAACTTCTCCCAAAATATGTCCAGAGACTCGGGACGGATAAAGGACAAATCATATTCATAGGAACCTGCCGGACTGATCAGGGCGAAGATATCCGCAGGCCTAAACCCCATCTGCAGGATTTTATCCACCACCACCCTCCTATGTGGGGGGTTTCCATCACCTTCCCATTTCAATTGTACAACATTCCTCCTTTTAAACAGGGAGAAAGATAAAACGTCCCCATGCTCCTTCCCTGCTTGTTCCCCCTTCCCAGATCCTGTGGCAGCAACACCAGCATAAGTTTTTCTTCCAGCTTTTGCAGTCTTGTCCTCAGATACATTCAAACCTGCTGTCAGAGAGTCTGAATCAGCTGGGATAGCAGTCTTCTGATTAGCAGGACCCACCCCCTCCCCCGAACACTCAGCTTCAATCCTGGGAGCCATCACAGTCTTGGCTGCTGCAGACTCCTGGAGAGCTGTGGTACTACTGCACCCAGCATCTCCTCCACCATTCACAGGAACAGCCGCTGTGCCTGGTCCAGGCAAAGTCTCTGTATTGTCCATGGACCTCTCTGCAGACTGAAGCTGACAGTTATTAGCAGATGTTATTGCTCGCTGTACATTGTCTATGGGTCTGGGCTGACTGTCTGCAGTACTACAACCCTCAGCAGGCCCATTGTTATTAAAGATCCCACCATCCTGCACACACACAGTACCTGCACCTGCTCTCTCCACAGGAATAGGAACGGTGTCCATCTTCTCCTCACCTTCCTGGGGAGCTGAATCTGGACTGGCCTCCAGTTTGTTGATCAGATCCAGCATGTCAGAACCTTCAACCTCCTGCTGGGATGTTCCACATTGCTGGGGAGGGAAGGGGACAGAGGCCTCCGCCATTGAGGGCTCAGCAGGTGTCTGAGGTGTTGAACAGCTGGGCTCATCCTCTGGGCCCACTTTCTCACTCTCTGCTTCCATCTCCTCGCTCTCCATGCAGGAAGAAGCTCCTTTCCTCATTTGGTTAAATCGCTCCTCATTTTTATATTTTTCTTTAAAAGCTCCACTATTCTCCCTCAGAGAACTCACCAATTCCTTCTGCTTCCGCAGAGCTTGTTCCAGGTCCTTCAATTCAGGCCTCAGAGCCGGTCTCTTCTTACTGAAGACTTTGGCACAAATCTGCTTCTTCTTTTTAAATTCAGCTTTCAAAGCTCCCAACTTCTCCTCTTCCTTCTCAATCCGCTTCAGCGTTTCCACAATCCTCCGTCTAAAGGCAGACAGAGATTCATCCTTCCTTGGGCCAGGCCCAGAATCTTCCGCAGGTTGAGGCCTATCCAGGGGGCCCCCGCCAGGGTCCTCCCCAGGATCCAGCATCCTTCCTGGGGCAGAGGAGTAACTCTAGCCCCTGGTCTCTGGAAGCACAGGAGCAAAGGAACTAGCAACCTCTCACCTCGCTGTCAAGGAGAGGAATGGCAGTTTCCCACCATCCCTGTGCTGAGTTCCCGGGTCTGTACACCCGCTGTGCCCATTATGAGGGGTTCTCACCATCCCTGTGCTGAGTTCCTGGGTCTGTACACCCGCTGTGCCCATTATGAGGGGTTCTCACCATCCCTGTGCTGAGTTCCGGGTCTGTACACCCGCTGTGCCCATTATGAGTGGTTCCCACCATCCCTGTGCTGAGTTCCCGGGTCTGTACACCCGCTGTGCCCATTATGAGGGGTTCTCACCATCCCTGTGCTGAGTTCCGGGTCTGTACACCTTCTGTGCCCATTATGAGGGGTTCCCACCATCCCTGTGATGAGTTCCCGGGTCTGTACACCCGCTGTGCCCATTATGAGTGGTTCCCACCATCCCTGTGCTGAGTTCCCGGGTCTGTACACCTTCTGTGCCCATTATGGCAAATCCACACCAATGGCTAATAATAAGCCTACAGGACCTGAAGTAGTTAAGCATCCCATGATATAATCTTCCAGCTATATATCCTTGCTGTGTTTAATATATACATGGAGAGCTCCCCATTATGTCATGACATACAACCATGTAACAGCCTCTGTGATTTAATGAGTCGCCACAGCAAATTCTTACAAAACCGTTTTACGCGAGTCGTTTCAATCAATTTTATGGGGGTTGAGGCCCTGCTTAACATAGATATCTGAGTTTAATATCCATTTTATTACACACCACCTTCTCCGACCCCAGCAGGCTTAATTGGAACCCGCGCCCTGACATTGGAGATATATATAAATTTAGATATAAGAGAATTTACACAGCGTGATGCAGATGAAATTAATGCTGCTATATCTTCCTGCTCTTCGTCAGAGGCGGGTCAGGGTCTCGCTGGTGTCGCTGGTCTCGCTGGTGTCGCTGGTCTCGCTGGTCACTAATAATCATCAGAATTGGCTTCATCTAGGATGAGTTCTTTCTACGTGTTGTGTGCTTGGAGCGCGGGAAGTATATTTGCCCACCAATGCTCCGCCCTTATGTGATATTTAATCCCACCCACTCTTGCAAAGCCCCACCTACCCAACAAAAAAAATAGTTTTATATAAAGAGTGTTTCTTAGCGATGAAAAAGTAACTTTCACAACATATTTGCTTGTTTATAAAAAAAAAATTCTATAACAAACAAGTAACATCAGCACTAGTTCTGATATATTCTGTGAAAATGTAGCAATTACAAAAGCAAAACAAAGTAACACATATAGTGCAAACAATTATCTATTAATATAAACAAATAGGATCCAAAAGGATACATTGGTTTTTTATAGCTCCGCCCCACTTGATCCTCCTCTTCTGGGGTCCCTCGGCAGTGCTCCTGGCTCCTTGGCCCCCGATCTTCCTCTTCTGGGGTCCCTCGGCGGCGTTCCTGGCTCTGATCTTCCTCTTCTGGGGTCCCTCGGCTGCGCTCCTGGCTCCCTGGCCCTGATCCTCCTCTTCCAGGGTCCCCCGGCGGTGCTCCTGGCTCCTTGGCCCCGATCTTCCTCTTCTGGGGTCCCTCGGCGGCGTTCCTGGCTCCTTGGCCCCGATCTTCCTCTTCTGGGGTCCCTCAGCGGCGTTCCTGGCTCCTTGGCCCTGATCCTCCTCTTCTGGGCTCCCTTTTGCGGCGCTCCTGGCTCCTTGGCCCCAATCCTCCTCTTCTGGTGTCCCTCGGCGGCTCTCCTGGCTCCTTGGCCCCAATCCTCCTCTTCTGGTGTCCCTCTGTGGCTCTCCTGGCTCCTTGGCCCCGATTCTCCTCTCCTGGGGTCCCTCGGTGGTGCTCCTGGCTCCTTGGCCCCAATCCTGCTCTTCTGGGGTCCCTCAGCGGCTTTCCTGGCTCCTTGTCCCCGATCCTCCTCTTCTGCTGTCCCTCGGTGGCTCTCCTGGCTCCTTGACCCCGATCCTCTCTTCCAGGGTCCCTCGGCGGCGCGCCTGGCTCCTTGGTACCAATCTTCCTCTTCTGGGGTCCCTCTGCGGCATTCTTGGCTCCTTGGCCCCGATCCTCCTCTTCTGGGGTTCCTCGGTGGCTCTTCTGGCTCCTTGGCCCCGATTCTCCTCTCCTGGGGTCCCTCGGTGGTGCTCCTGGCTCCTTGGCCCCGATCTTCCTCTTCTGGGGTCCCTCGGTGGCGTTCCTGGCTCCTTGGCCCCGATCTTCCTCTTCTGGGGTCCCTTGGCGGCGTTCCTGGCTCCTTGGCCCTGATCCTCCTCTTCTGAGCTCCCTCTGTGGCGCTCCTGGCTCCTTGGCCCCAATCCTCCTCTTCTGGTGTCCCTCGGCGGCTCTCCTGGCTCCTTGGCCCCAATCCTCTTCTTCTGGTGTCCCTCTGTGGCTCTCCTGGCTCCTTGGCCCCGATCCTCCTCTCCTGGGGTCCCTCGGTGGTGCTCCTGGCTCCTTGGCCCCAATCCTGCTCTTCTGGGGTCCCTCAGCGGCTTTCCTGGCTCCTTGTCCCCGATCCTCCTCTTCTGCTGTCCCTCGGTGGCTCTCCTGGCTCCTTGGCCCCGATCCTCTCTTCCGGGGTCCCTCAGCGGCTTTCCTGGCTCCTTGTCCCCGATCCTCCTCTTCTGCTGTCCCTCGGTGGCTCTCCTGGCTCCTTGGCCCCGATCCTCTCTTCCGGGGTCCCTCGGCAGCGCTCCTGGCTCCTTGGCCCCAATCTTCCTCTTCTGGGGTCCCTCTGCGGCATTCTTGGGTCCTTGGCCCCGATCCTCCTCTTCTGGGGTTCCTCGGTGGCTCTTCTGGCTCCTTGGCCCCGATTCTCCTCTTCTGGGGTCCCTCGGTGGTGCTCCTGGCTCCTTGGCCCCGATCTTCCTCTTCTGGAGTCCCTCGGCAGCGTTCCTGGCTCCTTGGCCCTGATCTTCCTCTTCTGGAGTCCCTTGGCGGCGTTCCTGGCTCCTTGGCCCTGATCCTCCTCTTCTGGGCTCCCTCTGTGGCGCTCCTGGCTCCTTGGCCCCAATCCTCCTCTTCTGGTGTCCCTCGGCGGCTCTCCTGGCTCCTTGGCCCCAATCCTCCTCTTCTGGTGTCCCTCTGTGGCTCTCCTGGCTCCTTGGCCCCGATCCTCCTCTCCTGGGGGGGTCCCTCGTGGTGCTCCTGGCTCCTTGGCCCCAATCCTGCTCTTCTGGGGTCCCTCAGCGCCTTTCCTGGCTCCTTGTCCCCGATCCTCCTCTTCTGCTGTCCCTCGGTGGCTCTCCTGGCTCCTTGGCCCCGATCCTCTCTTCCGGGGTCCCTCGGCAGCACTCCTGGCTCCTTGGCCCCAATCTTCCTCTTCTGGGGTCCCTCTGCGGCATTCCTGGCTCCTTGGCCCCGATCCTCCTCTTCTGGGGTTCCTCGTGGCTCTCCTGGCTCCTTGGCCCCGATCCTCCTCTCCTGGGGTCCCTCGTGGTGCTCCTGGCTCCTTGGCCCCAATCCTGCTCTTCTGGGGTCCCTCAGCATCTTTCCTGGCTCCTTGTCCCCGATCCTCCTCTTCTGCTGTCCCTCGGTGGCTCTCCTGGCTCCTTGGCCCCAATCCTCTCTACCGGGGTCCCTCGGCGGCGCTCCTGGCTCCTTGGCCCCAATCTTCCTCTTCTGGGGTCCCTCTGCGGCATTCCTGGCTCCTTGGCCCCGATCCTCCTCTTCTGGGGTTCCTCTGTGGCTCTCCTGGCTCCTTTGCCCTGATCCTCCTCTCCTGGGGTCCCTCGGCGGTGCTCCTGGCTCCTCCTCTTCTCTGGTGCCCCCACGGAGAGCCGCATTCCCTCAGAGAACTTGTGTGGGCACTCTCCCGTGTCCTGCTGCTGCGTCAATTGACATTGACACAGACATCAGGACTCGGCCCCGCCCCCGGCTCCCACGTCACTGAATGTGATTGATAGCAGCGGTAGCCAATCTATCCAATCAGGACCCGAGCCACCGGCTGGAGCTTGTGCGCTTGTCTCCCTCGCAGGAACGATTGGGTTTAGGTAAGTAAAAGGGGGGGGGGGGGGGGGGTTTCACCTTAAAGTGATTGTAAAGTCCATTTTATCCCATAAAAATAAAAAAAACATGTTAATCTTACCTGCTCTGTTGTAGTGAATTTGCACCGGGCAGCCTGGATCCTTCTCTTCTTGGGTTCCTCTTCTTTGCTCCTGGCCCCTCCCTCCTTTTCAGTGCCCCCAAAGCAAGCATGGGGGGCACCCAAGCTGAGTCAGAGCTCCCTGTGTCCATTCAGACACGGAGCCATGGCCTGATTGGCTAGCTGAGACCTCAGATGACTGAGGGAATTGAGGACATCGCTGGACAGAGAGGAGGCTCAGATAAGTATTGGGGGGAGGGGGGGAGGGTACTGACGGGTGCTGCTGCACACAGAAGGCTTTTTATCCTAATGCATAGAATGCATGTAAAAAAACCTTGAGGATTTACAACCCCTTTAAAAATCTCCATGGGCGACGCTTTAAAAATGTTTACAGGTTACCAGTTTAGAGCTACAGAGGAGGTCTAGCGATAGAATGATTGCTCTCGCTCTCACGACCTCACATGTGTGTAACACCATTTACATATATGTGCGTGAGCACGGGGGCACTTTAAAATATATACATATATATTATTATTTATTTTATTACTTGACCGGCGACCAATGCCCTTACATGGAGTGAAATGCTATTCACATATGCTGACCCCTGAACTTTATAAAGTATGTTTTACATTACATACTCCACATCATGGCACACTGCATGCTGTAATGTCTATCACATAGTACTGACCTCTGCACTCTATACACTGTTGTGTGCATTACATACTCCAGATCCCCGCACTCTGTACACTGTGTTGTACAATACATAGTCCTGACACTGCTCTCTATACACTGTGTTGTACAATACATAGTCCTGACCCTGCTCTCTATACACTGTGTTGTACATTACATAGTCCTGACCCTGCTCTTTATACACTGTGTTGTACAATACATAGTCCTGACCCCTGTTCTCTATACACTGTGTTGTACAATACATAGTCCTGTCCCGGCTCTCTATACACTGTGTTGTACAATACATAGTCCTGACCCTGCTCTCTATACACTGTGTTGTACAATAAATAGTCCTGACCCTGCTCTCTATACACTGTGTTGTACAATACATAGTCCTGACCCTGCTCTTTATACACTGTGTTGTACAATACATAGTCCTGACAGTGCTCTCTATACACTGTGTTGTACAATACATAGTCCTGACACTGCTCTCTATACGCTGTGTTGTATAATACATAGTCCTGACCCCTGCACTCTATACACTATGTTGTACAATACATAGTCCTGACACTGCTCTCTATACACTGTGTTGTACAATACATAGTCCTGACCCCTGCACTCTATACACTGTGTTGTACAATACATAGTCCTGACACTGCTCTCTATACGCTGTGTTGTATAATACATAGTCCTGACCCCTGCACTCTATACACTATGTTGTACAATACATAGTCCTGACCCCTGCACTCTATACACTATGTTGTACAATACATAGTCCTGACCCCTGCACTCTGTACATGGCTATGCTGTATGGTATCATGATGCAACGCTCATACATGTGTACATGTTGTATGGAGGGAACGTGTAATGAGCTCCTGACAATCACACATTAATGATCACACATTAGCCAGATTGCTTTCCTACAACTTATTTCCGGCACACACTTTCCAGAGAGAATTTCCGGAGCTTCAGCAGCTGCCGGTATAATTCTGCCATCTCCCTAATTACTCCCGTCCAATAAAAATCCCCGGCTTGGCGCGCGCTCCGCCGGTGAATACATTCACAAAGTTATGCCGTCCTTCATACTTCCACTTCTTTGTCTTTGTAAACGCACGGCTGTTATTATTTGGGCTGAATATGCATGACGGAGCGCAAGGTGAAGACGCTGATCCCATCTAATCCATTGCGCCGTGCCGATTGGTGGGAAGCGGATATCCGCGGCGGATCGGATTGGCTCCCCTCCTGTCCTGGTCATGTGCTGGGCTGGGTTGCTCTATGGAATGGCAGCCAATGGATTTCCAGAGACAGTGTTATGTGTGAGATTCAGAGCTGAACAGTTTGCGCAGCAGAAATGTCCTTTGTTTTAAACATTCGTCTATTTAAAGGTTGTTGTTTTTTTTTTTTGCAATGGCTGGTGCGCTGAACCTCAACAAGATGCCCCGTTCTCCTATAATAATAAGGGTGCTTCTCCCCCCACATCCCAACCCTTCCTCTTCATTGGCTGGGGCTCTCCACCCTACGCCCTGCCCTGTCCTCTTCATTGGCTGGGGCTCTCCACCCTACGCCCTGCCCCTTCCTCTTCATTGGCTGAGGCTCTGCACCCTACGCCCTGCCCCTTCCTCTTCATTGGCTGGGGCTCTGCACCCTACGCCCTGCCCCTTCCTCTTCATTGGCTGGGGCTCTGCACCCTACGCCCTGCCCCGTCCTCTTCATTGGCTGGGGCTCTGCACCCTACGCCCTGCCCTGTACTCTTCATTGGCTGGGGCTCTGCACCCTACGCCCTGCCCTGTACTCTTCATTGGCTGGGGCTCTCCACCCTACGCCCTGCCCCGTCCTCTTCATTGGCTGGGGCTCTGCACCCTACGCCCTGCCCTGTACTCTTCATTGGCTGGGGCTCTGCACCCTACGCCCTGCCTCTTCCTCTTCATTGGCTGAGGCTTTGCACCCTACGCCCTGCCCCTTCCTCTTCATTGGCTGGGGCTCTGCACCCTACGCCCTGCCCCTTCCTCTTCATTGGCTGGGGCTCTGCACCCTACGCCCTGCCCCTTCCTCTTCATTGGCTGGGGCTCTGCACCCTACACCCTGCCCCTTCCTCTTCATTGGCTGGGGTTCTGCAGCCTACTCCCTGCCCCTTCCTCTTCATTGGCTGGGGCTCTGCACCCTACGCCCTGCCCCTTCCTCTTCATTGGCTGGGGTTCTACAGCCTACACCCTGCCCCTTCCTCTTCATTGGCTGGGGCTCTGCACCCTACGCCCTGCCCCTTCCTCTTCATTGTCTGGGGTTCTGCAGCCTACACCCTGCCCCTTTCTCTTCATTGGCTGGGGTTCTGCAACCTAAACCCTGCCCCTTCCTCTTCATTGGCTGGGGTTCTGCACCCTACACCCTGCCCCTTCCTCTTCATTGGCTTTGGCTCTGCACCCTATGCCCTGCCCCTTCCTCTTCATTGGCTGGGGTTCTGCACCCTACGCCCTGCCCCTTCCTCTTCATTGGCTGGGGTTCTGCACCCTACACCCTTCCTCTTCATTGTCTGGGGTTCTGCAGCCTACACCCTGCACCTTCCTCTTCATTGGCTTTGGTTCTGCACCCTACGCCCTGCCCCTTCCTCTTCATTGGCTGGGGCTCTGCACCCTACGCCCTACCCCTTCCTCATCATTGGCTGTGGATGTGCACCCTACACCCTGCCCCTTCCTCTTCATTGGCTGGGGTTCTGCACCCTACGCCAAGCCCCTTCCTCTTCATTGGCTGGGGTTCTGCACCCTACGCCATGCCCCTTCCTCTTCATTGGCTGGGGTTCTACACCCTACACCCTGCCCCTTCCTCTTCATTGTCTGGGGTTCTGCAGCCTACACCCTGCACCTTCCTCTTCATTGGCTGGGGTTCTGCACCCTACACCCTGCCCCTTCCTCTTCATTGGCTTTGGTTCTGCACCCTACGCCCTGCCCCTTCCTCTTCATTGGCTGGGGCTCTGCACCCTACGCCCTGCCCCTTCCTCATCATTAGCTGTGGATCTGCACCCTACACCCTGCCCCTTCCTCTTCATTGGCTGGGGTTCTGCACCCTACACCCTGCCCCTTCCTCTTCATTGGCTGGAGTTCTGCACCCTACACCCTGCCCCTTCCTCTTCATTGGCTGGGGTTCTGCACAATACACCCTGCCCCTTCCTCTTCATTGGCTGGGGTGCTGCACCCTAAATGGAACAGAGTGGCGGCTGGTGCTCCATTTGGGGGGGCAAACAAACCACCTGCCCCCCCCCTTCAGGCGGTCTGTCAATCAAAATTCCCCTGCCCCCATCGCTCGCCCATTCACCCACCAGCCCCGGACTTACCCCATCTAGGTTGTGGGCAGCTCCCTCTTCTTTAATCATTATGGTACTTCATCCCCATATCCCACCCCTCCTTCTTAATTGGCTGGACCCCTACACCCTGCCCCTTCCTCTTTATTGACTGCGATACTGCACCCCTAAACCCTTCCCCTTTCTTTTTATTAGCTAGGATACTGCACCCCTACACCCCATCCCTTTCTCTTCAATGGCTGTAAAGCTGCAGCACTTCCCCCCTACGTTTTTATTGGCTGGAGTGCTGCACCTTAACATGATGCCCCTCTTTTTTACAAATGATGGTACTTCACACCCACATCCCACCCCTTCTTCTTCATTGGCCGGGTACTGTACTAATAAGCCCTGCCTTTTTCCCTTCATTGCATGGGAGGCTGCACCACACCGCTACCGCTTCATTGGTTGTGGTGATACACCTCCAACTGCTATTCGTTGGCTGTTGGGCTGCAGCCCTACACTACACCCTTCTTCTTAATTGGCTGTGGTGTCCCCATCTCTACATTGGCTATGGCGCTGCACCCCAACACCTAAACTTAATTGGTTGTATTGCTGCACCCCTACCTCCTGCCCCTTCCTCTTTATTGGCTGTGGTGTCCCCCATCTCTTCATTGGCCAGGGTGCTGCACCCCAAGACCTAAACATAATTGGTAGTATTGCTGCACCCCTACAGCCTGCCCTTGATGTGTCCCAGATGTCCGCGTTTCCTTGTCAGCGCCTGACGTCATCAGGGGTCCCGATGCTGCAATGTACTGAGCTTTCCCCAGGGCTTTGGGGGACAATTTGGGGTTGTTGGGGGTGCAGGAAAAGCATTGTTAGCAAACAGAAAATCTGTTACCGTGTTCCTAACTACAAAATACACATTTGCTTTATTAAATATCATTGAAGGCTTCCTATATATGTTATGAATACATGACCTGTACACGGATTCCTCCTCCCCTCCAGCCCTTGTTCCCGTTATCACCCGGCGTGTGAGGTATGTTTAGCCGTTCCTCTCCGTGTTCTCTAATCGCTCTGTGTTGTCATTGTCTGCAGTCTGGTGAATCATCTCCATTGTATTCCGACTAATTAATGACAACATTTTATAAATTATGTAGCAATTATGTACAATTGTTGGCGGTCTATTCTACACGTGTCTTTTACCTAATTTAACATGAGGCCTGCCCCTGCTCCCCCCACCCCCCCCCCCCGCGCTATGCCAAAAAACCCGGTACATACATCGTCTTGTTGTGGTCATTGGACGATACACAAAAAGTAGGGACTTTGTGGATAAGAGCGGCATTTAATGCTGCAGGTTGTCCTTCCATTGTAGCAGATCGTCCTTCCATTGTAGCGGATCATCCTTCCATTGTAGCGTATCGTCCTTCCATTGTAGCAGATCGTCCTTCCATTGTAGCGGATCATCCTTCCATTGTAGCGTATCGTCCTTCCATTGTAGCGGATCGTCCTTCCATTGTAGCGGATCACCCTTCCATTGTAGGGGATCATCCATCCATTGTAGCAGTTCGCTCTTCCATTTTAGCAGATCGTCCTTCCATTGTAGCGGATCGTCCTTCCATTGTAGCAGATCATCCTTCCATTGTAGCAGATCGCTCTTCCATTGTAGCAGATCGTCTTTCCATTGTAGCATATCGTCCTTCCATTGTAGCAGATTGCTCTTCCATTGTAGCGGATCGTCCTTCCATTTTAGCGGATCGTCCTTCCATTGTAGCAGATCACTCTTCCATTGTAGCAGATCGTCCTTCCATTGTAGCAGATCACTCTTCCATTGTAGCAGATCGTCCTTCCATTGTAGCGGATCGTCCTTCCATTGTAGCAGATCATCCTTCCATTGCAGCAGATCGTCCTTCCATTGTAGCATATCGTCCTTCCATTGTAGCAGATTGCTCTTCCATTGTAGCGGATCGTCCTTCCATTTTAGCGGATCGTCCTTCCATTGTAGTTGATCGTCCTTCCATTGTAGTTGATCGTCCTTCCATTGTAGCAGATCGTCCTTCCATTGTAGTTGATCGTCCTTCCATTGTAGCAGATCGTTCTTCCATTGTAGCGGATCGTCCTTCCATTGTAGCGCATCGTCCTTCCATTGTAGCGGATCACCCTTCCATTGTAGCCGATCATCCATCCATTGTAGCAGATCGTCCTTCCATTGTAGCGGATCGTCCTTCCATTGTAGCAGATCATCCTTCCATTGTAGCAGATCGCTCTTCCATTGTAGCAGATCGCTCTTCCATTGTAGCGGATCGTCCTTCCATTGTAGCAGATCGCTCTTCCATTGTAGCAGATCGCTCTTCCATTGTAGCAGATCGCTCTTCCATTGTAGCAGATCGCTCTTCCATTGTAGCAGATCGACCTTCCATTGTAGCGGATCGTCCTTCCATTGTAGCAGATCATCCTTCCATTGTAGCAGACCGCTCTTCCATTGTAGCAGATCGTCCTTCCATTGTAGCAGATCGTCCTTCCATTGTAGCGCATCGTCCTTCCATTGTAGCGCATCGTCCTTCCATTGTAGCGCATCGTCCTTCCATTGTAGCGGATCACCCTTCCATTGTAGGGGATCATCCATCCATTGTAGCAGATCGTCCTTCCATTGTAGCGGATCATCCTTCCATTGTAGCGGATCATCCTTCCATTGTAGTGGATCGTCCTTCCATTGTAGCAGATCGTCCTTCCATTGTAGCGGATCGCTCTTCCATTGTAGCGGATCATCCTTCCATTGTAGCAGATCGTCCTTCCATTGTAGCGGATCGTCCTTCCATTGTAGCAGATCGTCCCTTCCATTGTAGCAGATCATCCTTCCTTTGTAGCCGATCGTACTTTCATTGTAGCGGATCGTCCTTTCATTGTAGCGGATCGTCCTTTCATTGTAGCGGATCGTCCTTCCATTGTAGCGAATCGTCCTTTCATTGTAGCCGATCGTCCTTTCATTGTAGCCGATCGTCCTTCCATTGTAGCACATCGTCCTTCCATTGTAGCGCATCGTCCTTCCATTGTAGCGGATCACCCTTCCATTGTAGGGGATCATCCATCCATTGTAGCAGATCGTCCTTCCATTGTAGCGGATCGTCCTTCCATTGTAGCAGATCATCCTTCCATTGTAGCAGATCGCTCTTCCATTGTAGCAGATCGTCCTTCCATTGTAGCGGATCATCCTTACATTGTAGCGGATCATCCTTCCATTGTAGTGGATCGTCCTTCCATTGTAGCAGATCGTCCTTCCATTGTAGCGGATCGCTCTTCCATTGTAGCGGATCATCCTTCCATTGTAGCAGATCGTCCTTCCATTGTAGCGGATCGTCCTTCCATTGTAGCAGATCGTCCCTTCCATTGTAGCAGATCATCCTTCCTTTGTAGCCGATCGTACTTTCATTGTAGCGGATCGTCCTTTCATTGTAGCGGATCGTCCTTCCATTGTAGCGGATCGTCCTTTCATTGTAGCCGATCGTCCTTTCATTGTAGCCGATCGTCCTTTAATTGTAGTCGATCATCCTTCCATTGTAGCGGATCGTCCTTTCATTGTAACATATCCTTCCATTGTAGCGGATCATCCTTCCATTGTAGCAGATCGCTCTTCCATTGTAGCCGATCGTCCTTTCATTGTAGCAGATCGTCCTGCCATTGTAGCCGATCAAACTTTCATTGTAGCAGATCGTCCTTCCATTGTAGCCGATCGTCCTTCCATTGTAGCGGAATCGTCCTTCCATTGTAGCCGATCGTCCTTTCATTGTAGCCGATCGTCCTTCCATTGTAGCGGATCGTCCTTCCATTGTAGCGGATCGTCCTTCCATTGTAGCGGATCGTCCTTCCATTGTAGTGGATCGTCCTTTCATTGTAGCCGATTGTCCTTCCATTGTAGCGGATTGTCCTTCCATTGTAGCGGATCATCCTTACATTTTAGCGGCTCGTCCTTCCATTGTAGCGGATCATCCTTACATTGTAGCGGATCGTCCTTCCATTGTAGCAGATCACTCTTCCATTGTAGCGGATCGTCCTTCCACTGTAGCGGATCGTCCTTCCATTGTAGCGGATCGTCCTTCCATTGTAGCGGATCACTCTTCCATTGTAGCGGATCGTCCTTCCATTGTAGCGGATCGTCCTTCCATTGTAACGGATCGTCCTCCCATTGTAGCGGCTTGTCCTTCCATTGTAGCGGATCATCCTTACATTGTAGCGGATCGTCCTTCCATTGTAGCGGATCGTCCTTTCATTGTAGCGGCTCGTCCTTCCATTGTAGCGGATCATCCTTACATTGTAGCGGATCGTCCTTCCATTGTAGCGGATCGTCCTTCCATTGTAGCGGCTCGTCCTTCCATTGTAGCGGATCATCCTTCCATTTTAGCAGATCGTCCTTCCATTGTAGCGGATCGTCCTTCTATTGTAGCGGCTCGTCCTTCCATTGTAGCGGATCGTCCTTCCATTGTAGCGGATCGTCCTTCTATTGTAGCAGATCGTCCTTCCATTGTAGCGGATCATCCTTACATTGTAGCGGATCGTCCTTCCATTGTAACGGATCGTCCTTCCATTGTAGCGGCTCGTCCTTCCATTGTAGCGGATCGTCCTTACATTGTAGCGGATCGTCCTTCCATTGTAGCGGATCGTCCTTCCATTGTAGCGGATCGTCCTTACATTGTAGCGGATCGTCCTTCCATTGTAACGGATCGTCCTTCCATTGTAGCGGCTCGTCCTTCCATTGTAGCGGATCGTCCTTCCATTGTAGCGGATCGTCCTTCCATTGTAGCGGCTCGTCCTTACATTGTAGCGGATCGTCCTTCCATTGTAGCGGATCGTCCTTCCATTATAGCGGATCGTCCTTACATTGTAGCGGATCGTCCTTCCATTGTAACGGATCGTCCTTCCATTGTAGCGGCTCGTCCTTCCATTGTAGCGGATCGTCCTTACATTGTAGCAGATCGTCCTTCCATTGTAGCGGATCATCCTTACATTGTAGCAGATCGTCCTTCCATTGTAGCGGATCGTCCTTACATTGTAGCGGATCGTCCTTCCATTGTAGCGGCTCGTCCTTCCATTGTAGCGGATCGTCCTTACATTGTAGCAGATTGTCCTTCCATTGTAGCGGCTCGTCCTTCCATTGTAGTCGATCGTCCTTACATTGTAGCGGATCATCCTTACATTGTAGTGGATCATCCTTCCATTGTAGCGGATCTTCCTTCCATTGTAGTCGATCGTCCTTACATTGTAGTGGATCATCCTTCCATTGTAGCCGATCTTCCTTACATTGTAGTGGATCTTCTATTCTCTTTTTTCATTTCTCCCTGAAAACATCTGCGGAGTCGCAGCGTAGAGGTGAGCCGCCGCCCGGGGCACAGCGCAGCTGTTAGCTTGTGATTTACAGCACCCGGCGTAACGGAAAAGAACACTTTGCAGCGATGGCGAGCCCCTCAGGCAAGACGCCTGAAGTCCAGAGGCGAGCCGCTTTCATCCTGGTAGATGGGAATCTGAGCAGCGGAGAAAATTAATCAATTTGACAGCTTAAATCATCTCACTATGGGGGGGGGGGGGGGGAGGGTGTTCATTAACATGCAATGTACAAGTATTATCAATTGGAGTCAGACTGACAGATAACATGGATGTCCTACTACAGGGTCCCTCCGACTACACAAAGGGCCACTTTACTTCAGACCTCAGAGGGGTCAGACCATGCGGGGGGGGGGGGGGGGTATAAAATGACCTAGCGTCTGTGGGTAGAGAAAAAGAGAACTGTTACCCATCATTGGTGTAAGCGTTTGGAATAGTGCCCCATCATTGGTATCAGTGGGAAGAATAGTGGGGCCCCCTCCAATCCATTCCACGCCCTTCGGGTCCGGTATGGATTCTGAGGGGAACCCCATGCCAAAATAAAAAAAAATGGCCTGGGGTCCCCCCCAAATTCCATACCAGACCCTTATTGGAGCATGCAGCCTGGCAGGTCAGGGCAGGGAGGGGACAAGTGAGCGCCCCCCCCCCTCCATCTGAACAATACCAGGCCACATGCCCTCAACATGCCCCCCCAACCCCAAAGCACCTTGCCCCCATGTTAATGGGTACACTTGCCTCTACCCGATAACCCTGTCTGGTGGTTGTGGGGGTCTGCAGGCGGGGGGGCTTATTGGAACCCCTGAGATCCCGGCCTTCCCCCATGTGAATGAGTATGGGGTATATAGTACCCTTACCCATTCACCAAAAAAGTGTAAAGAGTAAAGACACTACATAATTTTTTAACAAAGCAACGTCCCCCCCCGATGTAGATCTATTGTCAATCACAACGGATGTAACAACACATCAAAAAGCGCATGTTCAAAAACGTAAAACGCACCACAAAATGCGCCTGAAAACTGCCTCAACTGCAACCG
Organism: Lithobates pipiens; assembly: GCF_037356315.1. NCBI lineage: Eukaryota > Metazoa > Chordata > Amphibia > Anura > Ranidae > Lithobates > Lithobates pipiens. The sequence continues at coordinate 4,954,368 of NW_027507764.1, read as the reverse complement.
CATAGATGTGAACCTAGTGCCGCCTCATCAGTTCTCATCAGTGCGTCTATCAGTTCCCATCAGTGCCATCTATCAGTGCCGCCTCATTAGTGCCCATCGGTGCCATCTATCAGTGCCGCCTCATCAGTGCCCATCAGTGCCACCTAGCAGTGCCCATCAGTGCTGCATCATTAGTGTCCATCAGTGCCACCTCTAAAGTGCCGCCTATCAGTGCTGCATCATTAGTGTCCATCAGTGCCACCTCTAAAGTGCCGCCTATCAGTGCTGCATCATCAGTGCCCATCAGTGCCAACTATCAATGCCCATCAGTGCTGCCTCATCAGTGCCTCCTGACCAGTGGCCCCTAGTGCCGCCTCATCAGTGCCACCTACCAGTGTCCATCAGTGCCATCTATCAGTGCCGCCTCATCAGTGCCACCTACCAGTGTCCATCAGTGCCATCTATCAGTGCTGCCTCATCAGTGCCCATCAGTGCCACCTATCAGTGCCGCATCATCAGTGCCCATCAGTGCTGCATCCTCACTGCCCATCAGTGCCACCTCTTTAGTGCTGCCGATCAGTGCCCATCAGTGCCGCATCATCAGTGCCACCTATCAGTGCGCGATGGTGCCACCTATCAGTGCAGCCTATCAGTGACACATCATCAATGCCACTTATCAGTGCCCATCAGTGCTGCATATTCACTGCCCATCAGTGCCACCTCTTTAGTGCCACCTATCAGTGCCCATCAGGGCCACCTATCAGTGCCCATCGGTGCAGCCTATCAGTGTCCATCACGGAAGGAGAAAAATTACCTGTATGCAAAATTGTATAACAAAACATGAAAAATGTTTTGTTGGTTTTTTTTCAAAATTTTTGGTCTTTTTTTCATTTGTTTAGCAAAAAATAACCACCCCAAGTAAGCAAGTGGTTAAAGGAGGTTATTATATATATATATTCTAGGCCAGAAATAAAATGGAACGATTGTTTTTCTGCTCGGTATTCCATCCGGATAGAAGACCCCAGCACAGACGCGGCCTGGCAGGTCAGTGTTGAACGGATTGCTTTGCCTGGAGTTCTCCTTTAAGCCTCTCTCTCTCCGTCAGCTGCAGGTAGTAATCGAATCTTCTGCTACAAAATCAGGGCACCAATGGGATCTCTCAGCGATTGTTTTATTACAAAGGGGGAGAAGAATTCCATCTCCATCGCAGCAATCTTCCATCAAGCTGGATTTATTTCTCTGAGGAGTGACGGGGCTGTGCTGGGAAAATGACTTCTGTGACATCTTCTCTTTCTCCCGCCGAGCGCCGTCCTTGGCTTTGTGTGTGCGGGAAGATTTCTGCTCCCTTCAGGTTGGAAAATTAAATCTCCCAGCTGATTGGCTGCCTGGGGCGACTAACATTTCACCTTCTATACCTGAGTGCCCCGAGGGGTTCCTCCGCTCATATGAAATATTAAACATATATTGGCTGCACAATGTGTGATCACCGGGAGGAATAGAGGGGGGGCCCGGAGGTGAGGGGGGGGGGGGGCTGGAATAAATACGGCTTTTGTGTTATGTCTACAAAAGGCGGTGGGGGGGGGGGGGGGGGGAGTGACAGATGGAGATAAGTTTGGGATAGTCGGGCCCCTGGATGGTAAGACCTCTAGAGCACATATCAAACCCAAGGCCGACAGGCCTGAATCTGGCCTACTAGACCATTTTATGTGGCCCTCATACCTCTTGTCTCCACCTTCACCATTTCTCAGCAGATCCACGTTCATAATGGATCCTGCAAGGTCTGACGATGCACCAAGCTTTCGCGCTGCCCTGCGCAATCGGCACACTTTTGCACCGCCTCTTGGTGTCAGCCCTAGCTGCCTTTTTAATGTCATGCCACACCCCTACATGCAACATATCCCAATGAAGGAGCAGGGTTCCTCCCATGTTCCTCCTATGTTTTTGCTCAATTCCCAAACCCAAAAGGGCAATTAAAGCCCAACCAGGGGCGGAATGACCATTCGGCCACTCGGGCACTGCCCGAGGGCCCCAGGCCACTAGGGGGCCCCATCGGGGTTCCCAGCCTCAGTAAAACCAGGGTCAGTGTGTAAAAATCTGTGTTTTTTTACGTCTGTCTCTGAAATGCCCCTTACCGACATCCTTTTGGTCTAAAAATCCCACGATTATAGCTGCCCCGCCTCTCCAGTACCTTCTCAGCCAATAGAAACATGTCCGTGTATACTGTGTGATTGTAAACTGTGTGTGTGTGTGTTTCTGTATACTGTGTGCCCCCAAAATCTCTGATTGCTTTGGGACCCCATAATCTCCTATTGCCTGGGGACCCCATGAGTTGTCAGTCCGCCCCTGAGCCCAACTCAGCTTTCCTGGAGCAAGCACCCCTTCCCCTTTCCTGATGCCCCCCTCAGGGCTTGAGGCGTACATACCTCAAAATCTTGTAGTCTGGTCATGTGATGTCAGCTATGCCCAATCAGGGCACAGTGAAAAGTCGGTTGTTTAGGAGAGGGGCCGGGAAGCAGGCCGCTGTGTCCTGAACAACGGATGGGTCATCAGCTGTCAACGGGCTTCCCCACTGACGGCTGAATGCAAAAATAAAAATAAACATTGCTGGCAATATAAAAAAGTGAAGAAAAAAAAAAAGATGCGGGGGTCTCCCCCCAATCTATACCAGGTCCTTCGGGTCTGGTATGGGTTTTAAAGAGAACCGCAAGTCAAAATTAAACCCAAGACAAGGGACTTTCCCCCACAACCCTGACAAGGGGATGGGGGTCATCAAGTGGCTCCGCCCCTTACCTGTTTAAGAACTGTCAAACAGTGGTCAGCCTTTCTCGCAGGCAGATTTGGGGGCCCCCTTGTTAAAGTCCAGGGTTGTCCAGGGTCCCCCACAACCCTGACAAGGGGATGGGGGGTCACCAAGTGGCTCCGTCCCTTACCTATTTAAGAACTGTCAAACAGTGGTCAGCTTTCCTCGCAGGCAGATTTGGGGGGCCCCCTTGTTAAAGTCCAGGGTTGTTGGGAAGAGGCCCTTGTCCCCATCAATATGGGTACAAGGTGTTTTTGGGTGGGCAAAGCCCCCCCCTGCCCCAAAGCACCCCCCATGTTGAGGGCATGTAGCCTGATATGGTTTGGGGGGGGGTGCTCGCTGGTCCCCCTCTCCTCCCTGACTTGTCGGGCTGCGTGCTCGGATAAGGGTCTGGTATGGATTTTGAGGGCATTTGTTTTACATTTCTGTATTAAATGTAATACTTTTTTTTCTTTAGAGAGTTGAGTTTTGCTGCAGCAGGTTCTATACATGGGAAAGATGTGCCACTTTACAGACAGACTAAGGAGACCACCATGCACTATATATAAAGGATTTTTTCATTTTTATTGTTTCACTTTATGAATCATTAAAATCACTTCTCCTAAGTGAGACTTGCACTGTATTACCCTATGCTATGGTCACCTGACAGATATTTGTATTGTATTATTTTATTTGGTTAAAAACAATAAAAACATATTTCACTCTAAAAGCACTTCTCCTGTAAAAATAATCTTTTTATTCCAAAATGTTTTATATTGATGTCCCCCAGGGCAGTACCCGGGCCACCATACCATTTTTATGGCCAACAACTTGCATTGGAGTCTTCAAAATGGGAACTTTTGCTTTTTCAAATTTAGGTCCCATAGACTTCAATGGTGCAAACCCCATCTCTACGCACTGGTTTGTGTCCATAGAAAGGTGGCAGCTGTCCTGACCTGGGGACTTGAGAGTAACGACCCGGAATTGTTTCCTGATGACGATGTGCTTTTGGGATATAAGTGCCGAAGGTAGCTTGGACTCAGTGGCGTAACTAGAACCTTCAGGGCCCCCATGCAAGAAACCATGAAGGGCCCCCCTGAACCCCAGCCAGGGCCCTTCCCTCCGAGTCCGGCAGTGGAACTCCAGGGCGTTGTGAGCCCTGTAGTTCCACCACTGGTATCAGTAGTTTTTCTTTTTATTTGTTTTTTTTTAATTTCTAGGTGCCCCATTGGGGGACTGTCCCTAGGCAGGATGGGGTCCCCGTCCCCAGAAGAGATGAGGTCCTTTTCTCCAGGGCAGATGAAGTTACTGCCCCCAGGTGAGAAGGGGTCCCTGTCCCCAGGGGAGGTGGGGGTCCCTGTCCCCACGTGAGAAGGGGTCCCTGTCCCCAGGGGGAGATGGAGGGGGTATGTAATGGTGTGTGGGGGATGGGGTCCTCTCACTCACCATGACCAAGCTGTAGGCCGCGCACTCATCCATGTTGGCCTGGGCTCCATCCAGTGTGCTGGACGGGCGATCAGCATATCTCCCAGAAAGACCTTTCATCATCTGTGTATGACGGGGGAGGGGGGGGGGCTGGCAGACAAGCCTGCAGTGTCCTCCGGGGGGCTCTCATAGGGCTGCACTGCATCTGTGTGCTTAATATTTGTTTACCCGGGAGAAGTACACTGTGGGTCGGACTCAGGGGGGGGGGATCTGGCTGGGGAGAACAGACATCGGACTGAGCGGCAATGCATGGAGCAGGAGAGGGGTACTCTGAGGAGCCAGCTGAGGACACAGGTCATGCGGGGAATGCACAACTAAAGAGCAGCCAGTGCGATAGTCGAGCATGGAGCTCTGCTAGTCACCCTCCACCTCCAGCCACCCGTGTGCATGGTGCACTGGTAACCCTAGCTGCCTATGCTGCTGCCGGCCATATGTAGAGGGGGCTGCATGGGCCCCCTGCATCACAGGGCCCAGTTGCGGTCGCAACTGCTGCACCCCCTATAGTTACGCCCCTGTTTGGACTGAGATAGCTCTCCTAGGGTCTCAGATACTGGCCATTTCCCATCCAAAGCAGGATCCCGGAGTGTGTATGCCTGGAGAAGAGTGTCCCCCTGTACATCAGTGTCCACAGTCCCCCTTTATATCACAGTGCCCCCAGGAAATTAGTCCCAGGATCTCCAGTCCCCCCCTCACATCACAGCCCTCCTTTCCATCGCAGTGTTATGTACCTGGTTAAAGGCTGAAGTGATGCGAGAGATTCCCTTGCAGCTGAGTGCAGATCAACCCCCGAAGGTGTAGACAGAGGAGAAGTATGGGTTGCTAGTTGTGGCGTTGCCTAAAGATCAGAGTAGATGAGGTACCAGAAGGAAACTTGACCATGCAGTGGTGTCAGCAAGACAGAAGTCACTCTAGGTGAGCAGGTGAAGTCTTGACTGTGCAGGGAAATCAGTAAGACAGGTATCAAGTCTAGATGCACTGGCAAATCTTGACAGATGAGTGGAACAGGAATGGGAGTCAGGAGCCAGAACCAGGGTCATGCACAGGGAGGTCACTTAGGAACAGGAGCAGAAGCAAAGTCAAGATCATGCACAATAAGCAGGTAGTAAGCGACGTCCGTGTGAACCAGACAGGGTCAGAGCCAGGAAAGAAGCCAAGACAGGTCCAAGAACAAGCCGGGTCAGCAATGGGAATGCAGCAACACAGAAGCATAGGATGCTGGGGGCTAACGATCATCCAGCAACTTGTGGACCAACTTCTGTGTTTTAAATAGGCCACTTTAAATAGACCAGAATCTGTCACGCCTTGTGTGCGCTGTGTGCCCAAGCACCCGTACACAACATCTGCGTGCATTTCCATGCACATTGGCGTGACCTTGTTGAGTAATTGCAAATAAACCAGTTCTTCTGTGGTTCATCTCCTGACAGCCCTCTTACATCACAGTGCCCCTTTACATTGCAATCCCCTTCACATCACAACTATTAGGGTTGCCCGGGCGCCACTCCCTCTATCCACGCCACCCCCCTATATGTATAATAGATAGATTCTATCCAAGGCTGCCGTGACCACCCCCCAATCATACGTCCGGCCCCTTTCAGGACGCTGGGTGCCTGAATTACAGAGGTGGGGGTTTTGTTTTTAAAGCACCTGATTAGAGCCATAGGCTCTGATAGGCTTCAAAATAGGGTGGGCTCGTGGCGCAGAGCATTGCGTCACGAGCCCACCCAGGTGTTACAACAGTGAATGAACATTCGCTGTTGAAACACTGATACTCAATCCAGCCAATCAGAAGTGGGTGTGAGACTCGTTTTCTGATTGGCCTGAAAGGGGAGGACTCCCAATTGGCCACCGAGGAGGAGGGAGTAATCGGAAGCCGCCACCGCATGGCGCCGCTTGCCGCTGTGTGCCGCCGCGATGACCTGTGGTGGGAACGGTAGGCTGCTCCCAAGCAGGGGAAGCCAACGGTGAAGCGTGATGGTGTACTTGCTACTGACCGCCCGGGGGGGGGGGGGGTGGGGGGTGGCATACTGTTTGCCGCCCCCCCCCCCCCCCAAAAAAAATAATTAACACCAGTCGCAAATGACAATGCCCCTTTCATTGGAAGCCTCCTATGCACAGACCTACCTTTGGCAGAATAGAGGCACTTATGAGCCTGGGTGTCCTCTCCTGGGTCTCCCTCACAGCAGGGCAGGGGGCGGGAGCTGCCCAATCCATTATGTTAACAAGCGGGGGTGATTAATGCTTGTTCATTTGAAAAGACTGCCGCTCTTTGTCCATATCTACAACACCTCCTGCCCTGCTGGGACAAGGACAGCAATGGCCGGGGCAGGAGACCTGGGAGAGGACACCCAGCTGCTAAGTGGCACAGTCACGGTCCGGACAAGAATGTCACTTGGTTTAGGCCCGGACCACGGTCCGCCGTCTAGTGATCCCTGCCCTAGACAGAGTTAAGCCCCGTACACACGAGCGGACTTTTCAACATCCAAAGTCGGACGGACTGAGTCCGTCGGACTATTCGATCGTGTGTGGGCTGCAACGGACTTTTGACTCGCCAAAGTCCGAAGGACTTTAGAATATGGAACATGCTTCAAATTTTTCCGAAGGAACTCCGCCGGACCCGGTCCCTTCGAAAAATTCGCTCGTGTGTATGCTATTCCGACGGACTAAAACCGACGCTAGGGCAGCTATTGGCTACTGGCTATGAACTTCCTTATTCGAATCCAGTTGTACGTCATCACGTTCGAATCCGTCGGAGTTTAGTGTGATTGTGTGTGCCGAAAAGTCCGTCAGAACTCAGTCGGAACTCCGGCAGAACTCCGACGGAACTCCTTCGGAAGTCTGTCGGACATAAGTCCTCTCGTGTGTACGGGGCTTTACTGGAGTGAATGGACAGTTTCTTGGGTGACTGAAGGCCTCTGTACTGTTTGGGGGAAAAACTAGTTAGAATCAGTGGCCCCTATGCGGGCCACTGATTAGCTTCATATAGACCAGGGGTCTTCAAACTACGGCCCTCCAGTTGGTCAGGAACTACAATTCCCATCATGCCCAGTCATGTCTGTGAATGTCAGAGTTTTACAATGCATCATGGGATGTGTAGTTCCGCAACAGCTGGAGGGCCGTAGTTTGAGGATCCCTGATATAGACTGTAATGTGATGATAGGCAGCAGGTCTGGATGGGACAATTGTCACCTCAGGCCCGTGGGCACCCAGATTCCAGATAAATTCAGAGATATAGACTGAGTTTCCCTTTAACTCTCTTCTATACGATCCTATAAAAAAATCCCTAAGCAGTTAATATATAACACTCATACTAGAGCCTCCTCCGACCTGATTCACCGCAAGATAAATGCGTCACCAGCAAAAAAACATCAATATTAATTCTTCATGCGGACATCAATCTGTTTCGTTCCTACTTCAGCCCCCTGCACTCTATAAATCATCCGTCGGAGTAATATACATCTCATAATGATGCGATAAATGTAATTCTAACTGTAAGGTAAAGACCGCGCCGTGGTGAATCCACATCCACCGAACTGTCAGGGTGAATGAATCCTCCTCGGAAATATTGGAACGTTATGGATTCTTCAACATAAATAGCAACCTCTGGTATAACGCCAATCAATACCGTGTGTATGTGTGTGACATAATCCCCGGTGAGATTGTTAACCAAGAACTCCGCCCACGAGATAGAAGACGAGATTGTCGTTGTATATCGAGGAGCTGCTCGCTCTAATAAATGGCTCCAATAACGGCATTTATAGCCAACGGTATGCAAAATTGACCTTCTCCAAAACGCTCTCCAGCCAGGTTCCTGCGTCCTTTGCCATTGGGACGTCACCGATCATATTTTTATCATGTTTTGACATATTTTTTTGGCCAATCGCCACATGCCATATTTTTAGTTTTATATATATATATATATATTAAAGTGCAACTATGGGCAAAATCTAAAAGGACATGTATGGTGCAGTCTGGGATTAGCATTATATGTAGTATCTTGTTCCATGTTGATAGATGATTCCCAAACCTACTATGAGGTCAGACTGGGTGTTCCTGCTCTTTCCTGAGACAAGAGGCAGCAAGAGGAATGCAGAGGGACAAGAGGCTGACACGCCCCCTCTCCTTCTGCATTCCTCTTGCTGCCATTTGTCTCAGAAAACTGCTGACACGCCCCCTCTCCATCTGCATTCCTTTTATTGCTGCTTGTCTCGGGAAACTGCTGACACGCCCCCTCTCCGTCTGCATTCCCTATGCCAATGCTTGTCTGGGGAAACTGCTGACACGCCCCCTCTCCTGCATTCCACTTGCTGCCATTTATCTCAGAAAACTGCTGACACTGTCTGCATTCTCTATACCACTGCTTGTCTGGGGAAACTGCTGACAAGCCCCCTCTCACTCTGCATTCCTCTTGTCACTGCTTGTCATGGAAAACTGCTGACACTCCCCCTCCCTCTGCATGCCTCTTGCCGCTGCTTGTCATGAAACGCTGCTGACATGCCTCCTCTCCGTCTGCGTTCTCTATGCCACTGTTTGTCTTGGGAAACTGCTGACACGCCCCCTCTCACTCTGTATTCCTCTTGTCACTGCTTGTCATGGAAAACTGCTGAGACGCCCCCTCCCTCTGCATGCCTCTTGCCGCTGCTTGTCATGAAACTCTGCTGACAAGCCCCCTCTCACTCTGCATTCCTCTTGTCACTGCTTGTCGTGGAAAACTGCTGACATGCCCCCTTTCCCTCTGCATTCCTCTTGCCGCTACTTGTCATGAAACTCTGCTGACACGCCCCTTTCCCTCTGCATGCCTCTTGCCACCACTTGTCTTGGGAAACGGCTGACACACCCACTCTCCTTCTGCCTTCTGCTTGCCACCGTGTGTCTTGGGAAACTGCACTCTTCTTGCTGACTCTTGTCTTGGAAATCAGCTTAGAGACAAAATAAAGGTGGTGATCTGCTTTCTAGCTATGAAAAAAGAACGGGAAATAAGGGCAAGTGGGGCAATTGGGACTCTACATGACAACACAGGGCATAATCAGTCATTAACATAAAGTAAAAAAGGTGGATATTTATTAATACCCCATGGGAGCATAATGCTTTTGATGATACAAACATTGTAATCCATACATATGATACACAATAAAACATAGTATTATTAAATCACATTATTAATAGTAGCATAGTAGACAATGTAGCACATGATCAATGATAATAACATCAACACTACACCCAACATGTAAATAAATAAAATAAAACCAGAGTAGAGTTAATGACTCAAGTATTAAGCACCCATGGTGAATACAGTAATGCTGTGGCATGGCAGCAAGTATATAGGCTTGACGCGTTTCGTGGAAGATGGTCCACTCATCAGGAGCAGTTTATTGGAAGTACCTAAAATATAATATAAATTAGTAATTAATGGTAATTAATTACAATGGGAAGAGGAGGAGCAAAAACCTTCGTCCTAACGCTCTTACCTATAGGTAGCTAGTATGATGGTATTAAGGCATATAAGATGCTGTCCAATGGGTGGGAGGCACCCAAGGGGAGGCTGGACATCACCCTGGGAGCTAAGGAGGTGACCTAGCTTTCTAGCTATGTTGTTGGACTGGGCGACACCCCCCTTACCAGCCCGACAACATAGCTAGGATGGCTCCTTTAAAATACTGGAATTGCTTGTTCTGATTTTATCTCACAAAGTGCATTAGAAGCCGAACAAGACACATACAGCCTGCCTCTGGCTGAAGAACATCCAGCCTCATCTAGTGCTTTCCTCCTCAGTCTCACTCTCCCTGACCCACCCCTTTAATTTATTGGACTTCAGTTCTTTCATTCATGGAAGATCAGCATTGTAAGAGAATGTATAAACAACTGTGACTCCATTCTAGATTCCCCTCCATTTTACATAAAGCAGCTTTAGTATGTATGAGTTTTGCCATAAACAGCTTAACTAACAGTTTGCATTGAATGAAACCCTATGAGTTATTGTGGTTAAGCCGATTCCTGGAGCAACATCTTATGTCAGCAAGTCATCAGCTATTTCTTGTTATCTAGTCAGCAGTCTAACTCATGATAAGAAAGTACTGAGTTTAAGTTTGTATAACCCTTAGACACGTATATATATTAAAACACAGCCCCTACCTTCTTTGTTTTACTTGTATATAAGCTACTGTTGTACTCAATAAAATCAGACACCTTATGAAAACACTCAAGCCTGTTTCCCGTGTCTCATGTGGTGTTTCACGGATCCGAGGGTCCCAGTGGTCTGCCTGCATAACCAAGGTGGTCGTCAGGGTGTATAATTCCTTTCAAATGAGGGCTCGTCCAGGATAAAGCAATCATCCCTGGTAAGTAAACTTTTGTCTTATTTTGACAAATAATTTTCTTGCCTCGTCTCTGATAAAGCTTTAGGCTCGGTTCACACAGGGGCGACTTGTCCAGGCGACTTCGCCGCCTGACAAGTCGTGCTCCATTCTGTACTATGGAACCGTTCTAATAGGAGCGACTCAAGTCGCTCCGACTTAGAAAAAAGGTACCTGTACTACTTTGGGGCGACTTGCATTGACTTCTATACAGAAGTCGTTTTGCAAGTCGCCACTGATCGTGTGCAGGTCGCGGCGCTGCAAGTCGTGCCGCCCCTGTGTGAACCGAGCCTTAGTCCCTTAAAATGTATATAGAAAGGAGATGGATCACGCCTTAAAGTGTCAACGGTCTTTGGGAGACCTGAGGGTCCTAGAGAGAGGATTAATTAACATTAGACAAAACAGTACTGTAACTCCTTTTGGGAATGAGAGAAAGAGTTTATGGGGTAACCATCACCTTGACCATAACCTCTGTTTGCTTTGTCTTTCTTTCACATAGAAGTATAAGATAATTTGTTGTGTAGAAGAAGCTGTAAGGTAAGACAGCCTCTCGTTCACTGTAATATGGGTCAAGAACATGGTAAAGAGGCTCTGCCTCCCCCTAACCACGGGGAAACCTGTAAGGATTATATTTCTAGGGTTTGTGGTACTGATTATGAATTTATAAATCCTTGGGTGTCAAATTTAGCAGGGTGGACTGAAACTATGCATAGTAGAGATCCCTTCCCTTGAGATGGAGATAATGATGAATTTCATATGGATATGGTGAAAGGTTTATGTCATGTTATGACATGAAGGCTTTCCCATGGTTTTCAGGAGACCCTCAGTGGCATATGAAATACATGAAAGAGGGAGGGGGGGAAATTGGCTTAAGTATGCCCCATACTGGTTTCAGAGGGATGATAAGAAACAGAAGAAAGCAAAGAATTGTTTAACTAAGGAAGAGTATGACCTTAAACATAAGAAGGAATCTGAGGTCAAGAGACCCAATCCCACGGTTCCACCTTTGCCTTTCTCTCGTGTATCCCCACCACCTTACACCAGTCAGATCTATCCTATACAAACAAACCCAAGGATAAACCAAGGAAAAAAACAAGCTTTACTTACCACCAGCCCACAGACAACCAAGTAACCCGTCTAACAGTATGCGTTAAAAACAGGGGTTTAGGCTGCACACATTTGCAAATGCATGTGTAAGCCACAGAGCCCCGCCAAGGCACCCCAATATCTGTGGTACCTAGCACTAACTTGTAAGTGTCCCCACAGTGGAGGCACATGCATTCTGATGGATAGGTGTGAGCAGGTAGACTGAAGGGGAGCCACCCCTTCTTAAAGGTACAGGAGCACACTGAACACCCAGCACAATGGCAACACAGGTGTCAGTGAGATGCCTGACCAAAAAACACGACAGTGACGCAAAAAGACGCCACCCGCTCACACCTATAGCTGGCTATCAGTAAGAAACTTGGAAGGCTAACAACAGATACAAACATCCCAAGGATAAAACTAGGAAAAAAACAGCTTTACTTACCACCAGCCCACAGACAACCAAGTAACCTGTCTAACAGTATGCGTTAAAAACAGGTCTATCCTAGCCTCAGCAAGGATGAGATAGATCTTCTTGCTGGATATCATGCCACCCACCAAAGACCCTCTCCACCAGGTGCCCCACAGGCTCTACCATAACAACAAGCAACTCCACATACACAACAACCAGCGGTACAAACTACACAAGCACCCGCCACCCCACAAAGGCAAGCATCACAAGATTCTGAGGATAGTGATAGCGCCTCAGAAGGAGCAACAGGTGGCCATGCATCAACTACCCAATCCCCCCTTGCCGTTTTAGTAGAAAAGGAAGACGAGGAAGATGATCTTGACATGATAAGAATGACAAAAGCTATTGGAGGTGCTATTGTAATTTTTTTTAAGCCCAAACAGAACAAAGAGTGGAAAGATATATGGGATGGATGCAGGTGTACAGGGTGTCGGCATGCAGGCTTCATTTATGACTATAGGAAATGACATGCTTAAAAAGGTAATTGACATCGAAGATATAAACCGCATTATTAAACACTGTCCTAAACCCACTCAATCATCATCCGCTACATTGAGTTACTTAAAAACGGCTTGTAATGGTAGAAATTATACACAGGAAGATATACGGTTGATTGTTGATGGAGTGATTGGGCATACATCTGCCTTTGATTGGACAAACGTTCCCAGTATTTCAATGACAGAAGCAAATAATGCTGGTGCAGATCAGTATAGGGGCACTAAATACAGGCAGGGGCAGAACCACAATGTGGGACCAATTGGAGGCTGAATTAAAAAATGCTTTTAAAAATAGGACCTCTCTCCCCACTGCCATAGCACATAAACAGAAATCTGGAGAAAGTGTATTAGAATTCTGGAAAAGATGTAGATGTATGGACACAGGAAGCTGGATTATCCAAATTGGCAAATATGCACAGCTTAATAATCCAAACTTTCATTAGCAACCTTAAACCATGACATGGCTTAATGGTAAAGCAGATGATTTCTGATTGGCCCACAAAATCAATGGGAGACTTTCAGAAAACACTGACTGAAAAGAACGCAGCAGTTTGCTTTGACATACCGAAGGATAAAGCTACAGGGGCCTTTCTTCAGGGAGGTCCACCTCAACAGGATACGAGACCTCAGGATAATTCTGGGAATGGGAGGCAGTGGGGTAGAAGAATGGGTAGAGGAAGAGGCGGAGGATGAGGGAGAAGTTTTTCCCCATGCCCCCTCCCTCTAGAACCGGATGTTTTAATTGTGGAGCTGAAGATCACTGGAGGAATCAATGTCCTTATGAGATCTATGACCCAAATAATCAACAGCCCTTGAATAATACCAATTCTGGTCCTCAAAGATAGAAGGGTTCCAATGCCGTGGACCCAACCGAAACAATGAAGCTGCCCAGAAGGTGGTATCCCAGCATTTCTCCTTTGATAACTAACCTCTAGTAACCCTACATGTAAATGGGTTACTGATCCTGTTTCTCCTTGACACTGGGGCGACTCGGCATACTTTAAGGCAAGATTATTATAGAGGTGAGACCACAAATGCCGAGCCTTCAATTGGAATTAATGGGATACTCACCAAGACCTACAAAACCCATCCCCTCCCGATTGTAGATGATGAACACGGGTCTGTAATAACCCATCACAGTTTTAGGATCATACCAAATTGTCCTGTAAATCTCCTGGGAAAAGATTTGTTGGGGAAGCCGGGCATGAAAATATTAATGTCTCCAAGTGGCGGTCTAACTATATTCTAAAAAAAGGTCCCCATGGTACCTATTCTAGCTTTAACCACTTGAGATCCGCTTTATAGCCAAATGACGGCTACAGCGCGGATCTCCTTTTCCAGGACGACGTCAATAGACGTAGTCCCGTGTACGAGCGGCCTGCGCGCCCCCTTAGTGGCGCGCGCGGCGCGCTCTGTGATCGCCGAGTCTATGAGACTCGCCTGATCACCGATCTGTGCAAGGGGTCGATCCCGACCCCTTATCACGTGATCAGCTGTCAGCCAATGACAGCTGATCATATGATATAACGGAGCCGGTAATCGGCTATTATTCCTCCTCGCGCTGACAGCGTGAGGAGAAAAAAAAAGCCGATCACCGGCAGCCGTGATCGGGACATCAGTCCCGATCACGGCCAGCCCTGCTAGTGCCCACCTGCCCCCTGCCAGTGCCCACCTGCCCCCTGCAGTGCCACATGTACTAAAAGTAAGTGCCCCCTGTCAGTGCCACCCAGCAGTGCCCACAGTGCCACCCAGCAGTGCCCACAGTGCCACCCAGCAGTGCCACCCACAGTGCCACCCAGCAGTGCCCACAATCTGCCTCAAAGGTGCTGCACCCCAGTGCCACATATCCGTGCCCATCAGTGTCATCTACCAGTGCCCAGCAGTGCCGCCCATCAGTGCCCAGCAGTGCCACCTATCAGAGCCACCTATCAGTGCCACCTATCAGTGCCCATCAGTCCCATCTATCAGTGGTACCTATCAGTGCCCATCCGTGCCACCCATCCGTGCCACCCATCCGTGCCATCTTATCTGTGCCCATCTTTGCCCATCAGTGCCGCCTTATCTGTGCCCATTGGTGCCGCCTTATCTGTGCCTATTAGTGCCGCCTTAACTATGCCTATCAGTGCCCACCAGTGCAGCCTATCAGTGCCCACCAATGCAGCCTATCAGTGCCCACCAATGCAGCCCATCAGTGCCCACCAGTGCAGCCTATCAGTGCCGCCTAATCAGCGCACTTCAATGAAGGAGAAAAATGACCCGTTTGCAAAATTTTATAACAAACTATTAAAACATGATTTTTTTTTTTGCATCTTTTTTTGTTTGTTTAGCAAAAAATAAAACTCCGAGCTGTAACTAAATACCACCAAAAGAAAGCTCTATTTGTGGGGAAAAAATGATAAAAATTTCATTTGGGTACAGTGTTGTATGCCCGCGCAATTGTCATTCAAAGTGCATCAGCGAGAGAAAAAGAAAAAAAAATCCTGAATCCAAAAATGTTTTGTTTGGATTTTGGATTCAGGATTTTTTCTTTTCTTTTTCTCACTCACAAATTGCACTTTAAGACAATTCAGCACATCTATGAGTTGGATACACAAATTTTAATATTTGCACAACATCTTAGGACTTCTGCACTTTAATATTGTGTTTGCAACTTTACTTATCGAATATTTATGCACTGAAAATTTATTGAATATTTATGCACTTTAAGGTTCAAACAGAAGGATCAGTATTAGGATTATTGCACATTTATTCCATATCGCACTAAGTTTACAGGTCATTTTACACTGTTGCTATTTTGCACTGCTACTTTATATTTATTCATTTTTATTCAGAAGATTGCTACAGAAGATTGAGTTTTTTATATTCATTCCAGTTTTTTACTGAATTTTTATTGATTATTTGGGATCTCCCCAGTGTGGGTAGCGCCACATACTATTTGAATTAATATAGGTTAGTTTAAGACCTTAGGGCCATAAATAATCTTGTAGTGCCCATAGTACCTATAGTACCTGATGTGCCATCACTCCTGACTTCCATACCATCCGATGCAGAGTATTTCACAGTAATTGATTTAGCAAATGCAATTTTTTTGCATCCCGGTGTACGAAGAGACACAGCCTATTCTTGCATTTTGTTTTAGAATTCGCCAGATGACCTGGTGCAGAATGCCCCAAGGGTATGTAGACTCCCCTGTAGTCTATTCAGTTGTACTCCAGGAAACCCTACGGTCCTGGACTCACTGCCATGGTTCAGTCCTTTTACAGTATGTCGATGACTTGTTGTTATGCAGTCCAAGCCAGGTTGCCAGTAGAGAGGATGGTAAAGATTTATTGTACTGGTTAACAGAAAATGGTCACAAAGTCTCTACAAAGAAATTGCAATGGTGTCAAGAGACTGTTGAATACCTTGGTTTTACCCTCACAAAAGGAGAAAGAAGAGTCAGTCACAAGACAGCTGTGGCTCTCATGGGTCTGCCCCGCCCACTGACAAAGAAAGATATGCTATCGTTTCTTGGTATGATTGGGTACTGCCACCAATGGATATCTGACTGCTCTTTTTTGATAACCTCCTGAGGCAAGCCACAGGCTCAGACGTGCCAGAT
Source organism: Lithobates pipiens (assembly GCF_037356315.1). NCBI lineage: Eukaryota > Metazoa > Chordata > Amphibia > Anura > Ranidae > Lithobates > Lithobates pipiens. The sequence continues at coordinate 4,938,119 of NW_027507764.1, read as the reverse complement.
TGTGTAAAATGGACAGAGGAAATGTGTGGTGCATTTGTGTCCCTAAAGACAGCAATGATAACGGCCCCTGGCCTTGGATTGCCAGATTATGGCATGATGTTTCACTTTTTTGTCAAGGACAATTGTAAACCAATGGCAGGAGTCCTGGTGCAGGAACACGGAGGAAGACTCTGCCCTATTGTATTTTTTCGAAGAGTAGTGCCGGGCATGCCGGCGTGTCTCAGAGCTTTGGCATCCTGTGCTATGGTAGTAGAAATGGCTACTTCTTTTACTCTAGGACATCCAACCACCTTGCATACTAATAATGTATCCATTTTGATGAAAAATATTCATACCCAACATATGTCAGCCCAAAGTTTGGGTGGATACGAGGTTATTCTCCTCTCAAATCCAAATCTCGAAATAAAATATGCTTCACCCACTTCAGGCCCAGTCCCGATCCTAAATGCGTTACTAGGTCTAAAAGGAGAAAAAGATGAGGTAGTTCCTCAACATGAATGCATTGAAATAATCCACCAGGGCACATCTCCACGTGCAGATATGTCTTCCACTGCAATCCCTGGGGCACAAAATGCTTTTGTTGATGGTTCTTGTTCTAGACCAAATGAAAACACATATCATGCAGGGTATGCTGTAGTCCAGTTGCCTGATGTAGTTCTTGAAGCAAATCCAGTCCCATTTCAATCAGCACAGGCTGCAGAACTCACCTTACAAGAGCATGCCAGCTCTTTGAAGGACAAGATGTGAACATTTATACTGATTCTAAATGCGCGTTCAGTGTAGTCCACAATTTTGGTATTAGCTGGTTAAGGAGAGGGTACATAGCAGCAGATGGCAAATCAATTTCACATTCCACATTAGTGTCCAGCCTTTTGGAAGTGATTAAATTGCCTCGCTCTATAGCTATCCTCCATTGCAAGGCACATACCACAAACCAAGATGATGTTCCAAAAGGAAATGCCTTAGCTGATAAAGCAGCAAAGGAAGCAGCTTCTAAACAAGAAGCTACCATACAAATGCCATCACTTGCACCTGAAAGGCCCCTGTTAGACCAATCCTTGTCAGATCTTCCGACATATGCTACAGAAACTAATATTAAACAATGGAATATTGCAGGAGTGCAGAAAAGCCCAGATATTGGACTTGTCTGTCAAGAGAGGATTTCATAAGTAATGCTTCACTTAATATTTAAATAATATGAAAAGAAAATTTTACTCCTCTAGGGAGAGGACTTTAACATGGGCAGGTGGCCATACAAAATATACAAAATTAGATTAGAGTGACAATACGTAATTTAATTATATAGAAAAATTAAAATTGACAATATTAAATACAATACAAACAACATGTGTTTACAGACAAAGAATAATAATTGTACATATCCTGTTATACTGTGTACTTCCTTGATCCAACTGTAAAAGAAAACCCTACAGTGGACGGAGGGCAACAAACCCAACGCGTTTTGAGATCTTAAATCAATAAACTCTCTTCATCAGGGGTATAAATTGCGTCATACAAAGAACAGGAAATCTAAAAACAGAATAATACAAAATTTAGTATCTATATTGATAAGAAACACAGTTAAGTAAAAATAAATAAATATGAAGTTACAGAAAAAGGAAAAGACAATGGAAAAAGATAAAAGGAAGAGGGAGAAAAAAAAAGGGGGGGGGGGGGTTGGGTTCCACTCACGCAACCAATGTTTTTGATCAGGTATATATTATTATTATATCTTATTCTTCAACTTATGGTCTCTATATTCAGGCACCAACTCTTGATGTTGTTGAAAACTTTTTAAATTATTTAATGATGGATTTAGCATTTGCTAATCCTTCCCTGCAGGAGTTTCCTCACTCTTAGGCATTTAATTATGTTGATTATCTTCATTTGAGTCGGGTTATACACATTTATGTTGTACAAAAAAAATTTTTTATAAAAATTTTTTTTTGGTACATTGCAATATTTATTTGCATTCTACCATTATATCCCTTCTCCTTATTATTTATGTCTATCCTACAGGGTAACATTTATTGATGTCCCTTGTGAGTACCTTGCCACGTGGTTCATTTATGTGACGGTTGCGGATTCTATCGGTGCATTATCCATTTTCCAGGGCTCTGATAGAGGGTTTTTTCTTCCCTCTTTACTAATGCACATCCTCCAGACTGTGCAAATTACTGACTTTTGGCCATTAAAGTGGTGAGTGATGCTTTCTGCTACAAAATAAATGGAATGGTTATAATTCTGTATGAGGGACCCCCCCCTCCCCCCCCTTTTTTTTTCTCTCCCTCTTCCTTTTATCTTTTTCCCTTGTCTTTTCCTTTTTCTGTAACTTTTTCTGTAACTTCACATTTATTTATTTTTACTTATTTTTACTTAACTGTGTTTCTTATCAATATAGATACTAAATTTTGTATTATTCTGTTTTTAGATTTCCTGTTCTTTGTATGACGCAATTTTTGTATTTCCCTGATGAAGAGAATTTATTGATTTAAGATCTCGAAACGCGTTGGGTTTGTTGCCCTCCGTCCACTGTAAGGTTTTCTTTTACAGTTGGATTGAGGAAGTACACAGTATAACAGGATATGTACAATTATTATTCTATGTCTGTAAACACATGTTATTTGTATTGTATTTAATATTGTCAATTTTAATTTTTCTATATTATTAAATTACATATTGTCACTCTAATCTAATTTTGTATATTTTGTATGGCCACCTGCCCATGTTAAAGTCCTCTGCCTAGAGGAGTAAAATTTTCTTTTCATATTATTTGGTATATATCAGGATGGGGCATTGGTAGGCCCTTCTAGATCTGTGATGTTTAGCACCTTGTTCAATTTGTAATATTTACATAAAGTAGGGTTTGGTACCATCATCCTAATTAAGTTGATAGAAAAAGGGACGGGTTGACATGAGCTACTCCAAACAAAATTCCCTGTAATGCCTATGGTGATTAAATGACTCGGTACCCAGTGATTTGAGACAAGTTATGATAAGATCAAATTTGATACATTATAGAAAAATACATAAAGTTCAATCACAACAAAGACAGTCTATGAATTGTTGTATACAGTTGCATAGGGTTCACGTTAATATAATCAAGGACCCATCAGGTAGATGGGAAGAGTGATGCCGATACAGACGATATCCTCGACAAGTTTCGCGACATGTGTCGCGTCTTCAGGTGGTGTCAATCAAAGCATCTAAAGGTAAGTAGATACAATCTTATAATTACACAAATAGAAACATTATAGCCAAGCTATCCGTGAAGCTTGTTTAATGGCGTTTGATAGAAAGTGGCGTAACTTACCAATGTAAACCCAAAGGGGGATCAAACAGCATTAGAGACACCCTAAGCGGGTGTCTCTCCCAGGGCGGACATGGGAGGCAGTACATGTAGAACGGACTAAAATAATATAAAAGAATTTCTACATGTAATGACGATGTGAGACCAATACTCAAGCACACACAAGAAAATAGGAAAATGGGTAGTGAAAAAAAAAAGGGGGAAGGAGAAAAGAAGCTGGGGGAAAAAAGGGGGGAGTTAGGAGGGAGGAAAAAAAAAAAGAAAAAAGGGAAAGGGAAGACCAAGAAATTTAAAAAGGGGGGAGAGGAAGGAGAGAGAAGAGGAAAAGAGGATGAAGGTAACAGGAACAAGGGGAAAGGTGAAATAGAAATAGAAAATAAAGAAAGAAATTGAAGAGAAAAAGAAAAAGGGGGTGGGGAAGGGAGGGAGAAAGAACAAAGAATGGACAATAGAAAGAGAATTGAAGAAGGAAAAGAAAGAAAGGAGAAAAGAAGGAGAAAGTGAAGGATAGATTCAAGAGAGGAGACCATGTACACCTGTAGCTGGTGCACCTTTATTTATTTCTCAGTATCATGGGGTAGGGCACAGAGGCTGGCCGGTCCAATGTGAATTATTGGACAATGATTTCTTTATCCCCGGTCTTCCCTCTTTGGTCAAATCATATGTTGCCAGATGCATCACATGCATCCGAAACATACCCAAGAAATCCACATAAGGCAAAACATGAACAGCTTGCATATCTATCCACACCTTTTACACATTTACAGATTGGCTTCACCCATTAGGTAAAAGACAGGAATATTTACGTGTGATAGTAGACATGTTCTCAGGATGGACAGAAGCATTTGTAACCACAAAAGAAGATGCACAAACAGTTGTAAAAATCCTCCTGCGCTAAAATATCCCTAGATAAAGAAATCATTGTCCAATGTCCTAGATGGGCATTGTCACGTACCTTTAAGCAGAGCCCGGATTGCAGGGAGTGGCCTCTCGTAGACCTCCGACTCGAGAGACCCTGGTAGTGATGACAGGGGCTCAAGAGCACAGAGGGGCACAAGTGCCTGACTGGATAGCAGGTGGTAGAGGCAGAAGACCGTTGAAGGAGGAGGTGTATTGTAGTCCGGTGTCAGAATGCAGGCAAGGAGAGGTAAGGTTCAGCAGACAGCAGAAGGATTCCTGTAGTCCAGTAACAGCATACAAGTGGTTGCAGGAAATGACAAACAACGGAGGGGTTTTGTAGTCCAACAACGGATGCAGGTGTAATGGAATAATCAGAAGTGGAAGAGTCCAGTAATCTTCAGCCAAAGGTAGAAGGCTACAGATGCAGAGGGAGAACAGCCAAATATTGCGGAGGACTGGGAGGTGTCCTGTAGTACAACAGTAAGCAACTTACAGTTGACGGATGGTGAAACAGTCCAGGTCAGGCACAGGCGGGCAGATCAGGTACAGAAGCGGAATCCAAAAGAGTAGTCGGGTACAAGCCAAAATCGGGGGGCAGGCAGCAAACAGCAGAGTCGGGAACAAGCCGGGTTCGATATAGATCAGGATACAGGTACAGGTACTGGTTCAGGTCCAGATACGGATAAACAGGAAGCACAGGAACGCTGTTGATCAGGCAGCAAGGCAGTGAAGCATGGACCCTGTTTAAATAGCGCTATTGGCGCCAACTTGCGTCAAACGGCCGCGCGCGCACCCGCGTGCGCGCTCCCGCGCGCACGTGCACGCGCGCGCGCACGCGCACGCGCGCATCGCCGATCGCGGTAACGCTCCCGAAGCTGAGCAAAAGAACTTCTGCGACTTTCGCCGCTCAGACGTCTGTGAGGAGGATCTTCCTGACATTGCCCCCCCCCAATGGGCAGCCTCCGGATGCCCAACTGGGACATCTTACCTGGGTGAGATCTTTTAAATGCCAGAACCAACCTCTTGGCGTGGATGCCAGTCTCTGGTTCCCAGGAGTTCTCTTCTGGACCATACCCCTTCCACTTCACCAGATACTGGATCTGGTTGCGTCTCTTCCTGCAATCCAAAATTGCTTCGACTTCAAACTCCTCTTCGCCATCAATAAACACAGGTTTAGGAGGGCCCACGTTCCGATTAGTGAAAGGATCCTGGATTGAAGGTCTTAAGAGAGACACATGAAACACTGGGTGAATACGCAGTGATTCTGGTAATTTCAGCTCATAAGCCACATTGTTAATTTTCCTGGTGATTGGGAAAGGACCTACAAATCTTGGGCCCAGTTTCCTAGATGGGCATGTTAATTTTAGATTCAGAGTGGATAACCATACCAAATCTCCAGGTTTTAGATCGAGCTCCCCTCTCCTCTTTCTGTCAAAAACTGCTTTGTTGCGTTCTTGGGTTCTTGCCATCGTTTCTTGAAGCAACTTGTTATTGGTGCAGAAAAAGTTCAAAGTTTCTTGGACTGCTGGAACCGTGCATTCTGGGATGTTGACTGATAAGAACTGAGGATGAAAACCATAGTTCGCAAAGAAGGGAGATTGGTTAGTTGCAGAATGAACAGAGTTATTGTAGGCAAACTCGGCAAGTGGTAAAAGGGATACCCAATCGTCTTGCGAAAAAGAAGAATAACAACGTAAATATTGCTCAAGGGTCTGGTTTGTTCGTTCGGTCTGGCCATTGGTCTGGGGATGATAGGCAGACGAGAACGAAAGATCAATTTCCAAAGATTTACATAAAGCTCTCCAGAATTTTGATGTAAATTGCACCCCACGGTCGGAAACAATGTTTGCAGGTATACCGTGGAGTCTTACAATCTCCTTAATGAAGATCCTTGCGGTCTCAGGGGCAGAAGGTGTACCCTTCATGGGCAGAAAGTGAGCCATCTTGGACAATCTGTCGACCACCACAAGGATAGTGGTGAAACCTTCTGACGGTGGTAGTTCTACAATAAAGTCTATGGAAATCATCTTCCAAGGTCTTTCCGGGATGGGGAGTGGCTTCAGCAACCCCCAGGCTTTGGCCTTGCTGCTTTTGTTCTGGGTACAGGTAATGCAAGATTCTACATAAAGTTTACAGTCTCTTAGCAGCTGAGGCCACCAGAAGGTGCGTTGGAGAAGTTCGGCGGTCTTGTGTACTCCAAAATGACCGGCCAATTTGTGGTCGTGGCAAGATTTAAGAACAGCAACCCGTAGTTGTTGGGGCACGTAGATCTTGTTTTCATGCCATAACAAGTCATTGCTAGAGAGTAAGGTCATGTTTGAGGGATGTGGAGCTGAAGAAGAAGCCTGCTTAAGTTGGGATAGAAGATCTTCCTGGAGCATAAGGAAATTTCCGGGCGCAAGGATGGTGTCTGTGGGTTGAGGAACTTCGGGTTCGCTGAACATCCGGGATAGTGCGTCGGGTTTGGTGTTTTTTGATCCGGGCCTATAGGTTATGTGGAAGGAAAATCTTGTAAAGAAAAGTGCCCATCTGGCCTGACGCGGCTTCAGCCTCTTAGCAGTCTTCAAATACTCTAAGTTCTTGTGGTCAGTGTATATCAGAATGGGATGGGCTGCCCCCTCCAGGAGATAGCGCCATTCCTCAAGTGCAGCTTTGATGGCGAGTAGCTCCCTGTCCCCGACATCATAATTCTTTTCCGCATCAGACAACTTCCGTGAAAAGAACGCCACTGGGTGCAATAAAGCCTTGGGGCCCTGTCTCTGAGAAAGGACGGCTCCCACTGCAACTTCGGATGCATCCACTTCAAGGATGTAGGGTAGCGCAGAATTGGGATGCTTCAGGACAGATGCTGACACAAACTGTTCTTTAAGGGAAGAAAAAGCGGTCTGTGCCTCCGGAGTCCACTGGAACTTGATACCTTGTCTTGTTAATCTAGTGATTGGAGCGATGATTGTAGAAAATCCCTTGATGAATTTTCGATAAAAATTCGCAAACCCCACGAAGCGTTGAATTCCTCTTTTATCAGTAGGGGCTGGCCAGTCCAGGATGGCCGAAACTTTTTGCGGGTCCATCTTGATTCCATCCACCGAAATAATCAGCCCCAAAAACTGAATGCTGCGACGTTCAAACTCGCACTTCTCAGGTTTTGCGTACAAGCCGTGTTGGCGAAGCCGAGTGAGAACCTTCTTAACGTGTTCCCTGTGAGCTGGCAGAGAAGGGGAGAAAATTAAAATGTCGTCCAGATATACTATAACAAACAAGTCGAGAAAGTCTCTAAAGATATCATTCACAAAATGCTGGAAAGTCGCAGGAGCGTTGCATAGCCCAAAGGGCATCACGAGATATTCAAAATGTCCGAAGCGGGTGCGGAAGGCAGTCTTCCATTCGTCCCCGCTTCGGATACGGACCAGATTATAGGCTCCGCGAAGATCCAGTTTTGTGAAGATACGAGCTGATCCAAGGCGCTGGAATAATTCGGGTACCAAAGGCAATGGGTACCGGTTCTTGACTGTCACTTTATTTAAATCCCGGTAGTCAACACAAGGGCGGAGAGAATGATCCTTCTTTTCTACAAAAAAGATTCCTGCCCCAGCTGGGGACGTAGAAGGACGTATGAACCCCTTTTTCAGATTGTCATCAATGTAAGTCCTGAGAGTCTCCAATTCCACTTCTGTTAAGGGAAATATTCTCCCGAAAGGGATTTCGGCTCCGGGAAGGATCTCAATTGGGCAATCGTAGGGTCTATGAGGGGGAAGTGTTTCTGCCCCCTTCTTGCTGAATACGTCCAGAAAGTCATGGTAGGCCTCAGGGACTTGCTGGCGGGTCTCAACATCGGTCTCCATACACATTAAATGGGGTGAACCCTTAATTGATTCTTGGAAGCAGTGTTGACGACAATAGGGAGAGAAAAAGTGAATGTTTCCGGAGGACCAGTCTATTTGCGGGTTATGTGCCCGAAGCCAGGGCATGCCCAGTATGATAGGGAAAAGGGGAGATTCAATAATGTCCAGGCAAAGTTGTTCCTGATGGTTTCCGGAAATAGTAGCAGTCAAAGGACATGTCTCTTGTGTCACCGGTCCTGATTTGATTGCTGACCCATCAGCAAGGTGTACAGACAACCCCTTCGCCCTGGGCCGTAAGGGCACTTGGAACTTTTGGGCAAACGATAAGTCCATAAATCCACTGCACGCCCCAGAATCAACTATTGCGAGGACTTGAATGTTCCCTCCGGGTAGCTGAAGAGAGATGGGAACAGCCAGGTGAGTAGCATTACTAGGTACAGCAGGTAAGACAGGAGAAAATACAGAAGAACGCTTACGGAATTTGGCAGGACAGGATCTCACGTAATGTCCGGGTTCCCCACAGTAAAGACACAGATTGTTGAGCTGCCGGCGTTGTCGTTCCTCGGTGGTGAGCGTTGGTCTGAGTAGGCCCAGTTGCATGGGTTCAGGCGTGTCAGCAGTAGGATGTGCAGGAGGATTGGATACACGGGGTAACATCCAGACTGGTCGGGATGGCCCAGCAGTGCGTTCAGCTCTTCGTTCTCTCAAACGTCTGTCTATCTGGATGGAGAGGTTGATAAGGGCTTCAAGAGTTGCTGGAACACCCACCCGGGCCAATTCATCCTTTAGAGGTTCAGAGAGTCCCATGCGAAACTGGTATCGCAGAGCGGCATCGTTCCAGGTGGTATCGGAACTCCAGCGCCGAAATTCAGACGCATAGTCCTCTGCCGCTCTGCGGCCTTGCTGCAGGGTGTACAAGGCTGCTTCCGCAGTGGCCGCCTGTTGAGGGTCCTCATATAGCACACCCATTGCTAGGAAAAAGGTATTCAGGTTGTTAAGGCAGGTATCCTTTTGTTCCAAAAGACGGTGGGCCCATGCCTGGGGCTCACCCAGTAGGAGGGAGATGACAAAACCCACCTTAGTGGATTCAAGAGAGAAAGTCCTGGGTTGAAGTGCAAAAAATAGTTCACAGGCATTGCGAAAAGCTCTATACTTGCTGCGATTTCCCGAAAACCTCTCCGGAGTTGGGACCTTGGGTTCAGGGGGCATCATAACTACTGAGGGTGCAGAAGAAGTTCCCGGCACAGTAGGACCTGTGGTAGACAAGACCTGGACACGCTCTTCCAAACGAGAATAGCCTTCTTGTAGAGATTTTACAGCCTGGGTAAGTCCAGCAAGATGGCGGCATAAATCATCCATGGCCGAATCTCCCTGCGTGGGCTCAGACATGGCTGCCTGATACTGTCACGTACCTTTAAGCAGAGCCCGGATTGCAGGGAGTGGCCTCTCGTAGACCTCCGACTCGAGAGACCCTGGTAGTGATGACAGGGGCTCAAGAGCACAGAGGGGCACAAGTGCCTGACTGGATAGCAGGTGGTAGAGGCAGAAGACCGTTGAAGGAGGAGGTGTATTGTAGTCCGGTGTCAGAATGCAGGCAAGGAGAGGTAAGGTTCAGCAGACAGCAGAAGGATTCCTGTAGTCCAGTAACAGCATACAAGTGGTTGCAGGAAATGACAAACAACGGAGGGGTTTTGTAGTCCAACAACGGATGCAGGTGTAATGGAATAATCAGAAGTGGAAGAGTCCAGTAATCTTCAGCCAAAGGTAGAAGGCTACAGATGCAGAGGGAGAACAGCCAAATATTGCGGAGGACTGGGAGGTGTCCTGTAGTACAACAGTAAGCAACTTACAGTTGACGGATGGTGAAACAGTCCAGGTCAGGCACAGGCGGGCAGATCAGGTACAGAAGCGGAATCCAAAAGAGTAGTCGGGTACAAGCCAAAATCGGGGGGCAGGCAGCAAACAGCAGAGTCGGGAACAAGCCGGGTTCGATATAGATCAGGATACAGGTACAGGTACTGGTTCAGGTCCAGATACGGATAAACAGGAAGCACAGGAACGCTGTTGATCAGGCAGCAAGGCAGTGAAGCATGGACCCTGTTTAAATAGCGCTATTGGCGCCAACTTGCGTCAAACGGCCGCGCGCGCACCCGCGTGCGCGCTCCCGCGCGCACGTGCACGCGCGCGCACACGCGCACGCGCACGCGCGCATCGCCGATCGCGGTAACGCTCCCGAAGCTGAGCAAAAGAACTTCTGCGACTTTCGCCGCTCAGACGTCTGTGAGGAGGATCTTCCTGACAGGCATGCTCGCCTCCAAATAAATTCTGACAATAGTCCTGCCTTTATTTCAAAAGTGTGCCAAGATTTAGTGAAAGCACTTAAAATTGATTGGAAATTTCATATACCTTATCACCTACAGAGTTGAGGTATTGTTGAGAGAATGGACAGAACCATTGAAGATAAAATAATAAAAGCAACAGGAGGCACATATAATAAGTGGCAGAAAGTCCTACCAGCAGTTTTGACCGAAATAAGAATGACCCCCTCTAAGAAAGCAGGATGCTCTCCATTTGAGGTCCTTATGGGTAGGCCATTTCCCACCTCGTGGTGCAGACAACCGCTTATGTTGGAAAGAGGGGACCTAGAAGTAGTACAGGGAGAGTATATTAGGAAACTCATTAAAACTTTGGACAGAGTTGAAAGAAACGTTGCTTGCACCTCTCCTTTCTCTTCACAGGAACATACACACCCTTTCCAGGTACGAGACATAGTGGTGGTCCAAGAGCTGAATCGTACTAAGAAGCAAGAGTACCCGTTCGGACCCTGACCACGCCAGACCAAACACCTAATGCCGCGTACACACGGGCGGACTGTATGGCGTACTTAGTCCATCGAAACACATTTCAGCGGACAGTCCGCTCGTGTGTGGGCTTCAGCTGACTTTTTCAGCGTGCAGTCCGGAGTACTAAGTATTTCGGATTTTTTGAAATTCTGTCCGTCGTACTTTGGTTTCAGCGGACAATCCGCTCGTCAGTAGGCTAGTTCGACGGACTAAGAATGGCGCATGCCCAGAAAGGATTTACACGGCGGAAGGGTGCTTTGCTGTGTATTGGACTTCCTATTTCTAGTCCCGTCGTACGTGCTGTACACGTCATCGCGCAAGCTTTCGACGGACTGTTTGGGTTATCCGTGTGTGGTCAAGTCTGTTCAGTCGAAAGTATGACGGACTGTCCGTCGGATTGTACGACGGACTAAGTACGCCATACAGTCCGCCCGTGTGTACGCGGCATAAGAAGCAAGCCAAGGGTAAAGGAGGTGAAATAAATCCTCGAAAAGAGAGTGAAGCAGGTGAAAAAGTCTCTGAACAAGATGATCTCGCTTATTGCACCACAGACTTCTGGGGAGGCATTTTGCCTCCTGTTCCTAATCTCTCTGATAGTGTTGCTACCTACATGGATCATAACTAATTGTATTTATCATCCTGAGGACTTGGGGGCCTTTAAAGGCATATGTGGGTCACCCAATAACACCACTGATAATACACATACCACACACAAGAGAGATGCATAATCAGATAATAAAGTCGTTAAATCCAATAGTTTTACAGACAAAATGTTGCTACTGAAATTCAAATATAATTATGCCCAGAAATCAGGGTATGAGAAATGTTGGATATGTAGTGAACTGCATCCTAGAACAGCCCGTATTCCCCTTATGGCTGGACCTTTAAATATCACCCTTTTTCTAAATGGAACTCCTCCCGTTGTTTTAACCAACATACCAAGTTTATATAAAGACAACACCGTTACTTTTCCAACAATGGGTAGAAGTCTTTTCCCTGACTGGTGTTTTAATTTAAGGAATGAGACACAGACCCCTCTATATGAAGTGGGTCAATATTTAACATTTCCACATGTAAACCTAAGGAAAACTCCTCCTGTTCACTGTTCCACATATCTGATCCTGATTTAACCACTTTCAGACCGGACCATTTTGCTGGTAAATGACCAGAGGTCTTTTTACACTTTGGCACTGCGCTGCTTTAACTGGTAATTGCGCGGTCATGCAATGTTGTACCCAAACAAAATTTGCGTCCTTTTCTTCCCACAAATAGAGCTTTCTTTTGATGGTATTTGATTGCCTCTGCGATTTTTATTTTTTGCGATATAAACGTAAAAAGACCGCAAATTTTGAAAAAAAATGATATTTTCTACTTTTTGTTATTAGAAAAATCCAATAAACTCAATTTTAGTCATACATTTAGGCCAAAATGTATTCAGCCACATGTCTTTGGTAAAAAAAAAGTCAATAATTGAATATTTATTGGTTTGCGCAAAAGTTGTCACATCTACAAACTAAGGTACGTTTTCTGGAATTTACGCAGCTTTTAGTTTACGACTGCCTATCTCATTTCTTGAGGTGCTAAAATGGCAGGGCAGTACAAAACCCCCCCAAATGACCCCATTTTGGAAAGTAGACCCCCTAAGGAAATTGATAAGAGGCATGTTGAGCCCATTGAATATTTTATTTTTTTGCCTCAAGCGATTGAATAATGACAAAAAAAAAATTTTTTTTTTTTTTTTACACAAAGTTGTCACTAAATGATATATTGCTCACACATGCTATGGGCGTATGTGAAATGACACCCCAAAATAAATTCTGCTGCTTCTCCTGAGTACGGCGATACCACATATGTGGGACTTTTTGGGAGCCTAGCCGCGTACGGGGCCCCGAAAACCAAGCACCGCCTTCAGGCTTTCTAAGGGCGTAAATTTTTGAGTTCACTTCTCACTACCTATTACAGTTTTGAAGGCCATAAAATGCCAAGATGGCACAAAACCCCCACAAATGACCCCATTTTAGAAAGTAGACACCCCAAGCTATTTGCTGAGAGGCATGTTGAGTTCATGGAATATTTTATATTTTGCCACAAGTTGCGGGAAAATTACAAACTTTTTTTTTTTTTTTTTTTTTTTTCACAAAGTTGTCACTAAATGATATATTGCTCACACATGCCATGGGCATATGTGAAATGACACCCCAAAATAAATTCTGCTGCTTCTCCTGAGTACGGGGATACCACATATGTGGGACTTTTTGGGAGCCTAGCCGCGTACGGGGCCCCGAAACCCAAGCACCGCCTTCAGGCTTTCTAAGGGCGTAAATTTTTGAGTTCACTTCTCACTACCTATTACAGTTTTGAAGGCCATAAAATGCCAAGATGGCACAAAACCCCCACAAATGACCCCATTTTAGAAAGTAGACACCCCAAGCTATTTGCTGAGAGGCATGTTGAGTCCATGGAATATTTTATATTTTGCCACAAGTTGCGGGAAAATTACAAACTTTTTTTTTTTTTTTTTTTTTCACAAAGTTGTCACTAAATGATATATTGCTCACGCATGCCATGGGCATATGTGAAATGACACCCCAAAATAAATTCTGCTGCTTCTCCTGAGTACGGGGATACCACATATGTGGGACTTTTTGGGAGCCTAGCCGCGTACGGGGCCCCGAAAACCAAGCACCGCCTTCAGGCTTTCTAAGGGCGTTACAGTTTTGAAGGCCATAAAATGCCAAGATGGCACAAACCCCCCCCAAATGACCCCATTTTGGAAAGTAGACACCCCTAAATTTAGGGGTACACTAGTGAGACTAGGTAATAAATGGCGGGTGCCCTGAAACTATAAAAAAATAACTAACCAACCAGCGTCACCTGTAACAGTTATATGGTGATCACTGGTGAAAGGGTTAACTAGGGGGCAATCAGGGGGCTTTATGCGGTAGTATATGGGGGTCCCTGGCGCTATAAAAAGCTGCGGCGAACCTAAATACCTACCTGCCTAACTAGCGTCACCTGTGACACTAATACAGCGATCAGAAAAACGATCGCTTATTAGGCTGGGTTCACACTGGAGCGATGCGGGAACGCCACGAATGCGCGGCGGGTTCCCGCATCGCATTGCCTCCCGGCGGCAGTTCACACTGCCCTATGCGAACTGCTGGGAGTGTCAGTGAAATGTTACTGACACCCCCAGATCAGTTCGCATATCGCAGTGCGATCTGCAAACTCGGATCGCATGGTGTGAACACCCATGCGATCCGATTCTGCTGCGGGCCAAAAAAAGGGTCCCGTGCGAATTTGCGGCGGGTGCGGCGGGTGCGGCGAATGGCTGAACTCGAATCGCACAGAGATCGGATGTGATTTGCACTGCAGTGCGGTGCGAATCACATCCGTTCTCAAACCGCTGGAATGTGAACCCAGCCTTAGTGACACTGGCGACGGGGGGTGATCACGGGGTTAAACCTTTATTGGGGGGGTTAGGGGGGTACCTTAGAACTAAAGGGGGCTAACCCTAACTGCCCTAACAGTTATTAGTCACAAATGACACCCGCCGGGTGATCAGGGGGTTAAACCTTTATTAGGTAATAAATGGCGGGTGCCCTGAAACTATAAAAAAATAACTAACCAACCAGCGTCACCTGTAACAGTTATATGGTGATCACAGGTGAAAGGGTTAACTAGGGGGCAATCAGGGGGCTTTATGCGGTAGTATATGGGGGTCCCTGGCGCTATAAAAAGCTGCGGCGAACCTAAATACCTACCTGCCTAACTAGCGTCACCTGTGACACTAATACGGCGATCAGAAAAATGATCGCTTATTAGGCTGGGTTCACACTGGAGCGATGCGGAAACGCCGCGAATCCGCGGCGGGTTCCCGCATCGCATGCCTCCCGGCGGCAGTTCACACTGCCCTATGCGAACTGCTGGGAGTGTCAGTGAAATGTTACTGACACCCCCAGATCAGTTCGCATATCGCAGTGCGATCTGCAAACTCGGATCGCATGGTGTGAACACCCATGCGATCCGATTCTGCTGCGGGCCAAAAAAAGGGTCCCGTGCGAATTTGCGGCGGGTGCGGCGGGTGTGGCGGGTGCGGCGAATGGCTGAACTCGAATCGCACAGAGATCGGATGTGATTTGCACTGCAGTGCGGTGCGAATCACATTCGTTCTCATAAACCGCTGCAATGTGAACCCAGCCTTAGTGACACTGGCGACGGGGGGTGATCACGGGGTTAAACCTTTATTGGGGGGGTTAGGGGGGTACATTAGAACTAAAGGGGGCTAACTCTAACTGCCCTAACAGTTATTACAGTCACAAATGACACCAATGCAAAAAAAAAAAAAAAAATGACATTGGTGTCACTGTGACTGGGGGGGCAGGGGTAATTGGGGGGGTGATCGGGGGGTAAAGGGGGGGTGTGAGTGTGCCTGGCATGTTCTACTGTGTGTGTAGAGTGTTGGTGCAACTCACCGATCCGCTCTCCTCCGTGTCGGAACGAAAAATACCGACACGGAGGAGAGAATACATCACTTCCTCTCCTGTGTTTACATTAGAGGAAGTGATGTCACCGGACATTTTCATTCGCCGGGAGCGATCGAGAGGGGGTGGCCATGAATGAATGGCCGTCCCCTCGTCCGGGATCGCTCCCGAACGAATACCGACCGCCGCAGGCACCGGGGGGGGGGCCCGATAGGGCCCCCCACCCGCGGGCAGGCAGGGACTTATATATACGCCCATATGCCTGCCCGTGCCATTCTGCCGACGTATATCGTCGTGCGGTGGTCGGCAAGTGGTTAAACAACACCTTGTCTAATTTTTCTTCGCTCACACCAATTCATGATCGTAGCACAGAACAAGGACACTCAGGGGCTTATTGATAAGAAACCATTTGCACTAGGACAGTGACTATGTGGGTGTCTATGTGTGTTGTGGGGAGGTATGCTATGCTTGGGTCCTCCTCCATGTCCAGGGATGGTGTTATTTGGCCTCTTTAGTCCCGATTATGGGAGTAATGGGTAACAATAAGGGAGACCACCTACTTGAGGCCAGTATGCAAGATACCCTCATAGAATGAAGCCAGAATTGTTTCTTAAAAAGGACATGGTATGGCATTGGTTTCCCTCATGGACAGGATGGGGGATTGATATGATGAAGAAATGAAATATTTATTCTAAGATACTAGATGAAATACTGGATAAAACTTCAGATGACATCACTAAGTTAAATTTAAAAACAAGAGCAATCAGAAAACAACTAGAACTTCATGACCTGGCCATAGAAAGCATGAGTGACAGCCCTTACAGGGTTATGTGAGATGACTGAAGACTTAGCCCCTGAGACTTCCACAACCAATCCGTCGGATTTTGCCCGTCGGATTTTGTCCATCGGATCTTGTCCGAAACTGTTGCATACACACGGTCGGACAAAGCGAAAAAATCGGATCTTTCAGAACGTGATGACATAATTTCGCTACGATGGGACTACATTCAGGCTAGTAGCCAATAGCTTTGATGTAGGAATTTGATCTGAGCATGCGTGGCACTTGGTCCGATCAAAATTCTCTACACATGATCGGAGTACATCCGATCAGCCCAGTTGGTCGGGAAATATTTCCAACATGTTGGAAAATTGGGTCCGACGGATATTCCGACGGAATCAGTCCGATGCAGACCACACACAGTCGGATTATCCGACGACACGGTCCGATAAGACTCATTCTGACGGATTCTCCGACCGTGTGTACAAGGGCTAAGCCCCTGTACACACGGTCGGAGATTCTGTCAACCAAATCCGTCGGATTTTGTCTGTCAGATTTAGTCTGACGGATTGTGTCCAAAACTGTTGCATACACACGGTCGGACTAAGTTGTCGAAAAATCCGATCTTTCAGAACGTGATGACGTAATTTCGTTACGATGGGACTACATTCAGGCTAGTAGCCAATAGCTTTGATGTAGGAATTTGATCTGAGCATGCGTGGCACTTGGTCCGATCAAAATTCTCTACACATGATCGGATTACGTCCGACCGGCCCAGTTGGTCGGGAAATATTTCCAACATGTTCCGTCGGACGGAATCAGTCCGATGCATACCACACACAGTCGGATTATCTGACGACACGGTCCGATAAGCCGCATTCCGACGGATTCTCTGACCGTGTGTACGTGGCATTAGAATGTTGTACTTGGAAACATAATACCAGTATAGAAATACCTGATTATTATGACACAATCTCACAACACAGAAAAGAAGTAGATAAATTACAAACAGAAGCACGAGACATAGCAAAGAATTGGGATCCTTTCAAAGCATTATGCGGATTTTGTTTTGGAGGAATATTTTCATTGCTGAAAGACATTGCTATGACTATTATAATGATTGCGCTTTTTCTATTATTTTTATATGCACATTTCAAACTTGTAATGTGCATCATTGCTAGAGCTACCCGCAGGGGCGGACTGACCATTTGGCCACTCGGACACTGCCCGAGAGGCCCTGGGTCACTAAGGGGCCCCATCAGGGTTGCCAGCCTCAGTAAAACCAGGGACAGTATGTAAAAATCTGTGTTTTTTTTATTTTAATTAATTTTTTTACATCTGTCTCTGAAATGTCCCTTACCGACATCCTTTTGATCTAAAAATCCTGAGATTATAGCTGCCCCACCTCTCCAGTACCTTCTCAGCCAATAGAAACATGTCTGTGTATACTTTGTGTACATGTATGTGTATACTGTATGATTGTATACTGTGTGTGTGTGTATGTGTGTATACTGTGTGGCCCCATAATCTCTGATTGCCTGAGGGCTCCATAATCTCCTATTGCCCGGGGGCCCCATGAGTTGTCAGTTCGCCCCTGGCTACCCGAACCCCTGACCCTGCTCCTGCTAATAAAGCCTACCTTAGCATGTACTATGATAAGAAATCTAATCATGTTACCATGAAGAGAAAGTAAGTCATGTTCATGACTTAAGAGGGGATTGTAAGAGAATGTATAAACAACTGTGACTCCACTTTAGATTCCCCTCCATTTTATATAAAGGAGAACTGAACTTTTCTATGTATGGGTTTTGCCATAAACAGCTAAACTAACAGTTTGCATAGAACCACAGCCTATGAGTTACTGTGGTTAAGCCGATTCCCGGAGCAACATCCTGTGTCAGCAAGTCATCAGCTATTTCTTGTTATCTAGTCAGCAATCTAACTCATGATAAGAAAGTACTGAGTGTAAGTTTGTATAACCCTTAGGGCCGGTTCACACTGCAGGCGCGGCGAGGCGTCTCCGACTTGCCTCGCCGCGACCTGCGGCGAGCTCAGCGGCGACTTGCAGAGGACTTCTGTATAGAAGTCAATGCAAGTCGCCCCCGAAGTCGCCCAGAAGTAGTACAGGAACCTTTTTTCTGAGTCGGAGCGACTCGAGTCGCTCCTCTCAGAACGGTTCCATTGTACAGAACGGGGGCGACTTGCGGGAGCGAGGCGAGGCGAGTCGTGTCGCCTCGCATCGCCCGCTGTGTGAACTGGCCCTTAGAGTTTTATTTGTATATAAGCTACTTTTGTACTCAATAAAATCAGACACCTTATGAAAACACTCAAGCCTGTTTCCCGTGTCTCATGTGGTGTCTCACGGATCCAAGGGTCCTGGTGGTCTGCCTGCATAAACAGGGTGGTCATCAAGGTGTATAATTCCTGTCAAGCATCACATGTGGGGGTTACCTATGCAAATGCAGCCTGCCTAGAAACACCCACTCCTCCAGACTGACAGCCACCCATCAAGACATGTTGATATTTGCATAACTCCTCCTAAAAGCCAGCCCACTGCTTGCATCAGGACTGAGGGCTCTTGAGAAGAGGACTGAGCCAGGCTGCCCCTCCTATCAGCCATGATCTGTCTGCATTGCATAGAGAAACACAGTGACCCACTGAAAATAGAAAGGTGTTGATGAGGGGGGAGGGAAGAAACAGGGGAGGAATATAAGCAAACTAAACATTAACTATTAAATGTGTTGCATTACCCTAAACCTCTACATCACACGTTTCAAACACAAGGACCGTGGGCTAAATCTGGCCCTCCAGGCCATTTCAGGTGGCCCTCGCGCCTCGCCTGCAGCTGTGGCACCCCCCATTTCCACTCCCATGAGTCTACCCCCGCGTCTCCCCCTCCCTCGTATCAGCAGTCAGGAGCAAAGAGGACAGGACTCATCCTACAGATCCTGCACCTCTCTGTAATGCTGCAGCACACTCTCGTCTCTGCCTTTCCTGGTCTCAGCAATCAGAAAACTATGGCAGCTGACTCCAGTCCTCTTTGGGTTCTCCTCTAGACTCTGCACTTTCTAATTCCCTGCCCCACCCCAGCTTCTTCTTCAGCAACACAAGGTAAGGGGGATGTACTGTGATGTAAGGGAGGGTGGGGGAACTCTGTAAATCTGATCGTGGGGAGCAGTGGCGGAATTATAGGGGTCGCCAAGATCGCCATGGCGACCGGGCCCCTTGCTGCAGGGGGCCCTCAGGCCCCCTGTACTCTTCCGTAGGAGGGGAGGCTGAGAGGAGCTCCTCTATCATCAGCCGAACTGAAATCGGCTCTGTGCGGGAGCTCCTCACATTAGGGTAAAGTGTGTGCTCTTTGTCTCCCCCTACAGTGCAGTACCCGGCAGGAAGAGCCAAGGTACTGTAAATGTCTGCCATTTTTTTTTATAAGACTAGCTACTGCATTTGTGTTTATATGTGTGTGTGTGTGAGCATGCTTGTATGTGTGTGTGTGTGTGTGAGAGCATGCTTGTATGTGTGTGTGTGTGTGTGTGTGTGTGAGCATGCTTGCATGTGTGTGTGTGTGAGCATGCTTGCATGTATGTGTGTGAGAGCATGCTTCTATATGTGTGTGTGTGTGTGTGTGAGAGCATGCTTGTATGTGTGTTTGTGTGTGTGAGAGCATGCTTGCATGTGTGTGTGTGAGAGCATGCTTGCATGTGTGTGTGTGAGCATGCTTGTATGTATGTGTGTGTGAGCATGCTTGTATGTGCGTGTGTGAGCATGCTTGTATGTGCGTGTGTGAGCATGCATGTATGTGTGTGTGTGTGAGCATGCTTGTATGTGTGTGTGTGTGTGTGTGAGAGCATGCTTGTATGTGTGTGTGAGAGCATGCTTGTATGTATGTGTGTGTGAGCATGCTTGTATGTGTGTGTGAGTGAGCATGCTTGTATGTGTGTGTGTGTGAGCATGCTTGTATGTATGTGCGTGTGAGCAAACATGCTTGTATGTATTACAATAATAACATTGTGACATGTTAAATTCTAGTATTAAATACTAGACAGTGTGTACTATCAAAAATTGTGTAGAAAATCCTCAAACTTAAAACACATAAAAAGTCCAAAAGGAGGGAAGCCCAAAGATATGATTTTAGTCCATTGAAGTGACTCTTTACAAACACCCTTCAGATGTATAGCAGGTGCGCCCAAAGAGAAAGTTCTATCCACCACCTATTTCAATGAGGCTTACCAGCTGCCAAGATCTCTTTTTAGGGAGATCATACAAGCATGAAGAAAAACGATCGTTCCTGGTCTCTCCAATGGGTTCTGCTGGCGTCTCCACCTCTTATATCTCTTTCCTACAGCGTCTCACATTCCACCGTAATTATTAGGTAAAAAAAGAAAGAAAGGCTCCCATAGCGTAATTCTGCATAAAAAATTTTCATCCGAACGAAATAAAGATAAAACAAACTCACAAATTTCCAGTTGAGTACAAGCGTAAGTACAATCACGAGCCGGCCGGCTCTCTCCTATTAACACTGCCCGTCCTTCCTGGTCAGCGGGGAATGGCGGTAACGTCAGCACGCCGCTCACCTTACGTCGTTTCGTCAAAAATGACTTCTTCCTGGGGTACGGGCGGCGCGCTGACCCACCGCCTTAAATACTCACTGGCTACAGAACGTAACCACCCACTTCCGAGCTCCTGGCTACAGCTCCTAATCAGCCATTTTAAAAAAGGGCAAAAATTATCGTTCGCCCTAATCTTTAAATAAAAAATATGAAATACAAAAACGCTCTAAGGAATCGGAAACGAACCGTTTCACAAATAGGTTCATATCGACTTAATCTTTTTTTAAAAATTATATATAAACTAAAAACCACTCTAGAGAATCGGAACTGACCCGTTTCCCGAATGGGATCATATCTAATAGTACAACTCGGTCGCTTAATTCCCCATTAGGAGAGCACGATCGGACCGGGTCATTCCCCCCCATAACCGATCGCACAATTCCAATAAATGCAACCAGAACATGGGAGGGCCCACCATCATTCCCCGACCTTGCTCTTCCCCATGGGCAAAGGACACAAGACTACCAGATCATCAGACCATTTCATGAATCTAAAAATTTCGTAAAATTCTATATAATTCAGAAGAAAAGGAACATTCTCATATACAAGATATTAATCCAATTAAGCCTTATATAACAAGGCCATTGGAAGAATGATATACTAAAATATGCCAAATATATCAAAACATCCCCAAGGGAGCTTAGTTGACCCAGTCCCACAGGGGGGATTGTTGACCCATACTTTAATATGGGTCGCCTACCAGTTAGGGTAGACTTCTTAAAAAAAGGGTAGTAAAATGTTAATACTACATCATACCACCTCATATCTAACACTTAATCTATACTCAACCCTAAAGGATCGGGGGTTCTATGAAGTCCCCGTATATAAATTGGAGAGATTATTGGGCCCTCCTCATCACCCACCCAAAGAATGAAACACCTTCCCAGGGTGGCCCAAAATGCTGTAAGGGGTGGCCTAAAAAACACTACCAAACCTTACTGGTCGATACTGGAGCGGGATATACCCATCGCATCTCCTCACAGGGGATGATGTCGGATAGATGGATGTAATCCCGCAAGGCCAATAATTAATTACTGTAATTCAGAATGAACGCCCATAGTGATTTGTCAAAAAAACAGATAATTCAAAAATTCTATTCTCTAATCATATCAGAGCTGAAAATACGGACCCAACCCGGGAATTCGGAAGTGGTTCACATTAAAGGGGTTTAACCATTGTCTATGAAGGCATTCACGTCAACATCCACATTAAGACCATGGGGAGTATAACACCGTGTTTTATGTATCCACATCATTTCTAGTCTAGACAAATCCCGCACCAGGGAACTCCCCCTCCAGTGCGCGCTAAACTTATCGATACCTAGAAATAAGGTGTTTGCTGGATTACGGCCATGATGTAAATCATAGTGTTTGGATACTGAGTGAAATTTATACCCGTTTTTAATGTTTGTGATATGCTCACCTAAGCGTACTTGCATAGCTCGCTTGGTTCTCCCTATATATTGGAGCCCGCAAGGGCATTGCAAAAGGTATACAACGCCCTTGGAGCTACACGTTATAAAGGGTTCAATTTGATGTTCCCTCTGAGTACTGGTAGAGACAAAGGTTTCAGTTTTTCTCTTTTTACTTTTATTCAACATACAGATCTGACACCTTCGACATTGATGGTATCCTGTTATATGTAAAAAATATATAAATATATAAATATAAATATATAAAAAAGGAGATATTCTTAGTAGGGGGATCAATTACATTAGGTGCTATCCTATGTCTCAGGGAGGGGACCCCTCTAAAGATAATCTCTGGTTTAGCTGGAAGAAAGGTACTCTATCATTAGACAACAGATGCCAATGTTTACGCAACATCTTTTTGACTAGATAGTGTTGGGTGGAAAAAGTTGTGACAAAAGGGACAACAAGCTTTTCCCTCTCCCTGCCCGAACTAGCCCTCAGAAGAGCAGTTCTATCGCCCTCAGCAATCTGTTCAATCATTATGTTCATGGATTCAGCATCGTACCCCTTTTCTTCCAGTCTCCCTTTCAAAATATTAGCCTGCGACCTAAAGTCACTAACATCAGAGAAATTCCTCCTCATCCTAATAAACTGACCTTTAGGGATTGATCTTAACCATGAGCTATGGTGGCAGCTCTCTGTGGGTATAAAAGAGTTCCTATCAGTTTTCTTAAAATAGGATATCGTTTTAAAACCCCCTTCAGACTTACTAATGGTCAAATCTAGGAAATGAACTCTCTCTGGACTAGACTGAAAATCTGATGCCCCTATCGTTGTTATTGATATTAAGAAAAAAATCTTCCAATTGGGGTCTAGTTCCCTCCCACAGGAGGAGGACGTCATCTATATACCTCGCCCAAAACATCAAGTGCGGGCTTCGGTCTTTATAGATGACGTCCTCCTCCCACTTAGCCATAAAGAGATTAAGTCGATATGAACCTATTTGTGAAACGGTTAGTTTCCGATTCCTTAGAGCGTTTTTGTATTTCATATTTTTTATTTAAAGATTAGGGCGAACGATAATTTTTGCCCTTTTTTAAAATGGCTGATTAGGAGCTGTAGCCAGGAGCTCGGAAGTGGGTGGTTACGTTCTGTAGCCAGTGAGTATTTAAGGCGGTGGGTCAGCGCGCCGCCCGTACCCCAGGAAGAAGTAATTTTTGACGAAACGACGTAGGGTGAGCGGCGTGCTGACGTTACCGCCATTCCCCGTTGACCAGGAAGGACGGGCAGTGTTAATAGGAGAGAGCCGGCCGGCTCGTGATTGTACTTACGCTTGTACTCAACTGGAAATTTGTGAGTTTGTTTTATCTTTATTTCGTTCGGATGAAAATTTTTTATGCAGAATTACGCTATGGGAGCCTTTCTTTCTTTTTTTACCTAATAATTACGGTGGAATGTGAGACGCTGTAGGAAAGAGATATAAGAGGTGGAGACGCCAGCAGAACCCATTGGAGAGACCAGGAACGATCGTTTTTCTTCATGCTTGTATGATCTCCCTAAAAAGAGATCTTGGCAGCTGGTAAGCCTCATTGAAATAGGTGGTGGATAGAACTTTCTCTTTGGGCGCACCTGCTATACATCTGAAGGGTGTTTGTAAAGAGTCACTTCAATGGACTAAAATCATATCTTTGGGCTTCCCTCCTTTTGGACTTTTTATGTGTTTTAAGTTTGAGGATTTTCTACACAATTTTTGATAGTACACACTGTCTAGTATTTAATACTAGAATTTAACATGTCACAATGTTATTATTGTAATGTATAAGTTTTAGCGCAGCTTTATATTTTTTGGTTTGGGTTTAGTGTGGGTATCTCACATTGGGCTGCAGCAAGAATTTATACTGTTATTATTTATATTATCACATTTAGAGTTTGCTTCACTGGCTTAGGCCTTGTTTTGATGAATTAAGTTAATTTTTGGACAGCGCTGTTTTCCAAAGGTTTTTATGCTTGTATGTATGTGTGTGAGCATGCTTGTATGTGTGCGTGTGAGCATGCATGTATGTGTGTGAGCACACTTGTATGTGTGCGTGTGAGCATGCTTGTACGTGAGTGTGTGAGCATGCTTGTATGTGCGTGTGTGAGCATGCTTGTATGTGCGTGTGTGAGCATGCATGTATGTGTGTGTGAGCATGCATGTATGTGTGTGTGTGTGAGCATGCATGTATGTGTGTGTGTGTGAGCATGCTTGTATGTGTGTGTGTGTGTGAGCATGCATGTATGTGTGTGTGTGTGAGCATGCATGTGTGTGAGCATGCATGTATGTGTGTGTGTGAGCATGCATGTGTGTGTGTGTGTAAGCATGTATGTGTGTGTGTGTGTGTGTGTGTGTGTGTTCATATATGTATGTGTATGTATGCATGTGTGTGTGCGCATGTATGTGAGTGTGCATGTATGCATATGTATGTATGTGAATGTGCATGTGTTTATCAGTGGTGGTGCATCCAAAAGGGTGCACAGGTGCCACCCCCTCTCTCCAGCCACACCTTCTATGACCAGTGGATAGATTCGTGCATAGCATAGCATGAATCTATCCATAGCCACCGCTGGCACCCCCATATTTAGGTGTCTGGTCCCTTTTGGGGTGTCGGGCGCCTGAATTACAGCGGCGGGGGTGTTTTTGCAGCACCTGATTAGAGCCATGGGCTCTAATAGGCTTCAAAATAGGTGAACTGCGAGCGCCATGCTTGACGCTCACAGTCTACCCAGGTGTGTTAGAAAAGTGAATTAATATTCACTTTCCTAACACTGAACCGCCTCTCCACCAATCAGGTGTGTGGGTCTTTTACCCATCACCTGATTGGCTGAAACGATAGGCGCAGCTATTGGACGCCTATCAGGAGGAGAGGACAGGATATGAGGATGGCAGGAGATGCATGGAGGACCCCGCTCATGGCCGTTACCCGCTGCCCCACCCAGACAGGGTAAGTGGCGGGCAGACAGCGAGCGGGTGGTGGGGATTCACAGTGGCAGCATTTGACGGGCACACCAACAGCATTTGATGTGCACAGTGGCGGCATTTGATGGGCACAGTGGCAGCATTTGTTGGGTACACTGGCAGCATTTGATGGGCACAGCGGTGACATTTGATGATGGGCACAGCGGCAGAGTTTGATGGGCACAGCGGCAGAGTTTGATGGGAACAGCGGCAGAGTTTGATGGGCACAGTGGTGACATTTGATGGTACAGTGGTGGCGCTTGATGGTACAGTGGTGGCGTTTGATGGTACAGTGGTGGCATTAGATGGTACAGTGGTGGCGTTTGATGGGCACAGTGGCTGTAATTGATGTTTTTTAAATCGGTTCCTTTATATGCGGCCACCCACTTGGGACTGGGCCCTGGTGTTCCACCATCGGGCTTGGAGAAAAGAGCCCTGTCCGGAGGTCGGGGGGGGGGGGGGGGGGGCTCCAAGGTTTCCTGCATCGGGGCCCTGAAGGTTCTAGTTACGCCACTGGTGGGGAGGTAAGGAGGATGTACTGTGATGTAAGGGAGCGTGGGGGAACTCTGTAAATCTGATCGTGGGGAGGGGGGCTTGCTCTGGACATCTGTTCTTATAGATACAACTGGCCTTTTAAGGGAAACCATAATGCTGATGCGGCCCGCAATGAAATTTATTTTGACACCCCTGCTTTACATGGTGGCATTTTCTGCTTTAAAATGCCAGTATAAAGTAAAAGTCGAGTCAACCAATCAAGGTTTGCATATTAATTCTCCATAGGTGATATACCTAGGGGTGGGGGAGAGCTGTCTTCGCTCTCTCTCTCTCTTTCTGATTTGTACATCACCAATCACATTCCATCTTCTACTGTATGTTTGATTCCTATTGGTGCTTATAAGAAACATGTTGTGACGAACTCTGGACACCCTTTTGGGTATCTCCGCCAAGAAGCTTCTTCCCAAATCCTGGAACATGAGACCAATGGATCTGGCTATAGTTACCCCAAGAACCAGGCAACACCAGTTCTGGAGTACACCAGAATAAGAACTGTTTATTTGAACAAGTATACAGGCTTATATACACTTGAGAAAGACATTCCCCCCTCCTGATCATATTACCCTAACAATACAACTGTAACCAGAAACATAAATGAACATGTGCTAATTAACTAGTCATTTAACCAGCCTAGGTGACTCAGAGGTTTGACCTCTCAGGTAAGACTTGTTGTCTTCTTGCTCAGAAGACACAATCCACATTATCTAAAGTATAAGCACAGACCACAAGGGTAGTGTGCTAGTAGACAATGGCTGAGTTAATTATCACAAATAAGAATGGGTGAAAGACCTTTAGTAGGTTCACTAAACCTACTTGCAATAAACACATTATAGCAGACAACCCCAGACAGGTGGCTTGCTTGATGACATCAGCATCTGCTATGAGTCCCAGCAGTATGAAGCAGTCACTATATTTAACCTCTTGAGATCCGCGCTATAGCTGAATGACGGCTACAGCGCGGACCTCCTTTGCCGGGACTACGTCTATTGACATCGTCCCGTGCACGAGCGGCCTGCATGCCCCCTGAGGGGCGCGCGCGACGTGCTCTGTGACCGTCAAGTCAATGAGACTCGCCTGATCACCGATCCGAGCAAGGAGTCGATCCCGACCCCTTACCACGTGATCAGCTGTCAGCCAATGACAGCTGATCATGTGACAAAACAGAGCCGATCACCGGCGGCCGTGATCGGGACATCAGTCCCGATCACGGGCAGTGTATCAGTGTCCACCTGCCCCCTGCCAGTAACCCCCAGAGAATTAAAAAAGTGCCACCCAGCAGTGCCACCCATCAGTGCCCATAATGTCACCCAGCAGTGCCATACATCAGTGCCCACAGTGCCATACATCAGTGCCCACAGTGCCATACATCCGTACCCACAGTGCCACCTATCAGTGCCCACAGTGCCACCTATCAGTGCCCACAATCTGCCTCAACAACATTGCTGCACCTCAGTGCCACATATCTGTGCCCATCAGTGTCATCTACCAGTGCCCATCAGTGCCCATCAGTGCCGCTCATCAGTGCCCAGCAGTGCCACCTATCAGAGCCACCTATCAGAGCCCCCTATCAGAGCCCATCAGTCCCATCTATCAGTGGTACCTATCAGTGGCCCTTAGTGCCAATCATCCATGCCACCCATCCGTGCCACCTATCAGTGCCCATCAGTGCCGCCTTATCTGTGCCCATCAGTACTGCCTTATCTGTGCCTATCGGTGCCACCTTATCTGTGCCTATTAGTGTCACCTTAACTGTGCCTATCAGTGCCCACCAGTGCCGCCCATCAGTGCCCACCAGTGCCGCCTCATCAGCGCATTTCAATAAAGGAGAAAAATGACCTGTTTGCAAAATTTTATAACAATCTATTAAACATGATTTTTTTATTTTTTTTATTTTGCATCTTTTTTTGTTTGTTTAGCAAAAAATAAAACTCCCAGCTGTGATTAAATACCACCAAAAGAAAGCTCTATTTGTGGGGAAAAAATGATAAAAATTCCATTTGGGTACAGTGTTGTATGACCGCGTAATTGTCATTCAAAGTGCATCAGCGCTGAAAGCTGAAAATTGGTCTGGGCAGGAGGGGGGTTTAAGTGCCCAGTAAGCAAGTGGTTAATATGGCAGTTAGGTCTTATAGAGGGATCCCAGATTCTGTGTGTCTTGGGGAGACATATGGTATTGAATCCAAAGTAACATTATTTCAAGGGTCCCCAGGCATACACCTCACAAAAAGTATTGCACCCTTAAAATTGAGAGCCCATAATCAGTAAGTAGCATTCAGTTCCCTCAAAAAGCCTGTCCCGGGTGAGCCTATCACGCTTGTGTTGTATGGATTATTTTTATACCATGCAGAATATTTCGTGTGTGAAAGACAATAAAGAGCCTGTAGGGGGCATGTTTGTGAATTCTTCTCCTGCACCGTACACCTTGGTTCCCAAGGCTCTGGATTGGTGATATGCGGCACTGGGGTGGACTGGGACAGAAATTTAGCCCTGGACTTCATCCAGACCGGCCCACTTACATCAGAGTGTCCCATCACCAGCACCCTTACATCAGAGTGTCCCATCAGCACCCCCTTACATCAGAGTGTCCCATCACCACCCCCCTTACATCAGAGTGTCCCATCAGCACCCCCTTACATCAGAGTGTCCCATCACCAGCCCCCTTACATCAGAGTGTCCCATCAGCACCCCCTTACATCAGAGTGTCCTATCAGCACCCCCTTACATCAAAGTGTCCCATCACCAGCCCCCTTACATCAGAGTGTCCCATCAGCGCCCCCTTACATCAGAGTGTCCCATCAGCACCCCCTTACATCAGAGTGTCCCATCAGCACCCCCTTACATCAGAGTGTCCCATCAGCACCCCCTTACATCAGAGTGTCCTATCAGCACCCCCTTACATCAAAGTGTCCCATCACCAGCCCCCTTACATCAGAGTGTCCCATCAGCGCCCCCTTACATCAGAGTGTCCCATCAGCACCCCCTTACATCAGAGTGTCCCATCAGCGCCCCCTTACATCAGAGTGTCCCATCAGCACCCCCTTACATCAGAGTGTCCCATCACCAGCCCCCTTACATCAGAGTGTCCCATCAGCACCCCCTTATATCAGAGTGTCCCATCACCAGCCCCCTTACATCAGAGTGTCCCATCACCAGCCCCCTTACATCAGAGTGTCCCATCAACACCCCCTTACATCAGAGTGTCCCATCACCAGCCCCCTTACATCAGAGTGTCCCATCAGCGCCCCCTTACATCAGAGTGTCCCATCACCAGCCCCCTTACATCAGAGTTTCCCATCACCAGCTCCCTTACATCAGAGTGTCCCATCACCAGCCCCCTTACATCAGAGTGTCCCATCAGCACCCCCTTACATCAGAGTGTCCCATCAGCACCCCCTTACATCAGAGTGTCCCATCACCACCCCCTTACATCAGAGTGTCCCATCAGCACCCCCTTACATCAGAGTTTCCCATCACCAGCCCCCTTACATCAGAGTGTCCCATCACCACCCCCTTACATCAGAGTGTCCCATCACCACCCCCTTACATCAGAGTGTCCCATCACCACCCCCTTACATCAGAGTGTCCCATCACCACCCCCTTACATCAGAGTGTCCCATCACCAGCCCCCTTACATCAGAGTGTCCCATCAACACCCCCTTACATCAGAGTGTCCCATCACCAGCCCCCTTACATCAGAGTGTCCCATCAGCGCCCCCTTACATCAGAGTGTCCCATCACCAGCCCCCTTACATCAGAGTTTCCCATCACCAGCCCCCTTACATCAGAGTGTCCCATCACCAGCCCCCTTACATCAGAGTGTCCCATCAGCACCCCCTTACATCAGAGTGTCCCATCAGCACCCCCTTACATCAGAGTGTCCCATCACCACCCCCTTACATCAGAGTGTCCCATCAGCACCCCCTTACATCAGAGTTTCCCATCACCAGCCCCCTTACATCAGAGTGTCCCATCACCACCCCCTTACATCAGAGTGTCCCATCACCACCCCCTTACATCAGAGTGTCCCATCACCACCCCCTTACATCAGAGTGTCCCATCACCACCCCCTTACATCAGAGTGGCCCACTGAGCCATCGGCCCACCGGGAAACTCCCGGTAGTCCCGATGACCAGTACATGCCTGGTGATATGCGGCACTGGAGTGGACTGGAGCCAGGATGGAAAACTAGGAAAGGAAAAGCTTGTTCACCGGAATGTACTAATATAAAGCTGAACACTCGT
Organism: Lithobates pipiens; assembly: GCF_037356315.1. Classification (NCBI taxonomy): domain Eukaryota; kingdom Metazoa; phylum Chordata; class Amphibia; order Anura; family Ranidae; genus Lithobates; species Lithobates pipiens. The sequence continues at coordinate 4,908,150 of NW_027507764.1, read as the reverse complement.
ATCGTTAGGACCGTCCACATTCATCAGATCAAATGAAATCTGTCTTGATAACATTCATAGGTATGCCTAAAACCCTATAAGGGGATAAGACTCTTCCTTCAGGAAGAATCGACCCTCACAATAGACAAATAAATGTTAACTACTGTATCTAGACCCTAATAAATAATTCAGCCTAAACAAAGAAAAGTGCGGGGGAGGAGGGGGGGGGGGGGGGGGCCTGTCAGCTCTCTGGCTTTTTCGCTGCCACTTTCATTATAACTGGACAAGACTTTGTATTGATCATTTCAAGTCAATGGCGGAGAGCGTTACGCACCTCCTTCAGAGGCCTGTCCTAAAAAACACAAGCAGGTGTAATTAAATGTAAGATGGCAGAATGAGAGGGAGGGGCGAGGAGGAGAGGCGGACGATCGATACAGTTAGCGCGGCCAGCCGAAGATGGAGAAAAAATCCCCCATCAAACTCACGATCGGGGTCTGGCATTTGCTTTAGGCTTCCATGTTGTGGATTAATGTCAAATCAGAACTGCTGCCACTAGGAAATTAGAGAAAGGCATTCTATGAGGGGCTAATGTATTCAGGAATCACTGCAGCTGTGCTAAAGTCAGAGATTCCTGAGAACCTGAGATCTGTTTTAAAGTTTTGAAGTAAAAGTGCTTCCTAGGCGATACATAGTGCCCACTGTTAACTCAATTACCCAAAAAAGTCACTTTTGTGCGCCTCTCTGATTTAGGTTCCCTATGTCATTGGGGCCTGACATCCTCTATCTTTATGGCTAAGCTCTACCAAGCTACCTTGCTGGTTAGGTGAACATCTGCTTCTGGAAAAAGATCTACCTGTAAGAAAACCTTCCCATGGGGCTTTGTAAACCCTTCAAGCCACCCCTACTAACCAATCAGTGAATAGCTTGCCATGGCAAAATCAGGGTTAAGGTTATAATAGCAGTGTATACTATGTATATAACAAATGGGCATCAGTACAGTACATGGGGAAAAAATGGGCAGTCATAGAAGTATATGAACAATAAATGAGCAGTCATTACAGTACATGGGAAACAAATGGGCAGTCATTGAAGTGTATGGGCAATAAATTGGCAGTCATTAAAGTATATGGACAATAAATGGGCAGTCATTACAGTACATGGGAAACAAATGGGCAGTCATTGAAGTGTATGGACAATAAATTGGCAGTCATTAAAGTATATGGACAATAAATGGGCAGTCATTACAGTACATGGGAAACAAATGGGCAGTCATTAAAGTATATGGACAATAAATGAGCGGTCATTACAATACATGGGCAACAAATGGACAGGTGTTACAGTACAAGGGAAACAAATGTCCAGTCATTAAAGTGCATGGGCAACAAATAAGCAGACATTGCACTATATGGGCAATAAAGGGCAGTCATAAGTATACTGTACACGGGAAACAAATAGGCAGCCATTACAGGACATGGGCAAGAAAAGGGCAACAAACAGACAGTCTTTAGAATACTGGGAAACCAGGGCCGGATTAACATAGGGGCTATTGGAGCTGCAGCTCCAGGCCCCTTTCTCAAGATAGGCCCATTTGCCCAAAAAAAAAAAAAAAAAAAAAAGATCAACTTCGAGGATTGTAGCTCGGCGATCAGGAGTCACAGAGACCCCATATTTGGGGGGTAGGTAGCTAAAGACCCACCCCAGCACTGGTTAAAATATGGGGCTGCTATCATATATGGTTCCGGAGATACGGGGCTCCTTGTACAGCCTGTCAGAAGTTACATACAGAGCGGCAGTATAAATACAAGCTGGAACACTCTGCAGCCGACTGAGAGGATGACCTCACAGAGCTTATAATAATTATTTGTATATTACTTATGATAATTAACCCCTCGCCACCCAGGCCCATTCTGAGACTTCTCTCCTACATGTAAAAATCATAATTTTTTATGCTAGAAAATTACTCAGAACCCTCAAGCATTATATATTGTTTTAGCAGAGACCCTGTGGAATAAAATGGTGGTATTTGCAACTTTTTATGTTGGAAAGAAACTGTTTCATTCATAAAAAAAAACACTAAAGTTATCACGATTTTTTGTTGTGTACTAAGCGATGCTTTACATTTTTTTACAGGTTACATGTTTAGAGTTACAGAGGAGGTCTAGTGCTAGAATTATTGCTCTCGCTCTAACGATCGTGGCGTATGTAGCCTGTGTGTATCTGGCTCTGATACTAACCAATGCCTACCCAGGGACTGACTAGTATCTCTCCCCAGCCTGTCTCCACACACCCTCTCACCTGCTGACCTGTGAATGGGGCAATCACTCCCGCAGTGTTATTGTGTTCTGCCAGTGAATACAATGATTAGTGTTGCTAACTATAGCTGGCAGCACTGATTGTTTTGGGGAAAACCTGACAGGCTGGTTGCACTCAAGTTGCTTAATAGGTTGACTTGTGTAAAACCAGCTAGCCCATACATAGATCGACTATGGCTGGTCTCTGCTTAATTGGTGTCATTTCAATCCATGTCTGGCCCGCTTAACCACTACGCAGTCCCTAATCATCCTTCCACAAACCTTTACATTTTTCCTTCCCAGATTACTTCATCCTCCTCTCCTATATATAGTGCACACTGTCATACTCTCCACACTTCTCTCCTATACATAGTGCCCACTGTCATACCCTCCACACTTCTCTCCTATACATAGTGCCCACTGTCATACTCTCCACACTTCTCTCCTATACATAGTGCCCACTGTCATACTCTCCACACTTCTCTCCTATACATAGTGCCCACTGTCATACCCTCCACACTTCTCTCCTATACATAGTGCCCACTGTCATACTCTCCACACTTCTCTCCTATACATAGTGCCCACTGTCATACTCTCCACACTTCTCTCCTATACATAGTGCCCACTGTCATACTCTCCACACTTCTCTCCTATACATAGTGCCCACTGTCATACTCTCCACACTTCTCTCCTATACATAGTGCCCACTGTCATACTCTCCACACTTCTCTCCTGTACATACTGCTCACTGTCATACCCTCCACACTTTTCTCTCCTATACATAACGCCCGCTGTCATATCCTACACTCTCCTCACCTGTACATAGTGCCCGCTGTCATACACTTCTCTCCTGTACATAGTGTCCACTGTCGTACCCTTCACACTCCTCTCCTATACAGTGCCCACCGACATACCCTCCATACTCCTCTCCTATACATAGTGCCCACCGCCATACCCTCCATACTCCTCTCCTATAAATAGTGCCCACCGCTATACCCTCCATACTCCTCTCCTGTACATACTACTCACTGTCATACCCTCCACACTCCTCTCCTATACATAGTGCCCACTGTCATACCTCCAACACTTCTCTCCTATACATAGTGCCCACTGCCATACCTCCAACACTTCTCTCCTATACATAGTGCCCACTGTCATACCCTCCACTCCTGTACATACTACTAACTTTCATACCCTCCATACTCCTCTCCTATACATAGTGCCCACCGTCTTACCCTCCCTCCACACTCCTCTCCTGTAATTACTGCTTACTGTCCTACTCTCCTGTACATAGTGCCCACTGTCATACCCTCCACACTCTTCTCTTATACATAGTGCCCAATTTCATACCCTCTACACTTCTCTGCTGTGCATACTGCCCACTGTCTTACCCTTCACACTCCTCTCCTGTACATAGTGCCTTCTGCCATACCCTCTGCACTCCTCTCATGTACATAGTTCCTACTGTTAGACCCTCCACATTCCTCTCCCTCACCTGCACATACTTCACACTTTTATACCATCCACACTCCTCCCCTATGCCTCTTACCCACAAAAACTGTTCTTTAAAATTATATGTTAAAATTATATGTTAAAATTATATGTTAAAATTATATGTTCCTCAATGTTACCAGCTCTAGAAGGGGCATTTTTGTCAGTTCAACTAAAGGAAATCTCACAGTCCTCATATTTGTTCTGCCCCATTATTAGTACTTATTTTATTTTGTAATTACTATTGTGATGTATAGAGGAACACGGGGGATGTCAGCTACTCTAAATATAGCACTTGCAAAAAAAGCGTCCCTAAAATATATTTGAAATGTTGACAACCATGTACTTAGGCACTGCCCAAGGGCCACAGGGTCAGTAGGGGCCCCATGAGATGCTCCAGTGATAGTAAAGCGGTAGTAAACTTTTCTAACATTACTACTTTTTAGAGGCCCTGGGGTAGGTTATGCCATAATGTACAAGTGTGCCCAGCATATTAGCACATTAGGGTACACTTACCTGTCAGACCTCCAGTGCTGTGCTGTGATCAGTCCGGCGGGGCCCGGGCACTTCCATCTTCACCCGGTCTTCCTTCTGGGTTCTGTGCCTTCCGTCATTTGCCTTGGCCAGGCTGCGTTGATGTCATTCCCTCTTTCTCCCATCCCCCCCTTTCTCTCTCATCCTCCCTCCCTTACCCCTCACACCTCTTTCATCCCCTTTCTCTCTCTCTCTCTTCCTCCCTCTCTCTCTTTAATTTAATTTGTTATAACAAAAAATAGTTTGCATTTTTATTTATTTATTGTTTATAAAAGGCCCCATCAAAATCCTCAGCACCAGGCCCACGATGTTCTTAATCTGGCCCTGTGGGAAACAAATGAGCAGTCATCAAAGTTCATGGGCAACAATTGAATAGTCATTGCAGTACATGGACAATAAAGGTACCGTATATACTCGAGTATAGGCCGACCCGAGTATAAGCCGAGGCCCCCAATTTACCCCCAAAAAACTGGGAAACCTATTGACTCATGTATAAGCCGAGGGTGAGATATGCCTGTCCATCCCTGTGTGTGTCCGTCCATCCCTGTGTGTCCGTCCATCCCTGTGTGTGTGTCCATCCATCCATCCCTGTGTGTGTGTCCATCCATCCATCCCTGTGTGTGTGTCCATCCATCCATCCCTGTGTGTGTGTGCGTCCATCCATCCATCCGTCCCTGTGTGTGTGTGTGTGTGTGTGTGTGTGTCCATCCATCCATCCATCCCTGTGTGTGTGTGTGTGTCCATCCATCCATCCGTGTGTGTGTGTGTGTGTGTGTGTGTGTGTGTGTCCGTGCAGCCTTGTGTGTCCAGCCTACCTGAGTCCCGAGCGGTCCCGTCCGGTCCCGTCCCGAGCCTCCGTGTCGTCCCGTCCCGAGCCTCCGTGTCGTCCCGTCCCGAGCCTCCGTGTCGTCCCGTCCCGAGCCTCCGTGTCGTCCCGTCCCGAGCCTCCGTGTCGTCCCATGCCAGGATCGCCGCTCTTCGTCGGCGCCCTGGCGGCCATTCCCCTGTTCAAAAGCCCCGCCTCCGCCTGTGATAGGCGGAACACTCAATTTCCCAGCAGTCAGTGTTCCGCCTATCACGGACATCGGCTCATCCGAGGATGAGCCGATGTCCGTGATAGGCGGAACACTGACTGCTGGGAAATTGAGTGGTCCGCCTATCACAGGCGGAGGCGGAGGCGGAGGCGCGGCTTTTGAAAGGTAGAATGGCCGCTGTCTGTCTGCTCGACACGCTGTTCGGGCAGTCAGACAGCGGTGACTCGAGTATAAGCCGAGGGGGGCACTTTCAGCCTCAAAAAAGAGGCTGAAAATCTCGGCTTATACTCGAGTATATACGGTAAGTCAGAGCACATGGGAAACCAATAGGCAGCCATTATAGGACATGGGCAAGAAAAGGGCAGTCACCACAGTACATGACCTCAAACAGACAGTCATTAGAATACCCTGAAACAAATGAGTAATTATTATAAAACATGGGCAACAAATGGCCAGTCATAATAGTACATGGGCAACAAATCAACAGTCATTACAGTACATGGGCAATAAATGGGCAGACATCATGGCGTATGGGTAAACCATGGGCAGTCATCACAGTACATGGGCAACAAATGGGCAGTCATCGCAATACATGGGCAACAAATGTGCAGTCACTATAATACATGCGCAACAAATTTGCAGTCATTATAGTACATGGGCAACAAATGGGCAGTCATCATAGTTCCCGGGGCAAAAAATGGGCAGTCATGACAGTACATGGGCAACATATGGGCAGTCATGACAGTACGGAGACAACAAATGGACAGTCATCACAGTACATGGGCAACAAATGGGCAGTCATCGCAGTACATGGATAACAAATGGGCAGTCATCATAGTACATAGGTAACAAATGCAAATGTTCAGTACAGTCCACGGGCAACATATGGGCAGTCATCATAGTACACGGGCAACAAATCTACAGTCATTACATTACATGGGTAACAAATGCAAATGTTCAGTACAGTCCACGGGCAACATATGGGCAGTCATCATAGTACACGGGCAACAAATCTACAGTCATTACATTACATGGGTAACAAATGCAAATTTTCATTCATTACAGTCCATGGGCAATATATGGACAGTCATTGTACTACATGGGCAACAGATGGGCACTCATTAACATACTGGGAAACAAATGGGCAGTTATCACAGTACATTAGAAACAACGAGACATTTGTGAGAATATGTGGGAGAAAGAAAGGGCACTTAAACAATAATACAACAATACATATAATATACCCCCTACAACATTTTATGAACCCTTATAATGTGAACAGCTGTATTTTATTAAATATAATATTATATCCACATACACAACCAGAGCTAAACCACGAATTAGTGCTACAAATAATATACAATGGTGCAAAATCCACAAACTTTCTGTGTAGCCGTGTTTCATTCACCACGCAGAAATCATTCCACCACCTCATCCAGATACATCATCCTCAGCTTTGCGTGTGTTCTGAGCTCCACGTCACACGTGATCCAACTCTGTTCTCCACCACCACCGTCACAATGGCTCACCAGACGGGATCTGGGATTTCAAATGATAAAGGTGAGATGCACAAATTCACTATCACAGTATCTCACAAAAGTAAGTACACCCCTCAGTCACATTTGTGTAAATCTTTCCTTCTCTCTTTTCATGTGACAACACTGAAGAAATGACACTTGTCTACAATGTAAAGTAGTGAGTGTACAGCTTGTATAACAGTGTAAATTTCCTGTCCCCTCAAAATAACTCAACACACAGCCATTAATGTCTAAACCGCTGGCAACAAAAGTCAGTACACCCCTAAGTGAAAATGTCCAAATTGGGCCCAAAGTGTCAATATTTTGTGTGGTCACCATTATTTCCCAGCACTGCCTTAACCCTCTTGGGCATGGAGGTCACCAGAACTTCACAGGTTGCCACTGGAGTCCTCTTCCCCTCCCCATGATGACATCACAGAGCTGGTGGATGTTGGAGACCTTCCCCTCCTCCACCTTCCATTTGAGGATGCCCCACAGAATCTCCGTAGGGTTTAGGTCTGGAGACATGCTTGGCCAGTCCATCACCTTTACCCTCAGCTTCTTTAGCAAGGCAGTGGTGGTGTTGGAGGTGTGTTTGGGGTGGTTATCATGTTGGAATACTGCCCTGCGGTCCAGTCTCTGAAGGGAGGGGATCATGCTCTGCTTCAGTATGTCACAGTACATGTTGGCATTCATGGTCCCCTCAATGATCTGTAGCCCCCCAGTGCCGGCAGCACTCATGCAGCCCCAGACCATGACACCCCCACCACCATGCCTGACTGTAGACAAGACACACTTGTCTTTGTCCTCCTCTCCTGGTTGCCCCCACACACGCTTGTCACCATCTGACACCAAATACCTTTATCTTGGTCTCATCAGACCACAGGACATGGTTCCAGTAATCCATCTACTTAGTCTGCTTGTCTTCAGCAAACTGTTTGTGGACTTTCTTGTGCATCATCTTTAGAAGAGGCTTCCTTCTGGGATGACAGCCATGCAGACCAATTTGATGCAGTGTGCGGCGTATGGTCTGAGCACTGACAGGCTGACCCCCCCCCCCCCCCTACAACCTCTGCAGCAATGCTGGCAGCACTCATACGTCTATTTCCCAAAGACAACCTCTGGATATGACGCTGAGCACCTGACCTCAACTTCTCTGGTGGACCATGGCGAGGCCTGTTCTGAGGGGAACCTGTCCTGTTATACCTCTGTATGGTCTTGGCCACCGTGCTGCAGCTCAGTTTCGGGGTCTCGGCAATCTTCTTATAGCCTAGACCATCTTTATGTAGAGAAACAATTCTTATATCAGATCCTCTGAGAGTTCTTTGCCATGAGGTGCCATGTTGGACTTCCAGTGACCAGTATGAGAGAGTGAGAGCGATAACACCAAATTTAACACACCTGCTCCCCATTCACACCTGAGACTTTGTAACACTAACGAGTCACATGACACCGGGGGGAGGGAAAATGGCTAATTGTTCCCAATTTGGACATTTTCACTTAGGGGTGTACTGACTTTTGTTGCCAGCGGTTTAGACATGAATGGCTGTGTGTTGAGTTATTTTGAGGGGACAGGAAATTTACACTGTTATACAAGCTGTACACTCACTACTTTACATTGTAGACAAGTGTCATTTCTTCAGTGTTGTCACATGAAAAGAGAGAAGAAAAGATTTACACAAATGTGACTGGGGGGGTGTACTTACTTTGTGAGATACTGTATATATATATATATATATATATATATATATATATATATATATATATCCAATTTGGAAGAGGCTATATTGCCGCTGCTAATGTACTAGTGTTGAGTGCCTAAGCAGCCAGCCGTTGGGGAAGGGGTGTGACGCGGCGAAGGTGACAGAAGGCCCTGGTAGTGAAGGAGCTTGTGTGGTTAGGTTCCTTCCCCAGCAGACGGGAACCTAATATTGGGTCCGACACTGCGGCGTGTCCTAGGGACCCAGCCGGGAAGTCACGGAAGATGGATGAGGCCTGATTATGTATATGGTGAGCTTCCTAGTATCCAAGTGTATATATATATAGGAATGGATGTCTGTGGGAGTGAGGTGACAGGTTACGGGGCTGGTGGAGATTTGGACAGGCTCAGCGCCGGTAGCGGTTCGAAAATGCTACAGAAAAGCGAGAGAAGAGTTATGAAGTACATGAGGAACTGATGTCCATAGTGAGCACTGTAGAAGTTGGGGTGATGGAATACAAGGGGTTAATTGTGTTCTGTTGGAGAAGCATCATTTTTAATTTGACGTGCTGCCAATGCCAGCTTTTCGTAGAAAGGCTGCCTCTGCCCGCCTTTGTGGGCACTAGTGAGCCCCCCCCCCCCACATGGGTGCAGTAAGCCCTGCCCACAGGCTGTTCTGGAACACTTATTGTATGTCCATCACCTTTGCAATGGATTTCATTATGTAACATTGAAATTGCTTTGTGCTGACATCTAGTGGCAATCCAGTGTAACAACGATTTCTTATTTCTGTATTTCTAAAATGGCATATTCTAGTTTACCTGCATGTGTAGGGTAGTTGGTTTGGTCCTTAGACAGACCCTTCTCTTCTCCGTTGTGTTTCCTCGGTTAGTTACCGGTCTTCATATTGGGATTTAACTATGTTGTCTTATTGGAGAGTTGAGCTGTCTGTGAATGGAGCTTATTTGTTGGGTGACCATACTGGCAGGATGGACTGAGGTCTACAGAAGGTACAGCTGGTAAAATAAATATTGAACACACCACCATTTTCTAGGTAAATATATTTCTAAATATTTATTTATTTATTTCTAAATATATTTTGGGACAGCACAGTTGTGTAGTGGATGGTACAGTGGTGTAGTGGGTGGCACAGTGGTGTAGTGGATGGCACAGTGGTGTAGTGGGTGGCACAGTGGTGTAGTAGGTGGCACAGTGCTGTAGTGGGTGGCACAGTGGTGTAGTAGGTGGCACAGTGGTGTAGTGGATGGCACAGTGGTGTAGTGGGTGGCACAGTGGTGTAGTGGATGGCAGAGTGGTGTAGTGGGTGGCACAGTGGTGTAGTAGGTGGCACAGTGGTGTAGTGGATGGCACAGTGGTGTAGTGGGTGGCACAGTGGTGTAGTGGATGGCACAGTGGTGTAGTAGGTGGCACAGTGGTGTAGTGGATGGCACAGTGGTGTAGTGGGTGGCACAGTGGTGTAGTAGGTGGCACAGTGGTGTAGTGGATGGCACAGTGGTGTAGTGGGTGGCACAGTGGTGTAGTGGGTGGCACAGTGGTGTAGTGGATGGCACAGTGGTGTAGTGGGTGGCACAGTGGTGTAGTGGGTGGCACAGTGGTGTAGTAGGTGGCACAGTGGTGTAGTGGATGGCACAGTGGTGTAGTGGGTGGCACAGTGGTGTAGTGGGTGGCACAGTGGTGTAGTGGATGGCACAGTGGTGTAGTGGGTGGCACAGTGGTGTAGTGGGTGGCACAGTGGTGTAGTAGGTGGCACAGTGGTGTAGTGGATGGCACAGTGGTGTAGTGGGTGGCACAGTGGTGTAGTGGATGGCAGAGTGGTGTAGTGGGTGGCACAGTGGTGTAGTAGGTGGCACAGTGGTGTAGTGGGTAGCACAGTGGTGTAGTGGGTGGCACAGTGGTGTAGTAGGTGGCACAGTGGTGTAGTGGATGGCACAGTGGTGTAGTGGGTGGCACAGTGGTGTAGTGGATGGCACAGTGGTGTAGTGGGTGGCACAGTGGTGTAGTGGGTGGCACAGTGGTGTAGTGGGTGGCACAGTGGTGTAGTGGGTGGCACAGTGGTGTAGTGGGTGGCACAGTGGTGTAGTGGATGGCACAGTGGTGTAGTGGGTGGCACAGTGGTGTAGCGGTTAGCACTCTAACCTACCAATAAAAAGGGTCACTGGTTCAAATCCCCAACCATGACACTACCTGCCTGGAGTTTGCATGTTCTCCCTGTGCCTGTGTGGGTTTCCTCCGGGTACTCCGGTTTCCTCCCACACTCCAAAGACATGCTGGGAGGTTAGTTGGCTTCCGTCCAAAATTGGCCCCTAGTATATGAATGGGGACCTTGCATTGTGGGCTCCTTGAGGGTAGGGACCGATGTGAGTGTGCGAGGGATAGGGACAATTGTAGACACTCACTCAGGTTGAACTGGATGGACTGGTGTCTTTATTCAACCTTGCTATGTAAAGGTGCTACTGACATGTCCCCCACAACCCATGCAATCCATACATACAAAGATACCAAAACAACTACATTCATAAATGAAGTTCTGTGTAATAGAAATGGAAGTACACAGGGAAAAAAGTATTGAACATGAAGAAAGGGAGGTGCAAAAAGGCATGGGAAGGCAAGACACCAGATGAAATCTATCAGTAATTAGAAAGCAATCCTTGCCTTTGTCTGTGCAAATTAATATCAGCTGGTTCAGTCTCACCTGATGGCTTATAAAAAGGAGTCTCATTACCAAGGTGTCACACAAGAAACATCTCATGATGGGTATAAGCAAAGAACGCTCTCAAGACCATCACAACCTTATTGCTGCTAAACATACTGATGTCGTTGGTTACAGAAGGATTTCTGAATGTTCCAGTGAGCACTGTTGGGGCCATAATTCGAAAGAACATAATTTCACCATAACCCAGCCAAGACCAGGTGATCCTCACAAGATTTCTTACAGAGAAGTGAAAAGAATTATGATAAGAATTGTCCAAGAGCCAAGGACCACTTGTGGAGACCTGGAATTAGCAGGTACACAACAAGTAATGCACTCTCCCGTCATGGCCTGTATGACCGCTCACCACACAACACTCCATTGCTGAAGAAAAAGCATAGTGAAGCTCGGTTAAAGTTTGCTGCACAACATTTAGACAAGCCTGTGAAATACGGGGAGAATATAGTCTGGTCAGAGAAGACCAACACTGAACTCTTTGCATGGCATAATACACCCCATGTTTGGAGGTCACATCACCCCAAAAACACCCCCCATACCAACAGTGAGGTTTGGAGGTGGGAACATCATGGTGTGGGCGGGGCTGTTTTTCAGGATACGGTACCAGCAAACTTCATATCATTGAAGGAAGGATGAATGGTGATAAAAATCTGCTGCCATCTACCAGGATGATGAAGATGAAACGAGAGCAGATATCTCAGGAGGACACCCCAGGAGGACATCCCAGGAGGACATCTCAGGAGGACATCCCAGGAGGACATCCCAGGAGGACATCTCAGGAGGACATCCCAGGAGGACATCCCAGGAGGACATCTCAGGAGGACATCCCAGGAGGACATCTCAGGAGGACATCCCAGGAGGACATCTCAGGAGGACATCCCAGGAGGACATCCCAGGAGGACATCCCAGGAGGACATCCCAGGAGGACATCTCAGGAGGACATCCCAGGAGGACATCTCAGGAGGACATCCCAGGAGGACATCCCAGGACATCCCAGGAGGACATCTCAGGAGGACATCCCAGGAGGACATCTCAGGAGGACATCCCAGGAGGACATCCCAGGAGGACATCTCAGGAGGACATCTCAGGAGGACATCCCAGGAGGACATCCCAGGAGGACATCTCAGGAGGACATCCCAGGAGGACATCCCAGGAGGACATCTCAGGAGGACATCCCAGGAGGACATCTCAGGAGGACATCCCAGGAGGACATCCCAGGAGGACATCTCAGGAGGACATCTCAGGAGGACATCCCAGGAGGACATCTCAGGAGGACATCCCAGGAGGACATCTCAGGAGGACATCCCAGGAGGACATCCCAGGAGGACATCCCAGGAGGACATCCCAGGAGGACATCCCAGGAGGACATCTCAGGAGGACATCTCAGGAGGACATCCCAGGAGGACATCCCAGGAGGACATATCAGGAGGACATCTCAGGAGGACATCTCAGGAGGACATCTCAGGAGGACAATCACCCCAAACACAAAGCCAAGGAGAAAGAAAATAAAGCTGCTAGAATGGCCCGGCCAATCACATGACTTGTATCCAATAGAAAACTATAGAAAGAACTAAAGATCAGAGTTCATAGAAGAGCCCCACAGAACCTTCAAGATCTGAAGACCAAAATCACACCTAAGCAACGCATGCGACTCGTTCCTCCATACAGGAGCCGGCGTCTTGAAGCCCTCATTACCAACAAAGGATTTTGTACCAAGTATTAAATACATTTCAGTTCAATATTTTTCCCACGCGTCCTTCCATTTTATTACACAGAACTTCATTACTGACCGGCTTTGTTTTGGTGTCTTTGTATGTATGGATTGGATGGGTTGTCACTGATATGTGGGGAACATTTCACGTCAATATCACCTTTACCACTGACACCAATGATGGGGCACTATTCCTCCCACTGACACCAATGATGGGGCACTATTCCTCCCACTGACACCAATAATGGGGCACTATTCCTCCCACTGACACCAATAATGGGGCACTATTCCTCCCACTGACACCAGTGATGGGGCACTATTCCTCCCACTGACACCAGTGATGGGGCACTATTCCTCCCACTGACACCAATGATGGGGCACTATTCCTCCCACTGACACTAATGATGGGGCACTATTCCTCCCACTGACACCAATAATGGGGCACTATTCCTCCCACTGACACCAGTGATGGGGCACTATTCCTCCCACTGACACCAGTGATGGGGCACTATTCCTCCCACTGACACCAATGATGAGGCACTATTCCTCCCACTGACACTAATGATGGGGCACTATTCCTCCCACTGACACCAATGATGGAGCACTATTCCTCCCAAAGACACCAATGAGGGGCACTATTCCTCCCACTGACACCAATGATGGGGCACTATTCCTCCCACTGACACCAATAATGGGGCACTATTCCTCCCACTGACACCAGTGATGGGGCACTATTCCTCCCACTGACACCAATGATGGGGCACTATTCCTCCCACTGACACAAGTGATGGGGCACTATTCCTCCCACTGACACCAATGATGAGGCACTATTCCTCCCACTGACACCAGTGATGGGGCACTATTCCTCCCACTGATACCAATGATGGGGCACTATTCCTCCCACTGACACCAATGATGAGGCACTATTCCTCCCACTGACACTAATGATGGGGCACTATTCCTCCCACTGACACCAATGATGGAGCACTATTCCTCCCAAAGACACCAATGATGGGGCACTATTCCTCCCACTGACACCAATGATGGGGCACTATTCCTCCCACTGACACCAATAATGGGGCACTATTCCTCCCACTGACACCAGTGATGGGGCACTATTCCTCCCACTGACACCAGTGATGGGGCACTATTCCTCCCACTGACACCAATGATGGGGCACTATTCCTCCCACTGACACTAATGATGGGGCACTATTCCTCCCACTGACACCAATAATGGGGCACTATTCCTCCCACTGACACCAGTGATGGGGCACTATTCCTCCCACTGACACCAGTGATGGGGCACTATTCCTCCCACTGACACCAATGATGAGGCACTATTCCTCCCACTGACACTAATGATGGGGCACTATTCCTCCCACTGACACCAATGATGGAGCACTATTCCTCCCAAAGACACCAATAATGGGGCACTATTTCTCCCACTGAAATCAATGATGGGGCACTATTCCTCCCACTGACACCAGTGATGGGGCACTATTCCTCCCACTGACACCAATGATGGGGCACTATTCCTCCCACTGACACTAATGATGGGGCACTATTCCTCCCACTGACACCAATAATGGGGCACTATTCCTCCCACTGACACCAGTGATGGGGCGCTATTCCTCCCACTGACACCAATGATGGGGCACTATTCCCCCCACTGACACCAGTGATGGGGCACTATTCCTCCCACTGACACCAATGATGAGGCACTATTCCTCCCACTGACACTAATGATGGGGCACTATTCCTCCCACTGACACCAATGATGGGGCACTATTCCTCCCACTGACACCAATGATGGGGCACTATTCCTCCCACTGACACCAATAATGGGGCACTATTCCTCCCACTGACACCAATGATGGGGCACTATTCCTCCCACTGACACCAATGATGGGGCACTATTCCTCCCACTGACACCAGTGATGGGGCACTATTCCTCCCACTGACACCAATGATGAGGCACTATTCCTCCCACTGACACTAATGATGGGGCACTATTCCTCCCACTGACACCAATGATGGGGCACTATTCCTCCCACTGACACCAATGATGGGGCACTATTCCTCCCACTGACACCAATAATGGGGCACTATTCCTCCCACTGACACCAGTGATGGGGCACTATTCCTCCCACTGACACCAGTGATGGGGCACTATTCCTCCCACTGACACCAATGATGGGGCACTATTCCTCCCACTGACACTAATGATGGGGCACTATTCCTCCCACTGACACCAATAATGGGGCACTATTCCTCCCACTGACACCAGTGATGGGGCACTATTCCTCCCACTGACACCAGTGATGGGGCACTATTCCTCCCACTGACACCAATGATGAGGCACTATTCCTCCCACTGACACTAATGATGGGGCACTATTCCTCCTACTGACACCAATGATGGAGCACTATTCCTCCCAAAGACACCAATGATGGGGCACTATTCCTCCCACTGACACCAATGATGGGGCACTATTCCTCCCACTGACACCAATGATGGGGCACTATTCCTCCCACTGATACCAATGATGGGGCACTATTTCTCCCACTGAAATCAATGATGGGGCACTATTCCTCCAACTGACACCAATGATGGGGCACTATTCCTCCCACTGATAACAATGATGGGGCACTATTCCTCCCACTGAAACCAATGATGGGGCACTATTCCTCCCACTGATACCAATGATGGGGCACTATTCCTCCCAGTGACACCAATGATGGAGCGCTATTCCTTCTACTTACACCAATGATGGGGCGCTATTTCTTCTACTGATACCAATGATGGGGCACTATTCCTCCCACTGAAACCAGTGATGGGGCACTATTCCTCCCACTGACACCAATGATGGGGCACTATTCCTCCCACTGATACCAATGATGGGGCACTATTCCTCCAACTGACACCAATGATGGGGCACTATTCCTCCCACTGATAACAATGATGGGGCACTATTCCTCCCACTGAAACCAATGATGGGGCACTATTCCTCCCACTGATACCAATGATGGGGCACTATTCCTCCCAGTGACACCAATGATGGAGCGCTATTCCTTCTACTTACACCAATGATGGGGCGCTATTTCTTCTACTGATACCAATGATGGGGCACTATTCCTCCCACTGAAACCAGTGATGGGGCACTATTCCTCCCACTGACACCAATGATGGAGCACTATTCCTCCAACTGACACCAATGATGGGGCACTATTCCTCCCACTGATAACAATGATGGGGCACTATTCCTCCCACTGAAACCAATGATGGGGCACTATTCCTCCCACTGATACCAATGATGGGGCACTATTCCTCCCAGTGACACCAATGATGGAGCGCTATTCCTTCTACTTACACCAATGATGGGGCGCTATTTCTTCCACTGATACCAATGATGGGGCACTATTCCTCCCACTGAGAACAACGATAGGGCAATATTTCTTCCACTGATACCAATGATGGGGCACTATTCCTCCCACTGAGAACAACGATAGGGCAATATTTCTTCTACTGATACCAATGATGGGGCACTATTCCTCCCACTGAAACCAGTGATGGGGCACTATTCCTCCCACTGATACCAATGATGGGGCACTATTCCTCCAACTGACACCAATGATGGGGCACTATTCCTCCCACTGATAACAATGATGGGGCACTATTCCTCCCACTGAAACCAATGATGGGGCACTATTCCTCCCACTGATACCAATGATGGGGCACTATTCCTCCCAGTGACACCAATGATGGAGCGCTATTCCTTCTACTTACACCAATGATGGGGCGCTATTTCTTCCACTGATACCAATGATGGGGCACTATTCCTCCCACTGAGAACAACGATAGGGCAATATTTCTTCCACTGATACCAATGATGGGGCACTATTCCTTCCACTGGCACCAATGATGGGGCACTATTCCTCCCACTCATACCAATAATGGGGCACTATTCCTCCCACTGACACCAATGATGGGGCACTATTCCTCCCACTGACACTAATGATGGGGCACTATTCCTCCCACTGACACCAATGATGGAGCACTATTCCTCCCAAAGACAGCAATGATGGGGCACTATTCCTCCCACTGACACCAATGATGGGGCACTATTCCTCCCACTGACACCAATGATGGGGCACTACTCCTCCCACTGACACCAATGATGGGGCACTATTCCTCCCACTGACACCAATGATGGGGCACTATTCCTCCCACTGATACCAATGATGGGGCACTATTTCTCCCACTGAAATCAATGATGGGGCACTATTCCTCCCACTGAAATCAATGATGGGGCACTATTCCTCCCACTGACACCAATGATGGGGCACTATTCCTCCCACTGATAACAATGATGGGGCACTATTCCTCCCACTGAAACCAATGATGGGGCACTATTCCTTCTACTTACACCAATGATGGGGCACTATTCCTCCCACTGACACCAATGATGGAGCGCTATTCCTTCTACTTACACCAATGATGGGGCGCTATTTCTTCCACTGATACCAATGATGGGGCAATATTTCTTCCACTGATACCAATGATGGGGCACTATTCCTTCCACTGACACCAATGATGGGGCGCTATTTCTTCCACTGATACCAATGATGGGGCAATATTTCTTCCACTGATACCAATGATGGGGCACTATTCCTCCCACTGATACCAATGATGGGGCAATATTTCTTCCACTGATACCAATGATGGGGCACTATTCCTTCCACTGACACCAATGATGGGGCACTATTCCTCCTACTGATACCAATGATGGGGCACTATTCCTCCCACTGACACCAACGATGGGGCACTATTCCTCCCACTGACACCAATGATGGGGCACTATTCCTCCCACTGACACCAATGATGGGGCACTATTCCTCCCACTGACACCAACAATGGGGCACGATTCCTCCCACTGACACCGGTGGGGCACTATTCATCCCACTGACACCAATGATGGGGCACTATTCCTCCCACTGACACTAATGATGGGGCACTATTCCTCCCACTGACACCAACAATGGGGCACTATTCCTCCCACTGGCACCGGCGGGGCACTATTCCTCTTCTCTGACCACAGGCACTATGTCATTTTTATACTCGCACTGACCACCAAGGCTGAGGCATTATTTTATGCCCGCCGTTGCTGGTTCACTTTCTACTTCCCCCGGCTACAGTCCAGTCTCCCCAAAGTCTGAAGGACCTGAGGCCGCGTACACACGGGCGGACTGTTCGCCCAACCTTGTCCGCTGAACAGGGTTTGGGCGGACAGTCCGCTCGTGTGTGGGCTTTCAGCGGACAGTTTCAGCGGACAGTTTGACGGACAAAGTCTTTCGGAAATTCCGAAAAACTGTCCGCTGAAACTGTGTTTGAGCGAACAGTCCGCCCGTGTGTAGGCTACTTTCGAAATGAGCAAACTGTTCCCGCTCGGAGGAAAGTCTGCTCATTTCGAGCGCGTGTGAAGGTAGGCGGGGCCCGCGACGGAGACGTCGCGGGCTCCGCCGCCTGGAATGAGCTTAAAGGGGAACCCCAACGCCGAAAAAAATCGGCGTGGGGGTTCCCCCAAAGTCCACAACAGACCCTTGTCCGAGCACGCTACCCGGCCGGCCAGGAAAGGGGGGCGAGCGAGCGCGCCCCCCCTCCTGAGCCGTACCAGGCCGCGTGCCCTCAACATGGGGGGGTGCCTTGGGGAAGGGGGGCCGCGCGGCCCCCCCACCTCAAAGCACCTTGTTCCCATGTTGATGAGGACAAGGGCCTCTTCCCGACAACCCTGGCCGTTGGTTGTCGGGGTCTGCGGGCGGGGGGCTTATCGGAATCCGAGAGCCCCCTTTAAGAAGGGGGCCCCTGGATACCGGCCCCCCACCCTATGTGAATGAGTATGGGGTACAATGTACCCCTACCCATTCACCTGTGAAATAAAGTACAAAAAAAAACACAACACAGAGAAAAAATATTTTATTGCACAGCTCCGGGGGTCTTCCGTCTTCGGGGGTCTTCTCGCCGGACTCCTCCGCTATCTTCGTGTAGCTCTTTTACTAGCGGAGGAGCCCGGCTTTCTTCCTCCCCGCCGCCGGCCTCTTCTCCCGACTTCGGGGGTCTTGTCCCCCTCTTCGGTTCTTCTGCCGGGCCACCGCGCCTTCTTGTAGCTCTTTTGCAGGCGGTGGCCCGGTCTTCTGTCGCCGCTGCCTTCCGTTCTTCTGTCGCCGCCTTCGGTTCTTCTGCCGGGCCACCGCGCCTTCTTGTAGCTCTTTTACAGGTGGTGGCCCGGTCTTCTGTCGCCGCTGTCGCTGTCGCCGTCGCCGCCTTCCGTTCTTCCTCTTCTTCTTGTTCTTCTTCTTCTTCCCCAGGAGATGTTGACACGTCGCTCTCTCCGGCTGGAATGCCAGAGCCGCGCTGTGCGGTCACTTATATAGTGACAATGGGGCGGTGTCACATGGTATATGTCACATGGGTTGGTCACATGGTGACCCCGCCCCCTTACGATGTCATAGTCCCCATGTGACATCAACCCATGTGACCAACCCATGGGACATATACCATGTGACACCGCCCCATTGTCACTATATAAGTGACCGCACAGCGCGGCTCTGGCATTCCGGCCAGAGAGAGCGACGTGTCAACATCTCCTGGGGAAGAAGAAGAAGAACAAGAAGAAGAGGAAGAACGGAAGGCGGCGACGGCGACAGCGACAGCGGCGACAGAAGACCGGGCCACCGCCTGTAAAAGAGCTACAAGAAGGCGCGGTGGCCCGGCAGAAGAACCGAAGGCGGCGACAGAAGAACGGAAGGCAGCGGCGACAGAAGACCGGGCCACCGCCTGCAAAAGAGCTACAAGAAGGCGCGGTGGCCCGGCAGAAGAACCGAAGAGGGGGACAAGACCCCCGAAGTCGGGAGAAGAGGCCGGCGGCGGGGAGGAAGAAAGCCGGGCTCCTCCGCTAGTAAAAGAGCTACACGAAGATAGCGGAGGAGTCCGGCGAGAAGACCCCCGAAGACGGAAGACCCCCGGAGCTGTGCAATAAAATATTTTTTCTCTGTGTTGTGTTTTTTTTTGTACTTTATTTCACAGGTGAATGGGTAGGGGTACATTGTACCCCATACTCATTCACATAGGGTGGGGGGCCGGTATCCGGGGGCCCCCTTCTTAAAGGGGGCTCCCGGATTCCGATAAGCCCCCCGCCCGCAGACCCCGACAACCAACGGCCAGGGTTGTCGGGAAGAGGCCCTTGTCCTCATCAACATGGGGACAAGGTGCTTTGGGGTGGGGGGGCCGCGTGGCCCCCCCTTCCCCAAGGCACCCCCCCATGTTGAGGGCACGCGGCCTGGTACGGCTCAGGAGGGGGGGCGCGCTCGCTCGCCCCCCTTTCCTGGCCGGCCGGGTAGCGTGCTCGGACAAGGGTCTGTTGTGGACTTTGGGGGGACCCCACGCCGATTTTTTTCGGCGTTGGGGTTCCCCTTTAAGTCCATTCCAGGCGGCGGAGCCCGCGACGTCTCCTTCGCGGGCCCCGCCTACCTGTACACGCGCTCGAAATGGGCGGATTTGCCTCCGCCTTACGTGGGCGAGTCCGTTCATTTCAAAAGTTGAGCGAACTGTTTGGCAAACAGTTCGCTGAAACAGTCCGCTCAAAAAGTGCCGTGTGTGGCCATGTCCGTCCATGCTAATTTTGAGCGGACTGTTTGCCGAAACTGTTTGACAAACAAAGTTGGGCGAACAGTCCGCCCGTGTGTACGCGGCCTCAATCTGGCCTTTTGTTTAGAGAGTTTGGAGATCCTTGATTTAAAGGATCTTCTGTATCCCTTAGAGCAGTGGTCATCATCCCTGTCCTCAGGGCCCACTAACAGGCCAGGTTTTATGTATTACCTTGGGGGAGATGCAGACTAGAATACGGCAATCACTGAGCAGCAAATTATATCACCTGTGTTGTATTTCAGTTATCTTGCAAACCTGGCCTGTTAGTGGGCCCTGAGGACAGGGTTGATGACCACTGCCCTAGAGGTCATAAAAACGAAAAAAAAAAAAAAAAAAAATTCCTTGCAGGTGTAAAAAAACCACTTGGCGTTCACCATCGAGTTCAGTGCCCTTGGCAAAATTTTGCCGGAATGTCACAATTTTTCATCAAAGTTGTGAAGTTTTGGCTAAACGAAAACCTCTCGGTGTAACTCCAGCCATTCAGGTTTTTTTTTTTTTTTTTGGTTGTTTATTTATTTATCTTTTACCTTCATTTCCTCCTTGGCTGCAAGTTTTATCTTTTGTTGCCAGGCCTTCAACTGCCGCTGCCTAAATCTCCTCCCGGTACTCCATCCATCGGTCTTCTTCTCCTGGAAGCCCCTTTGGATTTTGGCTTGCCCCTTTTTTTCCCCGTAATGTCGCAATGATGATCTCCTCTGAGATCTCATCATCAGCATAAGACATATTATTAAAATGCAAAGTAAACGCATTAAATGGTAACATTAGCCCCGATGATACCGCCAGATCTTTTACAAAGCAACAATGAATCTCAGCGACTCCATTCAGCCCCGGAATGAAGAAAGATGGCCAATTGATTGGAATCCAAAGAGGCTGCGATAAAAAGAAATTGACTTTCCACTCGGCTGAGCAGATCCCGGGAGTGGAGGAAATGACTCGTTTGCATATATGAAGGGGCAGCGGAGTATCCAGTGTGGTGGGGATTATATACTCCTATATCAATGCCGCTCTATGTTTTTTATTGACATCACATCAAGAGCCCTTGTCTGATTTTTAATTGTGTTGGGAAGGAAACATGGAGAAAAGCCGAAGATAAACGGTCCAGGAGCTTCAACATGCAGAATTTAATCATGTTCAGTGGACAGTTGGATGCTGTTTGGCCTGTGGGGGGGGGGGGCATCAGAGCTAAATAGCCAATGGGAGGAGAACGCCAATATGTCTCCAGCCACATGTTATTATGGAACTGGTGTCAAATCTCTGCTGAAGACAACTGGACTACAGCCCCCATCCTCCCTCATAATGGCGGCCAACTGTTGACTTCAGAGTTTTTCCACAGCACAACTTCTCTTCCTCATATCTGCCACATTTCTGACTTTTCAAAGCTGAGCTTTACTGAGTCAACAGTAACTATTTGGAATCCTTATCAGTGGCACCGCCACCCCCACTAACCGGTCGGTCACCAGCCCTACATTTACCCGATGTAAGTTCACGGGCAGCGCTTCCTCCGGGCAGCGCTTCCTCCGGGCAGCGCTTCCTCCGGGCGGCGTCTCCTCCCCCTGGTGCTTCACATCAACTTCCCCTGCATCTCCTCCCTCCTCCTCCTCCTCGGCGGCCGATAGGATCGCTTCTCCTCTCAGCCAACCAGGTGATGGGTCTCAGGACCCGCTTCCTGATTGGCCAGGAGGAGATCAGCTGGTACCATTCCAATCAGCGGGTACCATTCCATTCAGTAAACTGTCCATAAGAATTACAGGTTGAAGAAGTGACAGGTTGTCAGAGTGACAGGTTGAAGAATGCGCAGTGATAGGCTGGAGGAAGCATAATGACAGGCTGGAGGACACACAGTGATAGGCTGGAGGACACACAGTGATAGGCTGGAGGACACACAGTGACAGGCTGGAGGAAGCATAATGACAGGCTGGAGGACAGGCAGTGATAGGCTGGAGGATGCGCAGTGATAGGCTGGAGGATGCGCAGTGATAGGCTGGAGGATGGGCAGTGATAGGCTGGAGGACACACAGTGATAGGCTGGAGGATGCACAGTGATAGGCTGGAGGACACACAGTGATAGGCTGGAGGACACACAGTGATAGGCTGGAGGACGCACAGTGATAGGCTGGAGGAAGCACAGTGATAGGCTGGAGGACGCACAGTGACAGGCTGGAGGAAGCACAATGACAGGCTGGAGGATGCGCAGTGATAGGCTGGAGGATGCGCAGTGATAGGCTGGAGGATGCGCAGTGATAGGCTGGAGGACACATAGTGGTAGGCTGGAGGACACACAGTGATAGGCTGGAGGACACACAGTGATAGGCTGGAGGACACACAGTGATAGGCTGGAGGATGTGCAGTGATAGGCTGGAGGATGCTCAGTGACAGACTGGAGGAAGCATAATGACAGGCTGGAGGACACACAGTGATAGGCTGGAGGATGCACAGTGATAGGCTGGAGGAAGCATAATAACAGGCTGGAGGACACACAGTGATAGGCTGGAGGATGCACAGTGATAGGCTGGAGGAAGCATAATGACAGGCTGGAGGACACACAGTGATAGGCTGGAGGATGCACAGTGATAGGCTGGAGGAAGCATAATGACAGGCTGGAGGACACACAGTGATAGGCTGGAGGATGCACAGTGATAGGCTGGAGGAAGCATAATGACAGGCTGGAGGACACACAGTGATAGGCTGAAGGATGCACAGTGATAGGCTGGAGGATGCGCAATGACAGGCTGGAGGAAGCATGATGACAGGCTGGAGGACGCACAGTGATAGGCTGGAGGATGCGCAGTGACAGGCTGGAGGATGCGCAGTGACAGGCTGGAGGAAGCATAATGACAGGCTGGAGGACCCACGGTGATAGGCTGTAGGATGCACAGTGATAGGCTGGAGGATGCGCAGTGACAGGCTGGAGGATGCGCAGTGACAGGCTGGAGGAAGCATAATGACAGGCTGGAGGACCCACGGTGATAGGCTGGAGGATGCACAGTGATAGGCTGGAGGATGCGCAGTGACAGGCTGGAGGTCGGAGGAAGCATAATGACAGGCTGGAGGACACACAGTGATAGGCTGGAGGATGCGCAGTGACAGGCACCATGAATTTTGGTGGATGTGAATACACACATCTCAGCAGATGCATGAGGGTGTCATTAACTAACTAATTATTGCCACTGCTGTGTATCTGCTAAAGGGCAGCATGTTTCTGTGGTGTCAGGCAAGCGATTTTGCATGTGTTCCCAACTTCCCAACACAAAGAAATGTGAACGCAGGCTAAATGTCTCAGTTACATTGGTGGTCAGTGTAAATGTTCTCGTTACATTGGGGCTTGATGTACAATCTTTTCATTCACACTAGTGACCAGTGAAGCCCTTACATTGGTGGTCAGTGTAAATTCTTCATTACATTGTCATCAGCATACATTTCCCTTTACATTGATGGTAAGTGCAAAATTGTCCTTACATTCATGGTCAGTGTAAATCACTCTTGACATTGATGGTCAGTGAAAAGCCCCCCTAACATTGGTGGTCAGTGTAGAAGTGTCACCTTACATTGGTGGTCAGTGCAAATCTCCTCGACAATGATTGTCAGTGTAAATTCCCCCTTACATGGAGGTCATTGTATATTCCCCCTTACACTGGTTGTTGGTGTAAATGCTCATATTATATTGGTCTCGGTGTAGAAATCCCTCTTTATATTGGTGGGTGGTGTAAAATCCCCCTTTACATGGTGGTCAGTGCAAATTTCCCCTCACATTGGTGGTCAGTGTAAACCCCCCTTACATTAGTGGTCACTGGTCAGTGTAGAATTGCCCACTATATATCTGCCAAAGATTTCCAGCTGCCACCGTGTACTGCCTCCCAAATAATCCCATCCCACCACCAGTGCCACTGATTCCACCAACCCCCCAGCATTGCCAACCCCCCCCCCCCAGCATTGTCACTTATCCCTAGGAGTTTTCTGTCTATTGATGGATCACCTCCCCAGTCCATGGCATGCAGGCAGTAAGGAGATGATGTGCTGTAACTTTTAGCAACCAATCAGTGAGCAGTAATGATGTACACTAACCTCTTGCAACCAATCATTGATTGGCAAGGATATGCTGCAACCTCTAGCAACCAGTGAGCAGTAATCATGCACAGTAACATCTAGAAACCAATTAGTGAGTGGTAAGGATGTCCAGGAGCCTCTAGCAACCAATCAGTGAGCATTATTGATGCACAATAATCTCTAGTAACCAATCAACAAGCAGAAGTCACATGCTGTAACCTTTAGCAAATAATCAGTGAGCCTTAATGTGTGCTGTAACCTCTAGCAGCCAGTCAGTGAACAGCAATGATGCACTGTAACCTCTGTTTTAACCAATCGCAATCACTGCCTAATCTGATTCAGTAAACTGATTTTGAGTCTAGCTGCTATTTATTGTATGTCTCAGAGCAGGTGAAGAGCGAAATTACATGGAAGGGGGGACCCAAGAAAATGTTTGGGATGCGCAGTGACGGTCTGAAGGATACGCAGTGACAAGCTGGAGGACGCACAGTGACAGGCTGGAGGACACACAGTGACAGGCTGGAGGATGCACAGTGACAGGCTGGAGGAAGCACAGTGACAGGCTGGAGGACGCACAGTGACAGGCTGGAGGATGCACAGTGACAGGCTGGAGGAAGCAAAGTGACAGGCTGGAGGACGCGCAGTGATAGGCTGGAGGACGCGCAGTGACAGGCTGGAGGAAGCATAATGACAAGCTGGAGGATGAACAGTGACAGGTTGGAGGATGCACAGTGACAGGCTGCAGTACGCACAGTGACAGGCTGGAGGAAGCACAGTGACAGGCTGAAGGATGCACAGTGACAGGCTGAAGGACGCACAGTGACAGGCTGGAGGACGCACAGTGACAGGCTGAAGGATGCACAGTGACAGGCTGGAGGATGCACAGTGACAGGTTTGGAGGATGCACAGTGACAGGTTGGATGATGCACAGTGACAGGCTGGAGGATGCACAGTGACAGGTTTGGAGGATGCACAGTGACAGGCTGGAGGATGCACAGTGACAGGCTGAAGGACGCACAGTGACAGACTGGAGGACGCACAGTGACAGGCTGGAGGACGCACAGTGACAGGTTGGATGATGCACAGTGACAGGCTGGAGGATGCACAGTGACAGACTGGAAGACGCACAGTGACAGGTTGGAGGACGCACAGTGACAGGCTGGAGGATGCACAGTGACAGGCTGGAGGACGCACAGTGACAGGCTGAAGGATGCACAGTGACAGGCTGGAGGATGCACAGTGACAGGTTTGGAGGATGCACAGTGACAGGTTGGATGATGCACAGTGACAGGCTGGAGGACGCACAGTGACAGGTTGGAGGACGCACAGTGACAGGCTGGAGGACTACAGTGACAGGCTGGAAGACGCACAGTGACAGGTTGGAGGATGCACAGTGACAGGTTGGAGGACACACAGTGACAGGTTGGAGGATGCACAGTGACAGGTTGGAGGATGCACAGTGACAGGTTGGAGGACACACAGTGACAGGCTGGAAGACGCACAGTGACAGGTTGGAGGATGCACAGTGACAGGTTGGAGGACACACAGTGACAGGTTGGAGGATGCACAGTGACAGGTTGGAGGACACACAGTGACAGGCTGGAAGACGCACAGTGACAGGTTGGAGGATGCACAGTGACAGGTTGGAGGACGCACAGTGACAGGTTGGAGGACGCACAGTGACAGGTTGGAGGATGCACAGTGACAGGTTGGAGGACGCACAGTGACAGGTTGGAGGATGCACAGTGACAGGTTGGAGGACACACAGTGACAGGTTGGAGGACGCACAGTGACAGGTTGGAGGATGCACAGTGACAGGTTGGAGGATGCACAGTGACAGGTTGGAGGACGCACAGTGACAGGTTGGAGGACGCACAGTGACAGGTTGGAGGACACACAGTGACAGGTTGAAGGACGCGCAGTGACAGGCTGGAGGACGCACAGTGACAGACTGAAGGATTCCCTGTTTATTAGCGGCTGCTCAGAGCTCCACGTCGTGCTTCCAGACATCGCAGAGCGCTCGGTGATGGAGGAGAGATAATAAACGACATACAGTAGAGAGGCGGCGTGGAGCTGACAAATGTATGGAGGGAAGGAAGAGTATATATATATATATATATATATATATCCACAGCAAGAGCAGAAAGTGAAGACTTATTAAAGTTCAGCAGAACATGGACCATTTGGGAAGAGTTTCGGCACTGCGCCCTTCATCAGGACAAATAGTAAATCTAAAGCTCAGTATCAGCAAGTCATAGGAATCTACAGAGAGGAAACCAGGAATAGGAATGACATAGAAGAAGAAACATTGTATCAGTGAGAGATTCATCTCAGGATACAATGTGTGACAATGCGAGGACCGCCCACCGTGTAAGATTAGGTAATGAATGTAGAAATTAGAGACAATTCACTGCGAAGCTCCAAAGTCCGTTGTGAGCAGAGAAAGCTGTGCTTTAAAGAGTAACTCCACTTTTGTTGAGGAACGGGCCGGTGCTACCACTAGGCAAACTAGGCGGCCACCTAGGGCGCAGCCACAGCCACTGATCTGCTGATGTTCTCCACCAGGGTCACCATCAGGAGAAGCAGCTGTCAAAGAAAGCCTCTATGAAGTTCTCCAGCAGGCCTGCCTCCCTCAGGTCGTGGTTGGTGGCTCTCACAGAGATCAGGTGGGTCCTTTTGGCTCGTTCTTGGGCACAGAAGCCTGGTAGTTCAGTTGTGAAGCTGGAACTGGGGGGGGGGGGGCTGATCTTCACTCTCTTCCTCAGCCTGCTAGGGCCCCCTGGGCCCCTCCGCTCTGTCCTGACCTGCGGCAGAAGGCTTCGGCAGGCTCCATCCTCATCATCACCGGCAACGTTTGGGGGACTTCTTGCCCAACAGGACTTGGAGAGTCAGGACAGCTATGCGGGTTCCGGAAAGACTGAGGTGACCAGCGGGTCCACAGAGGGGTCTGGAGGGAGTCTGAGTTGTGTGGGGACCTGAGGTCCTGGGAGAACCCTATCTGGAGGCCAGGAGTGGCACTCGTAAAGCAAGGTGCTGTGATAAAAGTGAACCTGAAGAACCCATGGTCTGGGATATAAGCATTGTAAAGACTTTATTGAGAGATACAAATTGATGTGGCAGAGATAGAAATAAACCCTGTCCTCCGGTGACAACACCGCTCCTCCCCAGATACAGTACAGTGATTGAGTGTTGTCACTCTAGGACATGAAGCGTGTTACTGGCAGAATCACCAAGTGGAAATAAAAATAAATACCTAAGGCTGGAAAAAAAAAATAAAAAATGAATACAACCACCATGTCTATAGGCTGGTAAGATGTAATATTACACATTTTGCTTGTTTAGATGCACTTTAAAGCGGAGGTCCACCCTAAAGTGGACCTTCTGCTCATCGGAACCCTCCCCCCTCCGGTGCCACAATCGGCACCTTTCAGGGGGGAGGGGGGTGCAGTTACCTGGATAATCCAGGTAACTGCACCCACTTCCGGGATAGCTCTCTGCGGAAAGGGGCGTAACTTACGCCCCTTTCCGCAAGTGCCCGCCCCTTCCCGCAAGTGCCCCGCTGCCTGCTGGGAAACACACAGATCCCAGAGGCAGCGGGGAGCGTCCTTATTGCACAGCGCGATTCGCGCATGCGCAGTAGGGAACCGGGAAATGAAGCCAAAAGGCTCCATTTCCTGATTCCCATACCCAAGATGGCGGCGGCAGGACCCGACAGGCGACCTAGAGATCGGCTTCGGGTGCCGACATCGCGGGCGTGCTGGACAGGTAAGTGTCACTGTTTTAAAAGTCAGCAGCTGCAGTATTTGTAGCTGCTGGCTTTTAAAAAAAAAAAAAAAACGCGGAGTCCCGGTGGACTCCCGCTTAAGACCCCTTTCACGCTGCAGCGTTTTTCGGGCGTTTTTCAGGCGCTTTAGCGTTACAAAAAGCGTCTGTAAAGCGCTTGAAAGAAGCTGCAACTGCAAACCCAATGTAAAAGCTGGAGTGCTTTCACACTGGGATCCCTTTCACACTGGAGCGTTTTTCAGGCGCTTTAGCTTCAAAAAAAGCGCCTGAAAGAAGCCGCAACTGCAATCCCAATGTAAAAGCCCCGAGTGCTTTCACACCGAGGCACTGCGCTGGCAGAGCGTCAAAAAAAGTCCTGCAAGCAGCTTCTTTGCACCGCTTTTGGAGCGGTGAATACAACGCTCCTAAAGCGCCCCCTTCCCATTGAAATCAATGGGAAGCGCCTGTAAAATGCCTGAAAAGCGCTATTGGCAGCAGCGTTTTGTGGGTGCTTTTCACCCTTTATTTGGCCACTAGCAGGGGTTAAAAGCGCCCCAATAACACTCGAAAAACGCTGGTAAAGCGCTGCTAGTTTAAGCGGCGCTTTACGAGCTTTTTTCGGGCGCTGACTTTGCGAAAGGGCTCTTAAAGCACTCGGGGCTTTCCCATTGGGACTGCAGATGAGGCTTCTTTCAAGCGCTTTACAGGCGCTTTTTTTAACGCTAAAGCGCCTGAAAAACGCCTGAAAAACGCCCCAGTGTGAAAGAGGTCTAAAGTCTAAGTATAGTAAAAAAAAATAATAATAATGTATATGCCACAGAATTAAAACCAAAGCTTTTCTATCCCGATTTTTTTGTGCTTCTTATATTCCCATTGGCCATTTCGAGAATGGGCGGCAGTGCAGCTTCTACATCAGCTCCTCGCCTTCAGCTTTGCCACACTAGGACTACATGACCCATGTCTCCGGGGAGTTTCAAAATCCTACATCCTTTAGGAAAAAAAACTCAAGACCTTCCTCTTCTAGCAGACGGACAACTAAGCTCTTCGCATCGCCTTGAGGCGATTCAGTTTGCGTTGTGCGCTATACAAATATTTCACTCACTCACTCACTACATCTAAAATATTACCTGTCGGAAAGGTAGGTAGGTAATAGGTGGAGCTTGGCAGAGGGCTGATTCTATGAGGCCGTGTACAAGCATGTGAATGCTTGAGAGGTCTCTTGCAGTGCCTTTTTAATGGGTGGCTACGCAGAAGGAAATAATTAGGGCGCTCTGCAGAGTAGCCACCAATCCTGAAGGAGATCCAGGCAGATTCAGCTCCCTCACATCGTGGAAAAACAATATTTAGGGGGCTTAATAAACACGTAACTTGGCCTCATGCACGCTGGACATGCCTAAGCCCTTGTACACACGGTCGGAGAATCTGTCGGAATGCGTCTTATCGGACCGCGTTGTTGGATAATCCGACTGTGTGTGGTATGCATCGGACTGATTCCGTCGGAATATCCGTCGGACCCAATTTTCCAACATGTTGGAAATATTTTCCGACCAACTGGTTCGATCGGACATACTCCGATCATGTGTAGAGAATTTTGATCGGACCAAGTGCCACGCATGCTCAGATCAAATTCCTACATCAAAGCTATTGGCTACTAGCCTGAACGTAGTCCCATCGTAAAGAAATTACATCATCACGTTCTGAATGATCGGATTTTTTGACACCTTAGTCCGAACGTGTGTATGCAACAGTTTCGGACACAATCCGACGGACAAAATCCGACGGATTTGGTTGTCGAAATCTCCGACCGTGTGTACATGGGCTAAAACGTGGCTTTAGCCACATATTTAAAGCTGCTTTTCTCCTGCCAAGGGAAGAGGAGTTCAGAGAAGCCGGACAAACATTAGCATCAACTACAAGATGGAAAAATGTCGGGAGTTAAGCTTTATGTTTATTTATATTTATTTTGAAATATAAATAAACTTTAATTTTGATACATTTCAGCAACTGTTACATAATTTCCTGTAAATTTCTAAAGCGCCCTTTTTTTTGTGCAGTCCACAGCCCCCATTGTGCAGTCCTCAATGCAAGCACGTGGCCCTGGTTCTTAATGTAATGTAGATCATGGCTGGCGGGATGTTGTCTCAGAGCGGAAGTAATTGTATTGGATTCGTTAATGTACATTATATTTATCCGGGAAAAAACATAATCATTGATTGACACCTAACATGACATACGTACCAAATACTGAGAGCTCCGCTATGGAGAGAGCGTGGAGGACGGTCCATTCACCCATGATATATTGTTTAATGCCTTCTAATGGGAAAACATGGAATGATAATTATATAACTAGGAGCTACATGTGACAAACCAGCCTGATAGAATAATAATAATAATAAAAAATATATAGCCATCTATTAAAATACTTAAAGCTATCTCAATATATATATATATATGTATATAGATAGATATATAGATCAATATATATATATATATATATATATATATATATATATATATATATATATAAATATAGATATAGATATATAAATACATCTATATATCTATATATATATATATAGATAGATATTTTTTTTTTATTATTATTTATTTATTTATTTCAGTTACTTATATAGCACCATCAATTTACGCAGCGCTTTACATATACATTATATATATATATATATATATATATATATATATATATATATATATATATATATATGCAGTATCACACAAAAATGAGTACACCCCTCAGTCACATTCTTGTAAATCTTTTCTTCTCTCTTTTCATGTGACAACACTGAAGAAATGACACTTGTCTACAATGTAAAGTAGTGAGTGTACAGCTTGTATAACAGTGTAAAAGTCCCATACACAACAAACTGCGATGCTCTGTGTGTGCTGACACCTTTCTATCAAAACAGCATTATCTTTTTCAGCAATTTTAGCGACAGTATCTCTTCTATTGGACACACGGGTCAGCCTTCCCTCCCCACCTCCATCAATGACTTTCTTCCCCACCTCCATGAATGAGTCTTTCCCCCACCTCCATCAATGAGCCTTCCCTCCCCCCCATCAATGAGTCTTCCCCCACCTACATTAATGAGCCTTCCCCCCCTCCATCAATGAGCCCTCCCTCCCCACCTCCATCAATGAGCCATCCTTCCCCACCTCCATCAATGAGCCATCCCTCCCCACCTCCATCAATAAGTCTTCCTTCCCCACCTCCATCAACGAGCCCTCCCTCCCCACCTCCATAAATGAGTCTTTCCTCCTCACCTCCATCAATGAGCCTTCCTTCCCCACCTCCATCAATGAGTCTTCCTTCCCCACCTCCATCAATGAGCCTTCCTTCCCCACCTCCATAAATGAGTCTTTCCTCCTCACCTCCATCAATGAGCCTTCCCTCCCCACCTCCATCAATGAGCCTTCCTTCCCCACCTCCATCAATGAGCCTTCCTTCCCCACCTCCATCAATGAGCCTTCCTTCCCCACCTCCATAAATGAGTCTTCCCTCCTCACCTCCATCAATGAGCCTTCCTTCCCCACCTCCATCAATGAGCCCTCCCTCCCCCACCTCCATCAATGAGCCTTCCTTCCCCCCCTCCATCAATGAGTCTTTCTTCCCCACCTCCATCAATAAGTCTTCCTTCCCCACCTCCATCAATGAGCCCTCCCTCCCCACCTCCATCAATGAGTCTTCCTTCCCCACCTCCATCAATGAGCCTTCCCTCCCCCCTCCAACAATGAGTCTTCCCTCCCCACCTCCATCAATGAGCCTTCCCTCCCCCCTCCATCAATGAGTCTTTCTTCCCCACCTCCATCAATGAGTCTTCCTTCCCCACCTCCATCAATGAGTCTTCCTTCCCCACCTCCATCAATGAGCCTTCCCTCCCCACCTCCATCAATGAGTCTTCCTTCCCCACCTCCATCAATGAGCCCTCCCTCCCCACCTCCATCAATGAGTCTTCCTTCCCCACCTCCATCAATGAGCCTTCCCTCCCCCCCTCCAACAATGAGTCTTTCTTCCCCACCTCCATCAATGTGTCTTCCTTCCCCACCTCCATCAATGAGTCTTCCCTCCCCACCTCCATCAATGAGCCTTCCCTCCCCCCTCCATCAATGAGTCTTTCTTCCCCACCTCCATCAATGGGTCTTCCTTCCCCACCTCCATCAATGAGTCTTCCCTCCCCACCTCCATCAATGAGCCTTCCCTCCCCCCTCCATCAATGAGTCTTCCTTCCCCACCTCCATCAATGAATCTTCCTTCCCCACCTCCATCAATGAGCCTTCCCTCCCCACCTCCATCAATGAGCCTTCCCTCCCCACCTCCATCAATGAGCCTTCCCTCCCCACCTCCATCAATGAGTCTTCCTTCCCCACCTCCATCAATGAGCCTTCTCTCCCCACCTCCATCAATGAGCCGTCCCTCCCCCACCTCCATCAATGAGTCTTCCTTCCCCACCTCCATCAATTAATCTTCCTTCCCCACCTCCATCAATGAGCCTTCCCTCCCCACCTCCATCAATGAGCCTTCCCTCCCCCCCTCCATCAATGAGCCTTCCCTCCCCACCTCCATCAATGAGCCTTCTCTCCTCGCCTCCATCAATGAGTCTTCCTTCCTCACCTCCATCAATGAGCCTCCCCCTCCCCACCTCCATCAATGAGTATTCCTTCGATACCACCATCAATGAGCCTTCCCCCACCTCCATCAATGACCCCCCCATACCTCCCTCAATGAGTCTTCCTTCCCCACTTCCATCAATGAGTCTTCCCCCATCTCCATAAATGAACCTTTCCTTCCCACCTCCATGAATGAGCCCCCCCCCCCGCCACCTCCATCAATAAACCTTCCCCCCCCCCCCACCTGCATCAATAAGGCCTTCCTCCCAACCTCCATCAGTGACCCTTGCCCACCCATGCTTCTCTCGCTGGTTGTCCAGTTTTCCTTCTTGGACCACTTTTGGTCGGTCCTGACCACTGCAGACTGGGAGCATCCCACAAGAGCTGCAGTTTTGGAATTGCTCTGACCCAGTCATCTAGACATTACAGTTTGGTCCTTATCAAATTCCATCAAATCCTTACACTTGTCCATTTTTTCAGCTTTAAACACTTCAACTTCAGGGACAACATGTTCACGTACTGCCTAATATATCCCACCCACTTTTCCGATGCCATTGTAACCAGATAATCAATGCTAATCACTTTGCCTGTCAGTGGTCAGAATGTTATGGCTGATCGGTGTATGAGATTGTCTTGCAAACATTTTTTATTTTGTATGCAATCCATAGACAAAAAAGAGATTAAAAAAAAAAACGCAACTGAAAAATGTCACCGTATTTCAATGTTAGTTTCAAGGTTAGTGAAATATTGTTGCTGTAGATACAAAGTCTAAATTGCGTTCTATAATTCCACCTGTGTAAAATGACGGTAACATTACCATTCTGCTACAAAGTGTTACAAAGTTGTTCACAAATGAAATAAAGGATTTTTCTTTTCCATTTCCATTTTATTGCAACAAATAATTAACAAAACAAGATGGATAAAAATGAAAAACATTTCAATAGTGATAAAAAGAAAACTAGAAAATTAAAAAAAAAAAAAGAAAGAAAAAATGAAAACCAGCATGAAAATAATAGGTATGGGGAGATGGGGAAGAGAAGACAGGTGTGCCGCTCTGTATGCTGAATGTAAAAATATAAAACAGGGATTTAAAAAGAAATAAAACATTTTTTGAGTAAAATTAACCACTTCAGCCCCGGAAGGATTTACCCCCTTCCTGACCAGAGCGTTTTTTTTTTGCGATTCGGCACTGCGTCGCTTTAACTGACAATTTGCACGATCGTGTGACGTGGCTCCCGAACAAAATTGACGTCCTTTTTTTTTTTGGTGCTATTTGATCGCCCCTGCAGTTTTTATTTTTTGCGCTATAAACAAAAAAAAGAGCGACAATTTTGAAAAAAAAAAAACGCATTATTTTTTACTTTGTTCCTATAATAAATATCCCCCAAAAATATATAAAAAAAATTTTTTTCCCTCAGTTTAGGCCGATACGTATTCTTCTACATATTTTTGGTAAAAAAAAAAAAATCACAATAAAGTGTTTATTGATTGGTTTGCGCGAATTTTATAGCGTCTACAAAATAGGGGATATTTTTATGGTATTTTTATCAGTATTTTTTTTGTTTTACTAGTAATGGCGGCGATCGGCGATTTTTATTGTGACTGCGACATTATGGCGGACACATCGGACAATTTCGACACATTTTTGGGACCGTTGGCATTAATACAGCGATCGGTGCTATAAAATTGCATTGCATACTGTAAAAAATGTCACTGGCAGTGAAGGGGTTAACCACTAGGGTGCGGGGAGGGGTTAAGTGTATCCTAGGGGCGTGTTTCTAACTGTCTGGGAGCGTGGCTGCGTGTGACACGCTGTCGCTAGGCAGAACGGGGAGATGCTGTTTACATCGGCATCTCTCCAATCTTGAGCTCCGTGACGCGATCGCGGGTATCCCCACGGCGATTGAGTTCACGGGACCCGCGGGCACGGTCACGGAGATCGCGGTAGGCGGGCGCAGTGGGAAATTCAAAGTAACGGGGGCGGGTACGTTACTTTGCCCAGCTGTGCCATTCTGCCGACGTATAAGTACAGGAGCCGGTCGCGAACCGGTAAAAGTGGATCCTCAAATGCAAAATTCCTCCTCTCCACCCCTCCTCCACTCTGCTACATAGAGTATTTTTTTTTTTTTTTTACTGAAAAGACTTTGGTCCCTCCTCGTATACACATCACGCACCTAGGCAAATATCATGTCGGGGAGGGGGGGTGGTCCTGGCAGCGCTTCACCCGGGGAGGCCCGCTGGCTGAACCTGGAAAAGCCGGCAGCTAATGGTCAGGTCACATAAAAACCCGGAAGAGTCGGGCAGTTGCAGAGAAGAGGATCTCGGTAGGACAACACTGGATCCGATGGGTGGGTGAGTATCTGAACCGTGGAGAACCCGCAATGAGGTAAGCAAGGGTTATATAAAAAAAAGGGGGGGAAGGTGAAGTTTTAAACTTGTCTTCACCCCCTTTCCTGGAGGCACTGGTGATGAAACCCCCTGGGTAGACCATGTTTTCAGTGACTTTGCCAGGACCCAGGTGTGAACCTGTGACCTCTGATGTGTCTGGAAGTATTGCATCTTACTGAACCACCTGAGATGCTGAACAGCTCCCACGACAATTCTTTGGACAGTCTTTACTTGAACCTTGTTTCTGGTGAACCTTGAACTCTTTGCTCCTCCCATGAACTTCCTATTTAAGCTGTGTCTTTGCATTTTTTTTTGTTTGCTAGATTGTTGTGCTCTCGCCAGCCAATATCTCACTCTTGTCACTCCTTCTGCCGTCCATGTCTTTGCTGCTCACCTTTGGCTTGTTCCTCAACTATATTTCTGCTTGATCACAACCTGCTATATCTTCTACTGCTCCCCAGCATTCTCACCTACTAGTGGGGTGATCCTGAGTAGGGATGAGCCGAACACCCCCCTGTTCGGTTCGCACCAGAACCTGCGAACAGACCTAAACTTCGTGTGAACTTTAGAACCCTATTAAAGTCTATGGGACTCGAACGTTCACAATCTAAAGTGCTCATTTTAAAGGGTAATATGAAAGTTACTATCCTAAAAAGTGTTTGGGGACCCGGGTCCTGCCCCAGGGGACATGGATCAATGCAAAAAAAAGTTTTAAAAACGGCCGTTTTTTCAGGAGCAGTGATTTTAATAATGATTAAAGTGAAACAATAAAAGTGTAATAT
Organism: Lithobates pipiens; assembly: GCF_037356315.1. NCBI lineage: Eukaryota > Metazoa > Chordata > Amphibia > Anura > Ranidae > Lithobates > Lithobates pipiens. Next base: position 4,871,861 of record NW_027507764.1, on the reverse strand, counting down.
TCCTTTAAATTTCGTAGCTGGGGGGTATCTATAGTATGCCTGTGAAGGGGCGCATGTTTCTGGTGCTTAGAACTGTCGCTGCACAAAGTGTCATTTGTGCAGGAAAAAAAGTCTTTTAAAATCACTTGCCGGCTAAATTGTCGGGTCTCCGTAATACAGAGAACATTCAATGAGTGTTCTCTGTATTAGCCGACAATTCATTCATTCATTGATTAAAAAAAAAAAAAAAAAAAAAAAAAAGCGTGGGGGTTCCCCTAAATTCAATCAAAAGGCCCTTCAGGTCTGACATGGATATTAAGGGGAACCCCGTGTCAAATTAAAAAAAAAAATTGACGTGGGGGTCCCCCCAAATATCCATACCAGACCCTTCAGGTCTGATATGGATATTAAGGGGAACCCCGCATCAAATTTAAAAAAAAAATTGACGTGGGGGTCCCCCTAAATATCCATACCAGACCCTTTATCCGAGCACGCAACCTGGCAGGCCGCAGGAAAAGAGAGGGGGACGAGAGAGCGGCCCCCCCTCCCTCCTGAACCGTACCAGGCCACATACCCTCAACATTGGGAGGATGCTTTGGGGGTCTGTGACCCCTCAAAGCACCTTGTCCCCATGTTGATAAGGACAAGGGCCTCATCCTCACAACCCTGGCCGTTGGTTGTGAGGGTCTGCGGGCGGGGGGCTTATCAGAATCTGGAAGCCCCCTTTAACAAGGGGACCCCCAGATCCCGGCCCCCCCCCTGTTTGAAATGGTAAGGGGGTACAAAAGTACCCCTACCATTTCACAAAGAAAGTGTCAAAATGGTTAAATAAGACAAACACACTTTTGAAAAATTCCTTTATTAAAAATAAAAAAAATAAAAAAAAAATTCCAGCGGTGCTAATCCACTCTTGCTATCCAGCGACGGGTCTCCGGGGTCCAGCGATGGATGATCATATCCAGCGACGGGGGATCTCTCAGTCCAGCGCTGTCCATACCTCCTTCTTCTGTCTCCACTGCGGAGACACTGCAGAGAGCCGAGCGCTGACATTTCTTATATTGGGAGGGCGGGGCCACCCGTCACCTGACCCCGCCCCTCTGACGCAGGAGAGGGAAGCCAGGGGTTCCCCAGTGACGTGTGGGTGACCCCGCCCACTCTGATGTAACGGAAACTTTTTTGCATTGATCCATGTCCCCTGGGGCAGGACCCGGGTCCCCAAACACTTTTTAGGACAGTAACCTGCATATTACCCTTTAAAATGAGCACTTTAGATTTCTCCCATAGACTTGTATAGGGTGTTCCGGCTTTTCGAATTTGCTGCGAACAGCCCAAATTGTTCACTGTTCGCTGAACAGGCGAACAGGCAATGTTCGAGTAGAACATGAGTTCGACTCAAACTCGAAGCTCATCCCTAATCCTGAGGACTACGACCTGGCATTAGCATGCAGCAACATCCACCCCACCATCAGGAGCTCTGGGGAACACCGGTTAGTGCTTAGACCCCACGCCTCAGATGAGTACCCTTCATCCACCAGAGTGACATGACCTGCTTCTGTACTAATATAACTAGTTGATGTGTGATTGTTGTGGGACCCCCAAGTGTCAGAGTGTCATTGTTCTGGACCCCCGAGTGTCAGGGTTTCATTGCTGTGGGACTCCCAAGTGTCAGGGTGTCATTGTTGTGGGACCCCCAAGTGTCAGGGTTTCCTTGTTCTGGGACCCCAAGTGTCAGTGTGTCATTGTTCTGGGACCCCCAAGTGTCAGTGTGTCATTGTTCTGCACCCCCATGTGTCAGTGTGTCATTGTTCTGAATACCCAAGTGTCAGGGTTTCATTGTTGTGGGACCCCCGAGTGTCAGGGTTTCATTGCTGTGGGACCCCCAAGTGTCAGGGTGTCATTGTTCTGGGACCCCAAGTGTCAGTGTGTCATTGTTCTGGGACCCCCAAGTGTCACTGTGTTATTATTTTGGGACCCCCAAGTGTCAGTGTGTCATTGTTGTGGGACCCCCGAGTGTCAGGGTGTCATTGTTCTGGACCCCCAAGTGTCAGGGTTTCATTGTTGTGGGACCTCCAAGTGTCAGGGTGTCATTGTTCTGGGACCCCCGAGTGTCAGGGTGTCATTGTTCTGGACCCCCAAGTGTCAGGGTTTCATTGTTGTGGGACCCCCAAGTGTCAGGGTGTCATTGTGCTGGACCCCCAAGTGTCAGGGTTTCATTGTTGTGGGACCCCCAAGTGTCAGTGTGTCATTGTTCTGGTACCCCAAGTGTCAGGGTGTCATTTTTCTGGGACCCCAAGTGTCAGGGTGTCATTTTTCTGGGACCCCCAAGTGTCAGTGTGTCATTGTTTTGGGACCCCCAAGTGTCACTGTGTTATTATTTTGGGACCCCCAAGTGCCAGTGTGTCATTGTTCTGGGACCCCCGAGTGTCAGGGTGTCATTGTTCTGGTACCCCAAGTGTCAGTGTGTCATTGTTTTGGGACCCCCAAGTGTCACTGTGTTATTATTTTGGGACCCCCAAGTGCCAGTGTGTCATTGTTCTGGGACCCCCGAGTGTCAGGGTGTCATTGTTCTGGACCCCCAAGTGTCAGGGTGTCATTGTTCTGGACCCCCAAGTGTCAGGGTGTCATTGTTGTGGGACCCCCAAGTGTCAGGGTGTCATTGTGCTGAACCCCCTAGTGTCAGGGTTTCATTGTTGTGGGACCCCCAAGTGTCAGTGTGTCATTGTGCTGGACCCCCAAGTGTCAGGGTTTCATTGTTCTGGGATCCCCGAGTGTCAGGGTGTCATTGTTTTGGACCCCCAAGTATCAGGGTGTCATTGTTCTTGACCCCCAAGTGTCAGGGTTTCATTGTTGTGGGACCCCCAAGTGTCAGGGTGTCATTGTGCTGGACCCCCAAGTGTCAGGGTTTCATTGTTGTGGGACCCCCAAGTGTCAGTGTGTCATTGTTCTGGTACCCCAAGTGTCAGGGTGTCATTGTTCTGGGACCCCAAGTGTCAGTGTGTCATTGTTCTGGTACCCCAAGTGTCAGTGTGTCATTGTTCTGGTACCCCAAGTGTCAGTGTGTCATTGTTTTGGGACCCCAAGTGTCAGGCCGCGTACACACGCGGGGACTGTTCGCCCAACTTTGTCCGTCAAACAGTTTCGGCAAACAGTCCGCTCAAAATTAGCATGGACGGACATGGCCACACACGACGAACGAACAGTTTGCTGAAACCGTGCGCGATGACGTGAACGGCACGTACGACGGGACGAAAAATACGACGTCCTATACACTGCATTATAACTTTCCGCGTGTAAATCCTTTCTGAGCATGCGCGGAACTTAGTTTGACGAACAAGCCTACACACGAGGGGACTGTTCGCTAAAACAAAGTTTCAGCGGACAGTTTTTCGGAATTTCCGAAAAACCTTGTTCAGCGGACTGTTCGCTGAAACTGTCCGCTGAAAGCCCACACACGAGCGGACTGTTTGCCGAAACACTGTTCAGCGGACAAAGTTGGGCGAACAGTCCCCGCGTGTGTACGCGGCCTTACTGTGTTATTATTTTGGGACCCCCAAGTGCCAGTGTGTCATTGTTCTGGGACCCCCGAGTGTCAGGGTGTCATTGTTCTGGACCCCCAAATGTCAGGGTGTCATTGTTCTGGACCCCCAAGTGTCAGGGTGTCATTGTTGTGGGACCCCCAAGTGTCAGGGTGTCATTGTGCTGGACCCCCTAGTGTCAGGGTTTCATTGTTGTGGGACCCCCAAGTGTCAGTGTGTCATTGTGCTGGTACCCCAAGTGTCAGTGTGTCATTGTTCTGGGACCCCAAGTGTCAGTGTGTCATTGTTCTGGACCCCCAAGTGTCAGGGTGTCATTGTTCTGGACCCCCAAGTGTCAGGGTGTCATTGTTCTTGACCCCCAAGTGTCAGGGTTTCATTGTTGTGGGACCCCCAAGTGTTAGGGTGTCATTGTTCTGAATCCCCAAGTGTCAGGGTGTCATTGTTCTGGGACCCCAAGTGTCAGTGTGTCATTGTTCTGGGATCCCCATGTGTCAGTGTGTCATTGTTCTGGACCCCCAAGTGTCAGGGTGTCATTGTTCTGGACCCCCAAGTGTCAGTGTGTCATTGTTGTGGGACCCCCAAGTGTCAGGGTGTCATTGTGCTGGACCCCCAAGTGTCAGGGTTTCATTGTTGTGGGACCCCCAAGTGTCAGGGTGTCATTGTTCTGAATCCCCAAGTGTCAGGGTGTCATTGTTCTGAATCCCCAAGTGTCAGGGTGTCATTGTTCTGGGATCCCCATGTGTCAGTGTGTCATTGTTCTGGACCCCCAAGTGTCAGGGTGTCATTGTTCTGGACCCCCAAGTGTCAGTGTGTCATTGTTGTGGGACCCCCAAGTGTCAGGGTGTCATTGTGCTGGACCCCCAAGTGTCAGGGTTTCATTGTTGTGGGACCCCCAAGTGTCAGGGTGTCATTGTTCTGAATCCCCAAGTGTCAGGGTTTCATTGTTGTGGGACCCCCAAGTGTCAGGGTGTCATTGTTCTGGGACCCCAAGTGTCAGTGTGTCATGGTTCTGGGACCCCCAAGTGTCACTGTGTTATTATTTCGGGACCCCCAAGTGTCAGTGTGTCATTGTTCTGGGACCCCCGAGTGTCAGGGTGTCATTGTTCTGGACCCCCAAGTGTCAGGGTGTCATTGTTCTGGACCCCCAAGTGTCAGGGTGTCATTGTTCTGGTACCCCAAGTGTCAGGGTGTCATTGTTCTGGGACCCCAAGTGTCAGTGTGTCATTTTTATGGGACCCCAAGTGTCAGTGTGTCATTGTTCTGGGACCCCCAAGTGTCAGTGTGTCATTGTTCTGGACCCACAAGTGTCAGTGTGTCATTGTTCTGGGACCCCCAAGTGTCACTGTGTTATTATTTCGGGACCCCCAAGTGTCAGTGTGTCATTGTTCTGGGACCCCCGAGTGTCAGGGTGTCATTGTGCTGGACCCCCAAGTATCAGGGTATCATTTTTCTGGACCCCCAAGTGTCAGGGTTTCATTGTTCTGGGACCCCCGAGTGTCAGGGTGTCATTGTTTTGGACCCCCAAGTATCAGGGTGTCATTGTTCTTGACCCCCAAGTGTCAGGGTTTCATTGTTGTGGGACCCCCAAGTGTCAGGGTTTCATTGTTGTGGGACCCCCAAGTGTCAGGGTTTCATTGTTGTGGGACCCCCAAGTGTCAGGGTTTCATTGTTCTGGGACCCCCGAGTGTCAGGGTGTCATTGTTTTGGACCCCCAAGTATCAGGGTGTCATTGTTCTTGACCCCCAAGTGTCAGGGTTTCATTGTTGTGGGACCCCCAAGTGTCAGGGTTTCATTGTTGTGGGACCCCCAAGTGTCAGGGTTTCATTGTTGTGGGACCCCCAAGTGTCAGTGTGTCATTGTTCTGGGACCCCAAGTGTCAGTGTGTCATTTTTCTGGGACCCCCAAGTGTCAGTGTGTCATTGTTCTGGTACCCCAAGTGTTAGTGTGTCATTGTTTTGGGACCCCCAAGTGTCAGTGTGTCATTGTTTTGGGACCCCAAGTGTCAGGCCGCGTACACACGCGGGGACTGTTCGCCCAACTTTGTCCGTCAAACAGTTTCGGCAAACAGTCCGCTCAAAATTAGCATGGACGGACATGGCCACACACGACGAACGAACAGTTTGCTGAAACCGTGCGCGATGACGTGAACGGCACGTACGACGGGACGAAAAATACGACGTCCTATACACTGCATTATAACTTTCCGCGTGTAAATCCTTTCTGAGCATGCGCGGAACTTAGTTTGACGAACAAGCCTACACACGAGGGGACTGTTCGCTAAAACAAAGTTTCAGCGGACAGTTTTTCGGAATTTCCGAAAAACCTTGTTCAGCGGACTGTTCGCTGAAACTGTCCGCTGAAAGCCCACACACGAGCGGACTGTTTGCCGAAACACTGTTCAGCGGACAAAGTTGGGCGAACAGTCCCCGCGTGTGTACGCGGCCTTACTGTGTTATTATTTTGGGACCCCCAAGTGCCAGTGTGTCATTGTTCTGGGACCCCCGAGTGTCAGGGTGTCATTGTTCTGGACCCCCAAATGTCAGGGTGTCATTGTTCTGGACCCCCAAGTGTCAGGGTGTCATTGTTGTGGGACCCCCAAGTGTCAGGGTGTCATTGTGCTGGACCCCCTAGTGTCAGGGTTTCATTGTTGTGGGACCCCCAAGTGTCAGTGTGTCATTGTGCTGGTACCCCAAGTGTCAGTGTGTCATTGTTCTGGGACCCCAAGTGTCAGGGTGTCATTGTTCTGGACCCCCAAGTGTCAGGGTGTCATTGTTCTTGACCCCCAAGTGTCAGGGTTTCATTGTTGTGGGACCCTCAAGTGTTAGGGTGTCATTGTTCTGAATCCCCAAGTGTCAGGGTGTCATTGTTCTGGGACCCCAAGTGTCAGTGTGTCATTGTTCTGGGATCCCCATGTGTCAGTGTGTCATTGTTCTGGACCCCCAAGTGTCAGGGTGTCATTGTTCTGGACCCCCAAGTGTCAGTGTGTCATTGTTGTGGGACCCCCAAGTGTCAGGGTGTCATTGTGCTGGACCCCCAAGTGTCAGGGTGTCATTGTTCTGGACCCCCAAGTGTCAGTGTGTCATTGTTGTGGGACCCCCAAGTGTCAGGGTGTCATTGTGCTGGACCCCCAAGTGTCAGGGTTTCATTGTTGTGGGACCCCCAAGTGTCAGGGTGTCATTGTTCTGAATCCCCAAGTGTCAGGGTGTCATTGTTCTGGGATCCCCATGTGTCAGTGTGTCATTGTTCTGGACCCCCAAGTGTCAGGGTGTCATTGTTCTGGACCCCCAAGTGTCAGTGTGTCATTGTTGTGGGACCCCCAAGTGTCAGGGTGTCATTGTGCTGGACCCCCAAGTGTCAGGGTTTCATTGTTGTGGGACCCCCAAGTGTCAGGGTGTCATTGTTCTGAATCCCCAAGTGTCAGGGTTTCATTGTTGTGGGACCCCCAAGTGTCAGGGTGTCATTGTTCTGGGACCCCAAGTGTCAGTGTGTCATGGTTCTGGGACCCCCAAGTGTCACTGTGTTATTATTTCGGGACCCCCAAGTGTCAGTGTGTCATTGTTCTGGGACCCCCGAGTGTCAGGGTGTCATTGTTCTGGACCCCCAAGTGTCAGGGTGTCATTGTTCTGGACCCCCAAGTGTCAGGGTGTCATTGTTCTGGTACCCCAAGTGTCAGGGTGTCATTGTTCTGGGACCCCAAGTGTCAGTGTGTCATTTTTATGGGACCCCAAGTGTCAGTGTGTCATTGTTCTGGACCCCCAAGTGTCAGTGTGTCATTGTTCTGGGACCCCCAAGTGTCACTGTGTTATTATTTCAGGACCCCCAAGTGTCAGTGTGTCATTGTTCTGGGACCCCCGAGTGTCAGGGTGTCATTGTGCTGGACCCCCAAGTATCAGGGTATCATTTTTCTGGACCCCCAAGTGTCAGGATTTCATTGTTGTGGGACCCCCAAGTGTCAGGGTGTCATTGTGCTGGACCCCCAAGTGTCAGGGTTTCATTGTTGTGGGACCCCCAAATGTCAGCATGTCATTGTTCTGGTACCCCAAGTGTCAGTGTGTCATTGTTCTGGTACCCCAAGTATCAGGGTGTCATTGTTCTGGTACCCCAAGTGTCAGTGTGTCATTGTTCTGGTACCCCAAGTGTCAGGGTGTCATTGTTCTGGGACCCCAAGTGTCAGTGTGTCATTGTTCTGGTACCCCAAGTGTCAGTGTGTCATAGTTCTGGACCCCCAAGTGTCAGGGTGTCATTGTTCTGGACCCCCAAGTGTCAGTGTGTCATTGTTCTGGGACCCCCGAGTGTCAGGGTGTCATTGTTCTGGACCCCCAAGTGTCAGGGTGTCATTGTTCTGGACCCCCAAGTGTCAGGGTGTCATTGTTCTGGTACCCCAAGTGTCAGGGTGTCATTTTTTTGGGACCCCAAGTGTCAGTGTGTCATTGTTCTGGGACCCCCAAGTGTCAGTGTGTCATTGTTCTGGACCCCCAAGTGTCAGTGTGTCATTGTTCTGGGACCCCCAAGTGTCACTGTGTTATTATTTCGGGACCCCCAAGTGTCAGTGTGTCATTGTTCTGGGACCCCCGAGTGTCAGGGTGTCATTGTGCTGGACCCCCAAGTATCAGGGTATCATTTTTCTGGACCCCCAAGTGTCAGGGTTTCATTGTTGTGGGACCCCCAAGTGTCAGGGTGTCATTGTGCTGGACCCCCAAGTGCCAGGGTTTCATTGTTGTGGGACCCCCAAATGTCAGCGTGTCATTGTTCTGGTACCCCAAGTGTCAGTGTGTCATTGTTCTGGTACCCCAAGTATCAGGGTGTCATTGTTCTGGTACCCCAAGTGTCAGTGTGTCATTGTTCTGGACCCCAAGTGTCAGTGTGTCATTGTTCTGGTACCCCAAGTGTCAGGGTGTCATTGTTCTGGGACCCCAAGTGTCAGTGTGTCATTGTTCTGGTACCCCAAGTGTCAGTGTGTCATTGTTCTGGACCCCCAAGTGTCAGGGTGTCATTGTTCTGGACCCCCAAGTGTCAGGGTGTCATTGTTCTGGACCCCCAAGTGTCAGGGTGTCATTGTTCTGGTACCCCAAGTGTCAGGGTGTAATTTTTCTGGGACCCCAAGTGTCAGTGTGTCATTGTTCTGGGACCCCCAAGTGTCAGTGTGTCATTGTTCTGGACCCCCAAGTGTCAGTGTGTCATTGTTCTGGGACCCCCAAGTGTCACTGTGTTATTATTTTGGGACCCCCAAGTGTCAGTGTGTCATTGTTCTGGGACCCCCGAGTGTCAGGGTGTCATTGTGCTGGACCCCCAAGTATCAGGGTATCATTTTTCTGGACCCCCAAGTGTCAGGGTTTCATTGTTGTGGGACCCCCAAGTGTCAGGGTGTCATTGTTCTGGTACCCCAAGTGTCAGGGTGTCATTTTTTTGGGACCCCAAGTGTCAGTGTGTCATTGTTCTGGGACCCCCAAGTGTCAGTGTGTCATTGTTCTGGACCCCCAAGTGTCAGTGTGTCATTGTTCTGGGACCCCCAAGTGTCACTGTGTTATTATTTCGGGACCCCCAAGTGTCAGTGTGTCATTGTTCTGGGACCCCCGAGTGTCAGGGTGTCATTGTGCTGGACCCCCAAGTATCAGGGTATCATTTTTCTGGACCCCCAAGTGTCAGGGTTTCATTGTTGTGGGACCCCCAAGTGTCAGGGTGTCATTGTGCTGGACCCCCAAGTGTCAGGGTTTCATTGTTGTGGGACCCCCAAATGTCAGCGTGTCATTGTTCTGGTACCCCAAGTGTCAGTGTGTCATTGTTCTGGTACCCCAAGTATCAGGGTGTCATTGTTCTGGTACCCCAAGTGTCAGTGTGTCATTGTTCTGGACCCCCAAGTGTCAGTGTGTCATTGTTCTGGTACCCCAAGTGTCAGGGTGTCATTGTTCTGGGACCCCAAGTGTCAGTGTGTCATTGTTCTGGTACCCCAAGTGTCAGTGTGTCATTGTTCTGGACCCCCAAGTGTCAGGGTGTCATTGTTCTGGACCCCCAAGTGTCAGTGTGTCATTGTTCTGGACCCCCAAGTGTCAGGGTGTCATTGTTCTGGACCCCCAAGTGTCAGGGTGTCATTGTTCTGGACCCCCAAGTGTCAGGGTGTCATTGTTCTGGACCCCCAAGTGTCAGGGTGTCATTGTTTTGGGACCCCCAAGTGTCAGGGTGTCATTGTTCATGATCTTTCCTGCCTTGTCTATGAAGAGCTCCATTCTTTTTTTTTTTCTTCCTTTCAAAATATTTTATTTTTCAATGAACAAGAAGAACATGGTAGTACAATCAATGCAATAAAACTGAACATGGAAAAGGACTCTGCAGCCTCACCAGCACCCATCAAATGAAGTCTCACTAGCGCCCATCAATAAAACCTCACCAGCACCCATTAAATGAAACCTCACCAGTGCCCATCACATTGAATCCTTACGAGCACCCATGAAAAGCAGCCTCACCAGCACCCATGAAATGCAGCCTCACCAGCACCCATCAAATGCAGCCTCACCAGCACCCATCAAATGTAGCCTACCAGTGCCCATCAAATGCAGCTTACCAGTGCCCATCAAATGCAGCTTACCAGCGCCCATCCAATGCAGCCTACCAGCACCCATCAAATGATGCCTCACCAGCTCCCATCAAATGCAGCCTCACCAACGCCCATCAAATGCAGCCTCACCAGCACCCATCAAATTCAGCCTCACCACCACCCATCAATGAATGTTTGCTTGCTTACACTCATTCAGGATTCGGGACACAGTCCTCTGCTGCCTCTGCACCTCTGACACTATGTGCGAATAGACCGGCGGCTGCCTGCTGATGTTGAGACTAAGTCACTTGCTGCAGAGAGAAGAGAGTAGGAACATCAGTGGCTGGGCGCCCTAGGCAGCAGGGCGCCCGCCTAGTGGTGGCACCAGCCCTGGATCATCCTGTGCCTGTCCCCCCACTGCCCGCCCTCCCCCCCCAGCCCCACCTCATTGCCTTGTAAACAGACTAACATTGGAGGAGTTGTTACCATCTGGACAGCAATGAAGGCCGCCTCGCCCGACCTCGCCAGTACCATTTACTCGAGGGTCATGAGCTAAAACGCGGGTCATCTCCGGGTGTAAAAATATTTGAAGTGAGGTGAGAAGGGGAAAGGATAAAAGAAGGAAGAGGGAAGAGCCGGGTTCTTGCCCTACACTCGGGGTAGATGGCGTGTGACCTGGAAGCAGCACAGACAGTATGTTAGAAGTCACTGTAGACACGGAGTACGGCCGAAGCCTCCGGTGTGATCCAGCTGCCGCCTCTGCCTGCCGGCTACAACAGACTTTCTATCTGAAACTTGACAGAGCTAAATAACACAACAAAGGCGGCTGGCGGTGTGAGAACTCGCTGACAGGTTATTCGCTGCCAACATCAGCCCAAGGTTGTCATAATGCAGCAAAATACTTCTGTTTCGAAATAAATGCCGGGGATCTGAATGTCTGCCAGCACTGGGAATTGTTCCAGGTAATCGTTCGCTATCCGCTGCCAATTTCTTTCCAAGATGTACGCCGTATTTCCTCTCCACCGTGGTGGACCCCTCCAGTACGCCCCAAGGCCCCCCCCGAGAGCGCCGCTGACCAGCGGACTGGGATATTAGCCCATCACACGGCCAACTGGCCTGGGAAATGAAGCGGGAAATCTGCCATACAATGTTGGTGGAGAGTGACCAGCGATCACCGATTGTGACCTCCGGAATCGTTCAGAACGTTTTCAAAGTCAATGGCGGGTCCGTTATAGTGTGAGAAGAACCCACCCCCCCCCCCCCCCAACGCCGGGACATTCAGGGAGGGGATATAAGAGGAGCAGATTGGCAGAATAATGTCATCACAGTTCTTAAACAATCGCGGCTTCACCGACCACATTACATAATTCACCGGGAAAATGAGGCATTCGTGTTCATCACCGGGGCCAAAAAAAGGGTCTAACTGAGAGCAAAATGTTAACTTGGGACCCCCACATACTAATCATCACTCTAACCTTAATACTAACTTCCATTTTAACCCTAACACTAATTTACCCTGTATTCCTAACACTAACCTTCCCTGTATTCCTAACACTAACCTTCCCTGTATTCCTAATACTAACCTACCCTGTATTCCTAACACTAACCTTCTCTGTATTCCTAACACTAACCTACCCTGTAATCCTAACACTAACCTTCCCTGTACTCCTAATACTAAGCCTCTCTGTATTCCTAACACTATCCTACCCTGTAATCCTAACACTATCCTTCCCTGTAATCCTAACACTATCCTTCCCTGTAATCCTAACACTATCCTACCCTGTAATCCTAACACTATCCTTCCCTGTAATCCTAACACTAACCTTCCCTGTAATCCTAACACTAACCTTCCCTGTAATCCTTACACTAACCTTCCCTGTAATCCTAACACTAACCTTCCCCGTAATCCTAACACTAACCTTCCTTGTATTGATAACACTAACCTACCCTGTAATCCTAACACTAACCTTCCCTGTAATCCTAACACTAACCTTCCCTGTACTCCTAACACTAACCTTCCCTGTATTCCTAACACTAACCTACCCTGTAATCCTAACACTAACCTTCCTTGTATTCCTAACACTAACCTTCCTTGTATTCCTAACACTAACCTACCCTGTAATCCTAACACTAACCTTCCCTGTAATCCTAACACTAACCTTCCCTGTACTCCTAACACTAACCTTCCCTGTATTCCTAATCCTAACCTACCCTGTAATCCTAACACTAACTTTCCCTGTAATCCTAACACTAACCTTTGCTGTAATCCTAACACTAACCTTCTCTGTAATCCTAACACTAACCTACCCTGTAACCCTAACACTAATCTACCCTATAATCCTAACACTGACCTTCCCTGTAATCCTAACACATACCTTCCCTGTAATCATAACACTAATCTACCCTGTACTCCTAACACTAAGCTTCCCTGTAATCCTAACACTAACCTTCCCTGTAATCCTAATGCTAAGCCTCCCTGTAATCCTAACACTAACCTTCCCTGTAATCCTAACACTAACCTTCCCTGTAATCCTAACACTAACCTTCCCTGTAATCCTAACACTAACCTTCCCTGTAATCCTAACACTAACCTTCCCTGTAATCCTAACACTAACCTTCCCTGTATTCCTAACACTAACCTTCCCTGTATTCCTAACACTAACCTACCCTGTAATCCTAACACTAACCTTCCCTGTAATCCTAACACTAACCTTCCCTGTATTCCTAACACTAACCTTCCCTGTATTCCTAATACTAACCTTCCCTGTAATCCTAACACTAACCTTCCCTGTAATCCTAACAATAACCTACCCTGTAATCCTAACACTAACCTTCCCTGTAATCCTAACACTAACCTTCCCTGTACTCCTAACACTAACCTTCCCTGTATTCCTAATCCTAACCTACCCTGTAATCCTAACACTAACTTTCCCTGTAATCCTAACACTAACCTTTGCTGTAATCCTAACACTAACCTTCTCTGTAATCCTAACACTAACCTACCCTGTAACCCTAACACTAATCTACCCTATAATCCTAACACTGACCTTCCCTGTAATCCTAACACATACCTTCCCTGTAATCATAACACTAATCTACCCTGTACTCCTAACACTAAGCTTCCCTGTAATCCTAACACTAACCTTCCCTGTAATCCTAATGCTAAGCCTCCCTGTAATCCTAACACTAACCTTCCCTGTAATCCTAACACTAACCTTCCCTGTAATCCTAACACTAACCTTCCCTGTAATCCTAACACTAACCTTCCCTGTAATCCTAACACTAACCTTCCCTGTAATCCTAACACTAACCTTCCCTGTATTCCTAACACTAACCTTCCCTGTATTCCTAACACTAACCTACCCTGTAATCCTAACACTAACCTTCCCTGTAATCCTAACACTAACCTTCCCTGTATTCCTAACACTAACCTTCCCTGTATTCCTAATACTAACCTTCCCTGTAATCCTAACACTAACCTTCCCTGTAATCCTAACAATAACCTACCCTGTTATCCTAACACTAACCTTCCCTGTAATCCTAACACTAACCTTCCCTGTACTCCTAACACTAACCTTCCCTGTATTCCTAATCCTAACCTACCCTGTAATCCTAACACTAACTTTCCCTGTAATCCTAACACTAACCTTTGCTGTAATCCTAACACTAACCTTCCCTGTAATCCTAACACTAACCTACCCTGTAACCCTAACACTAATCTACCCTATAATCCTAACACTGACCTTCCCTGTAATCCTAACACATACCTTCCCTGTAATCATAACACTAATCTACCCTGTAATCCTAACACTAAGCTTCCCTGTAATCCTAACACTAACCTTCCCTGTAATCCTAATGCTAAGCCTCCCTGTAATCCTAACACTAACCTTCCCTGTAATCCTAACACTAACCTTCCCTGTAATCCTAACACTAACCTTCCCTGTATTCCTAACACTAACCTTCCCTGTATTCCTAACACTAACCTACCCTGTAATCCTAACACTAACCTTCCCTGTATTCCTAACACTAACCTTCCCCGTAATCCTAACACTAACCTTCCTTGTATTCCTAACACTAACCTACCCTGTAATCCTAACACTAACCTTCCCTGTAATCCTAACACTAACCTTCCTTGTATTCCTAACACTAACCTTCCCTGTAATCCTAACACTAACCTTCCCTGTACTCCTAACACTAACCTTCCCTGTATTCCTAATCCTAACCTACCCTGTAATCCTAACACTAACTTTCCCTGTAATCCTAACACTAACCTTTGCTGTAATCCTAACACTAACCTTCCCTGTAATCCTAACACTAACCTACCCTGTAACCCTAACACTAATCTACCCTATAATCCTAACACTGACCTTCCCTGTAATCCTAACACATACCTTCCCTGTAATCATAACACTAATCTACCCTGTAATCCTAACACTAAGCTTCCCTGTAATCCTAACACTAACCTTCCCTGTAATCCTAATGCTAAGCCTCCCTGTAATCCTAACACTAACCTTCCCTGTAATCCTAACAGTAACCTTCCCTGTAATCCTAACAGTAACCTTCCCTGTAATCCTAACACTAACCTTCCCTGTAATCCTAACAGTAACCTTCCCTGTAATCCTAACACTAATCTACCCTGTAATCCTAACACTAACCTTCCCTGTAATCCTAACACTAACCTTCCTTGTATTCCTAACACTAACCTACCCTGTAATCCTAACACTAACCTTCCCTGTAATCCTAACACTAACCTTCCTTGTATTCCTAACACTAACCTTCCCTGTAATTCTAACACTAACCTTCCCTGTACTCCTAACACTAACCTTCCCTGTATTCCTAATCCTAACCTACCCTGTAATCCTAACACTAACTTTCCCTGTAATCCTAACACTAACCTTTGCTGTAATCCTAACACTAACCTTCCCTGTAATCCTAACACTAACCTACCCTGTAACCCTAACACTAATCTACCCTATAATCCTAACACTGACCTTCCCTGTAATCCTAACACATACCTTCCCTGTAATCATAACACTAATCTACCCTGTAATCCTAACACTAAGCTTCCCTGTAATCCTAACACTAACCTTCCCTGTAATCCTAACTGTAACCTTCCCTGTAATCCTAACACTAACCTACCCTGTAACCCTAACACTAATCTACCCTATAATCCTAACACTGACCTTCCCTGTAATCCTAACACATACCTTCCCTGTAATCCTAACACTAACCTTCCCTGTAATCCTAACACTAACCTTCCCTGTAATCCTAACACTAACCTTCCCTGTAATCCTAACACTAACCTTCCCTGTAATCCTAACACTAACCTTCCCTTTAATCCTAACACTAACCTTCCTTGTATTCCTAACACTAACCTTCCCTGTAATCCTAACACTAACCTTCCTTGTATTCCTAACACTAACCTTCCCTGTAATCCTAACACTAACCTTCCTTGTATTCCTAACACTAACCTTCCCTGTAATCCTAACACTAACCCTCCCAGTAATCCCAGCACTATTCCTCCCAGTAGCCCTAAAGCCGCGTACACACGTAGCCGTCTGTCAGATGTACTTAGTCTGGCGGACTTCCCGCCAGACTGTCCGTCGGACTTTCCGAACGGGCTACTTGCCCACACAAGGCACTTTTTCAGCGGACTAATATGGCGTACTAAGTCCGCCGTACTATCCGCCCTACTTTTGAAATGAACGGACTCGCCCACACACGCGGAGGAAAGTCCACTCATTTCGAGCACGTCTCCGGGTAGGCGGGGCCCGCGAAGGAGACGTCGCTGGCCCCGCCGCCTGGTATGGACTTAAAGGGGAACCCCAACGCTGAAAAAAATCGGCGTGGGGGTCCCCCCAGGTCCACATCAGACCCTTGTCCGAACACGCTACCCGGCCGGCCAGGAAAGGGGGGGACGAGCGAGCGGCCCCCCCTCCTGAGCCGTACCAGGCCGCGTGCCCTCAACATGGGGGCTGCCTTGAGGAAGGGGGGGCCGCACGCCCCCCCCCACCCCAAAGCACCTTGTCCCCATGTTGATGAGGACAAGGGCCTCTTCCCGACAACCCTGGCCGTTGGTTGTCAGGCTCTGCGGGCGGGGGGCTTATCGGAATCCGGGAGCCCCCTTTAATAAGGGGGCCCCCAGGTACCGGCCCCCCACCCTATGTGAATGAGTATGGGGTACAATGTACCCCTACCCATTCACCTGTAAAATAAAAGTACCAAAAAAAACCACAACACACAAGGGCTAAAATACTTTATTGCACAGCTCCGGGGGTCTTCCGTCTTCGGGGGTCTTCTCGCCGGACTCCTCCGCTATCTTCTTGTAGCTCTTTTACTAGCGGAGGAGCCCGGCTTTCTTCCTCGCCGCCGCCCTTCTTCCGACTTCGGGGGTCTTGTCCCCCTCTTCGGTTCTTCTGCCGGGCCACCGCGCCTTCTTATAGCTCTTTTACAGGCGGTGGCCCGGTCTTCTGCCGCCGCCGCCGCCTTCCGTTCTTCTGTCCTTCTCTTCTTCTTCTTCAGATGTTGCCTTCTCGAGTCCTCCGCTCACAATGACGGGGACCGGGCATGCGGCGACTTATATAGGGACAAGGGGCGGGGTCTTCGGTTGATGGACCCCAACACTTACCCTCCCTGTAACCATAACCCATCCCATGACCCTAACACCAACCCTCCCTGTAACCATAACCCATCCCATGACCCTAACACCAACCCTCCCTGTAACCATAACCCATCCCATGACCCTAACACCAACCCTCCCTGTAACCATAACCCATCCCATGACCCTAACACCAACCCTCCCTGTAACCATAACCCATCCCATGACCCTAACACCAACCCTCCCTGTAACCCTTATGCCGTGTACACACGACCGGTTTTTCCGGCAGACTAGGTCAGACGGTCTTCCCAACGGACTTTCGGCTGAGTTACAAAGGACTTCCGAACGAATGGACTTGCCCACACACGAACAGACTAAAGTCCATTTGTTTTGAAAGCGATGACGTACGACGGGACTAGAAAAGGAAGTTCAATAGCCAGTAGCCAATAGCTGCCCTTGCGTTGTATTTGGTCCGTCGGACCAGCACACAGACGAACGGTTTTCCCGATAGGAATTGAGTCCGTCGGGCAGATTTGAAACATCTTCTATTTCTAGATCCATTGGATTTGTTTAAAGTAAAACGATCTAATTATCCCACACACGATCGGAATATCCGATGGAATGATTTCGTCTGACTTTTTTCTGCCGGAAAGTCTGGTCGTGTGTACGCGGCATAAGACTACCCTTCTCTGTGACCCCAACACTAACCCTCCCTACAACCCTAATAATACCCCCCCCCCCCCGTAACCTTAATACTAATCCCTCTTTAAACCCTAACATTAACCCTTTCTTTCTTGGAGGGAAATAAGACACGCCATCATGGAAGCAACATCTAGAGCCGATCACCCGGGGGCTTCCACAGCCCACCGGAAAACTCACAGAGAATGGACCGTGGTAAATAACTGAGGAAGATGGAGCTCGGGAAACAGAGACCAAGTCTAAAGGCTTAGAAATCTCCAATCAAAACTCTGTGTGTCATGTGATGTGGCAGCTGCCCCGTAAAATGCGTCTAATCCCGATCCAATCCATACATCTCCCTCCGAGCGCCAGCGGCACAACCCCCGGGCAGAATACCAGCGGTGTATTTATTAAGGAAACAGAAATGTGAAAGAATGCAGCCGATATAAAAGCATCACGTTTGTTTTCATAGAACCCTCCGGCCTTTTAGAGGATCAATTCCACACCCCTCCAAATAACTCTCCCTAATAACTACCCTCCCCCCCCCCCACCATGTACCCCAAGCGCCACTTTCCCAACCTGCAGGCCCATGATGGATATGGTGGGTTTTGGCGAGCAGAGGGAGATCAACAAATATCTGTTCACTGATCTTCTCCCATGGTGGATCACTTCCACACCCCTCCAAGACAACTTCCCCCCAATGACTACCCCCCACCATGTAGCCCCAGCTCCACTTTCCCAACCTGCAGGCCCATGATGGACATGGTGGGTGTTTTGGTGAGTAGAGCAGAGGGAGATCAGCAAATATCCGTTCACTGATCTTCTCCCATGGTGGATCACTATCACACCCCTCCAAAACAACTTCCCCCCAATGACTACCCCCCACCATGTAGCCCCAGCTCCACTTTCCCAACCTGCAGGCCCATGATAGACATGGTGGGTGTTGGCGAGCAGAGGGAGATCAACAAATATCTGTTCACTGATCTTCTCCCATGGTGGATCACTTCCACACCCCTCCAAAACAACATCCCCCCAATGACTACCCCCCCCCCCCCCACCACCATGTACCTGAAGCTACACTTTCCCAACCTGCAGGCCCATGATGGACATAGTGGGTGTTTTGGTGAGTAGAGCAGAGGAAGATCAGCAAATATCCATTCACCGATCTTCTCTCTTGGTGGATCAGTTCCACACTCCTCCAAAACAACTTCCCCCCCAATGACTACCCTCCCACCACCATGTTCCCCCAGCTTCGCTTTCCCATCCTGCAGGCCCATGATGGACATGGTGGGTGTTGGTGACAATGGCGAGTAGAGCAGAGGGAGATCAGTGAATAGTCATGGTCTCCTTTCTTGGTGGATCACTTCCACACACTCCCAAATAACTCCCCCAATTGACTACCCCCCACCATGTTCCCCCGGCTCCACTTTCCCATCTTGCAGGCCCATGATGGACATGGTGGGTGTTGGCGAGTAGAACAGAAGGAGATCAGCAAATATCCGTTCACTGATCTTCTCTCTTGGTGGATCACTTCCACACCCCTCCAAAACAACTTCCTCCCAACGACCACCCCCCACCACATACCCCAAGCTCTACTTTCCCAACCTGCAGGCCCATGATGGACATGGTGGGTGTTGGTGAGAAGAACAGAGGGAGATCAGCGAATAGCCATGGTCTCCTTTCTTGTTGGGTCACTTCTACACACTCCCAAATAAATCCCCCAATGACTACCCCACCATGTTCCCCCGGCTCTACTTTCCCATCCTGCAGGTCTATGATGGACATGGTGGGTGTTGTTAAGAAGAGTGAAGGGAGATCAGCAAATATTCCTTCACTGGTCTTCTCTCTTGGTGGATCACTTCCAAGCACTCCCTAATACAGTGGTGTGAAAAAGTGTTTGCCCCCTTCCTCATTTCCTGTTCCTTTGCATGTTTGTCACACTTAAGTGTTTCGGAACATCAAACCAATTTAAACAATAGTCAAGGACAACACAAGTAAACACAAAATGCAATTTGTAAATTAAGGTGTTTATTATTAAAGGTGAAAAAAAATCCAAACCATCATGGCCCTGTGTGAAAAAGTGATTGCCCCCTAAACCTAATAACTGGTTGGGCCACCCTTAGCAGCAACAACTGCAACCAAGCGTTTGCGATAACGTGCAATGAGGCTTTTACAGCGTCCTGGAGGAATTTTGGCCCACTCATCTTTGCAGAATTGTCCTAATTCAGTTACATTAGAGGGTTTTCGAGCATGAACGGCCTTTTTAAGGTCATACCACAACATCTCAATAGGATTCAGGTCAAGACTTTGGCTAGGCCACTCCAAAGTCTTCATTTTGTTTTTCTTCAGCCATTCGGTGGTGGACTTGCTGGTGTGTTTAGGATCATTGTCCTGTTGCAGAACCCAAGTTGGTTTCAGCTTGAGTACACGAACAGATGGTCGGACATTCTCCTTCAGGATCTCTTGGTAGACAGCAGAATTCATAGTTCCTTTTATCACGGCAAGTCTTCCAGGTCCTGAAGCAGCAAAACAGCCCCAGACCATCACACTACCACCACCATATTTTACTGTTGGTATAATGTTCTTTTTATGAAATGCAGTGTTCCTTCTACGCCAGATATACTTGGACACACACCTTCCAAAGAGTTCCACTTTTGTCTCATCGGTCCACAGAATGTTGTCCCAAAAGTCTTGGGGATCATCAAGATGTGTTGTGGAGAAATTGAGATGAGCTTTGATGTTCTTTTTGCTCAGCAGTGGTTTTCTCCTTGGAACTCTGCCATGCAGGCCATTTTTGCCCAGTCTTTTCCTGATGGTGGAGGCATGAACGCTGACCTTAACTGAGGCAAGTGAGGCCTGCAGTTCCTTGGACGTTGTTGTGGGGTCTTTTGTGACCTCTTGGATGAGTCGTCGCTGCGCTCTTGGGGTAATTTTGGGCGGCCGGCCACTCCTGGGAAGGTTCACCACTGTTCCATGTCTTCGCCATTTGTGGATAATGGCTCTCACTGTGGTTCGCTGGATTCCCAAAGCTTTGGAAATGGCTTTATAACCCTTTCCAGACTGATAGATCTCAATTACTTTCTTTCTCAATTGTTCCTGAATTTCTTTGGGTGTCGGCATGATGTGTAGCTTTTAAGGATCTTCTGGTGGACCTTACTGTGTCAAGCAGCTCCTATTTAAGTGATGCCTTGATTGTGAACAGGTGTGGCAATAATCAGGCCTGGGTGTGGCTAGAGAAATTGAACTCAGGTGTGGACAACCACAGTTATAGTATGTTTTAACAAGGGGGGCAATCACTTTTTCACACAGGGCCATGATGGTTTGGATTTTTTTTCACCTTTAATAATAAACACCTTCATTTACAAATTGCATTTTGTGTTTACTTGTGTTGTCCTTGACTATTGTTTAAATTGGTTTGATGTTCCGAAACACTTAAGTGTGACAAACATGCAAAGGAACAGGAAATGAGGAAGGGGGCAAACACTTTTTCACACCACTGTAACTCCCCCAATTGACTACCCCCCACCATGTTCTTCAGGCTCCACTTTCCCATCCTGCAGGTCCATGATGGTGGGTTGCATGTAGATTTGAGGGAGAGCAACGAATACTCATTCACCGATCTTCTCTCCCGTGAATGAACCTGAAACCAGCATTTCATCACTTCTGGGTTCAGAGCTGTTTTTTCACCATCAGGGCTTGCCAGGAAAAAAAATCTGATCAAGCGTGCGCTGTGCTTGACTTGAACTGTATCGGGTTATTGTTCTGATGTGTGCAGACATCTAGTGGTAGTTTAGGGTCAGCGCAACTTGTTTACTTATGGGATTTGGTATTTCCTTCTGCTCTCCCCTCCTGTTTAGTACTAGTTAGCTCAGTCCTACGGCAGCTAGACCCTTCATGTATCTTTCATTTTATTTAATTTTTTTTCCCCCAGTCATCGTTAGTTCTTGTCAAAGTCATAAATCACCGTCTTCCTAAACTTCAAAGGAATGAAAAACAACATCCGTACTGCAATTTCAGTATCTGAAGTAAAATTGCACTGGATTCAATTTCTAACTTATGGAAGAGTCGGGGTCTCCTTCGCACGGACCTATGAAAATATGCCAGAAGAAAATCCCTCTAAAATATCCAGAATTGGCCCCTAGTATATGAATGGGGACCCAGGATTGTGGGATCCTTGAGGGTAGGGACTGATGTGCGTGTGCGATGTACAGGGATAGGGACAATTGTAGACACTCTGGATGGACTGGTGTCTTTATTCAACCTTACTATGTAACTCTTTTCACCGCTACATTAAACTAATATTTGTGTTACTCAATGTGATCGTCCCATGACTGCTAAGATCTCCTCTAAATCCCAAAACATCGATCGTATTTATCAGCGTATAACACGGTTTACAGAAGACTTAAAGGTGCCAAATTTTAAAAACGACACCATTCAAAACAGCTAAAAGTTCTGTTTTCAATGCTTTCAAGTGCAAAGCAGGGGTTTGGGGTCTTATAGACCCCGGATCTCTCCATAAAGAGGACCCGTCACCTCCTATTACTGTCACACGGGATGTTTACATTCATTATAGACCCCGGATCTCTCCATAAAGAGGACCCGTCACCCCCTATTACTGTCACATGGGATGTTTACATTCATTATAGACCCCGGATCTCTCCATAAAGAGGACCCGTCACCTCCTATTACTGTCACATGGGATGTTTACATTCATTATAGACCCCGGATCTCTCCATAAAGAGGACCCGTCACCCCCTATTACTGTCACACGGGATGTTTACATTCATTATAGACCCCGGATCCCTCCATAAAGAGGACCCGTCACCCCCTATTACTGTCACATGGGATGTTTACATTCATTATAGACCCCGGATCCCTCCATAAAGAGGACCCGTCACCCCCTATTACTGTCACACGGGATGTTTACATTCATTATAGACCCCGGATCTCTCCATAAAGAGGACCCGTCACCCCCTATTACTGTCACATGGGATGTTTACATTCATTATAGACCCCGGATCTCTCCATAAAGAGGACCCGTCACCTCCTATTACTGTCACATGGGATGTTTACATTCATTATAGACCCCGGATCTCTCCATAAAGAGGACCCGTCACCCCCTATTACTGTCACATGGGATGTTTACATTCATAATAGACCCCGGATCTCTCCATAAAGAGGACCCGTCACCCCCCTATTACTGTCACATGGGATGATTACATTCATTATAGACCCCAGATCCCTCCATAAAGAGGACCCGTCACCTCCTATTACTGTCACATGGGATGTTTACATTATAGACCCCGGATCTCTCCATAAAGAGGACCCGTGTCACCTCCTATTACTGTCACATGGGATGTTTACATTCATTATAGACCCCGGATCTCTCCATAAAGAGGACCCGTCACCCCCTATTACTGTCACATGGGATGTTTACATTCATTATAAACCCCGGATCTCTCCATAAAGAGGACCCGTCACCCCCTATTACTGTCACACGGGATGTTTACATTCATTATAGACCCCAGATCTCTCCATATAGAGAACCCGTCACCTCCTATTACTGTCACATGGGATGTTTACATTCATTATAGACCCCGGATCTCTCCATATAGAGAACCCGTCACCTCCTATTACTGTCACATGGGATGTTTACATTCATTATAGACCCCGGATCTCTCCATATAGAGAACCCGTCACCTCCTATTACTGTCACACGGGATGTTTATATTCATTATAGACCCCAGATCTCTCCATAAAGAGGACCCGTCACCCCCTATTACTGTCACATGGGATGTTTACATTCATTATAGACCCCAGATCTCTCCATAAAGAGGACCCGTCACCTCCTATTACTGTCACATGGGATGTTTACATTCATTATAGACCCCAGATCTCTCCATAAAGAGGACCCGTCACCTCCTATTACTGTCACATGGGATGTTTACATTCATTATAGACCCCGGATCTCTCCATAAAGAGGACCCGTCACCTCCTATTACTGTCACATGAGATGTTTGCATTCATTATAGACCCCGGATCTCTCCATAAAGAAGACCCGTCACCTCCTATTACTGTCACATGAGATGTTTACATTCATTATAGATCCCGGATCTCTCCATAAAGAGGACCCGTCACCCCCTATTACTGTCACATGGGATGTTTACATTCATTATAGACCCCGGATCTCTCCATAAAGAGGACCCGTCACCTCCTATTACTGTCACATGGGATGTTTACATTCATTATAGACCCCAGATCTCTCCATAAAGAGGACCCGTCACCTCCTATTACTGTCACATGAGATGTTTGCATTCATTATAGACCCCGGATCTCTCCATATAGAGAACCCGTCACCTCCTATTACTGTCACATGAGATGTTTACATTCATTATAGATCCCGGATCTCTCCATAAAGAGGACTCATCACCTCCTATTACTGTCACATGGGATGTTTACATTCATTATAGACCCCAGATCTCTCCATAAAGAGGACCCGTCACCTCCTATTACTGTCACATGGGATGTTTACATTCATTATAGACCCCAGATCTCTCCATAAAGAGGACCCGTCACCTCCTATTACTGTCACATGAGATGTTTGCATTCATTATAGACCCCGGATCTCTCCATATAGAGAACCCGTCACCTCCTATTACTGTCACATGAGATGTTTACATTCATTATAGACCCCGGATCTCTCCATAAAGAGGACCCGTCACCTCCTATTACTGTCACATGGGATGTTTACATTCATTATAGACCCCAGATCTCTCCATAAAGAGGACCCGTCACCTCCTATTACTGTCACATGAGATGTTTGCATTCATTATAGACCCCGGATCTCTCCATATAGAGAACCCGTCACCTCCTATTACTGTCACATGAGATGTTTACATTCATTATAGACCCCGGATCTCTCCATAAAGAGGACCCGTCACCCCCTATTACTGTCGCATGGGATGTTTACATTCATTATAGACCCCGGATCTCTCCATAAAGAGGACCCGTCACCTCCTATTACTGTCACATGGGATGTTTACATTCATTATAGACCCCAGATCTCTCCATAAAGAGGACCCGTCACCTCCTATTACTGTCACATGAGATGTTTGCATTCATTATAGACCCCGGATCTCTCCATATAGAGAACCCGTCACCTCCTATTACTGTCACATGAGATGTTTACATTCATTATAGATCCCGGATCTCTCCATAAAGAGGACCCGTCACCCCCTATTACTGTCACATGGGATGTTTACATTCATTATAGACCCCGGATCTCTCCATAAAGAGGACCCGTCACCCCCTATTACTGTCACATGGGATGTTTACATTCATTATAGATCCCAGATCCCTCCATAAAGAGGACCCGTCACCTCCTATTACCATCACATGGGAGGTTTACATTCATTATAGACCCCAGATCTCTCCATAAAGAGGACCCGTCACCTCCTATTACTGTCACATGAGATGTTTACATTCATTATAGACCCCGAATCTCTCCATAAAGAGGACCCGTCACCTCCTATTACTGTCACACGGGATGTTTACATTCATTATAGACCCCGGATCTCTCCATAAAGAGGACCCGTCACCCCCTATTACTGTCACATGGGATGTTTACATTCATTATAGACCCCGAATCTCTCCATAAAGAGGACCCGTCACCCCCTATTACTGTCACACGGGATGTTTACATTCATTATAGACCCCAGATCTCTCCATAAAGAGGACCCGTCACCTCCTATTACTGTCACGTGGGATGTTTACATTTATTATAGACCCCGGATCTCTCCATAAAGAGGACCCGTCACCTCCTATTACTGTCACGTGGGATGTTTACATTCATTATAGACCCCAGATCTCTCCATAAAGAGGACCCGTCACCTCCTATTACTGTCACATGAGATGTTTACATTCATTATAGATCCCGGATCTCTCCATAAAGAGGACCCGTCACCCCCTATTACTGTCACATGGGATGTTTACATTCATTATAGACCCCGGATCTCTCCATAAAGAGGACCCGTCACCCCCTATTACTGTCACACGGGATGTTTACATTCATTATAGACCCCGGATCTCTCCATAAAGAGGACCCGTCACCTCCTATTACCATCACATGGGAGGTTTACATTCATTATAGACCCCAGATCTCTCCATAAAGAGGACCCGTCACCTCCTATTACTGTCACGTGGGATGTTTACATTTATTATAGACCCCGGATCTCTCCATAAAGAGGACCCGTCACCCCCTATTACTGTCACATGGGATGTTTACATTCATTATAGACCCCGGATCTCTCCATAAAGAGGACCCGTCACCTCCTATTACTGTCACATGGGATGTTTACATTCATTATAGACCCCAGATCTCTCCATAAAGAGGACCCGTCACCTCCTTTTACTGTCACATGGGATGTTTACATTTATTATAGACCCCGGATCTCTCCATAAAGAGGACCCGTCACCCCCTATTACTGTCACATGGGATGTTTACATTCATTATAGACCCCGGATCTCTCCATATAGAGAACCCGTCACCCCCTATTACTGTCACATGGGATGTTTACATTTATTATAGACCCCGGATCTCTCCATAAAGAGGACCCGTCACCCCCTATTACTGTCACATGGGATGTTTACATTCATTATAGACCCCGGATCTCTCCATAAAGAGGACCCGTCACCTCCTATTACTGTCACATGGGATGTTTACATTCATTATAGACCCCAGATCTCTCCATAAAGAGGACCCGTCACCTCCTATTACTGTCACATGGGGTGTTTACATTCATTATAGACCCCAGATCTCTCCATAAAGAGGACCCGTCACCTCCTATTACTGTCACATGGGAGGTTTACATTCATTATAGACCCCGGATCTCTCCATAAAGAGGACCCGTCACCCCCTATTACTGTCATACTCCAAACTTCTAGGTGCATCACACACCCCTCCTGTGTCCCCACTCACCAAAAAGAATGGACCCCTGGCTGTTCAGTCC
Source organism: Lithobates pipiens (assembly GCF_037356315.1). Classification (NCBI taxonomy): domain Eukaryota; kingdom Metazoa; phylum Chordata; class Amphibia; order Anura; family Ranidae; genus Lithobates; species Lithobates pipiens. The sequence continues at coordinate 4,845,530 of NW_027507764.1, read as the reverse complement.
AGGAGTCAATCAGACTTGAGCGTTGGCCATCGAGGGCATATCCTACAAGGATCCTCCAAAATTCTTCCCCCACTTGTGATGATCATAAAGCGAATATGGCACCAAAAAGTAAAGAAGGGCTGCTAGTGAAGTACTGTATAAAACTGCTTTATGGCGCAAAGTGGGCAGGTACTTACAGATTGACAGAATTAATCTCACATGAGGTATTGCAGTGATAAACAGATAAGAAACGCCGCATCCAGCTGCAAACCGGAAATTACGTCAACGCGTTTCTCCGTCCCGCAAGGCGTCATCAAGGACCTTTTTGGTCATTGGGGACCCAGGAGGGGTGTGTGATGCACCTAGAAGTTTGGAGCATGCTTGCACAATTCATATACACATTGTCACATATTACATTTATTTGTGAGCGCTGTAAATCTTTTTATTTTGCATGTCTAAATCTACCCTTACTGTTTTGTTGTTTATGTAAATTTATCAATCTGTTTGCAAAAAAAAAAAATGTATCTTTTTGTTTCTGTTTGTAAATACAACATATTTTTTTGCTCCTGTTTGTAAATATAATGTATCTTTTTGTTTCTGTTTGTAAATATAATTTGCATCTTTTTTGCTTCTGTTTGTAAATATAATTTGTATCTTTTTGTTTCTGTTTGTAAATACAATCTATCTTTTTGCTTCTGTTTGTAAATATAATGTATCTTTTTGTTTCTGTTTGTAAATGCAATGGGGGGTTATTTACGAAAGTCAACTTCACTTTGCACTGCAAGTGAACTTGGAAGTGCAGTCGCTCTAAATCTGAGGGGTAGATCTGAAATGAGGGGAAGCTCTGCTGATTTTATCATCCAATCATGTGCAAGCTAAAATGCTGTTTTCTTATTTTCCTCACATGTCCCCTTTGGATCTACAGCGACTTTACTTTCAGTGCACTTGCAATGCAAGGTGGATTTTCCTTTAGTAAATAACCCCCAATGCATCTTTTTGTTTCCGTTTGTAAATACAATGTATCTTTTTGCTTCTGATTTGAAATATAATGTATCTTTTTGTTTCTGTTTGTAAATACAATGGGGTTTGATTTACTAAAGTAAAATTTACTGGACGTGCTTGAAAGTTCACTTGCACTCTGCAAGTGCAGCTGCTCCAGAGCTTAGTAAATGAGGGAGAGCTGTGCTGGCTTCCGTCATCCAATCGCATGCAAGCAATAATGTTTTTTTTTTTTTTTTTTTAAAAGGATAATGTAAACCCTCATTTTTTTTTCACATTAATGCCTCCTATGCATGTTGAAGAAAAAACTTCTGTCACTGAACAGCCCCCCAACCCCACCCCCCCCCCCGTTTTACTCACCAGAGCCCCGTATTTCTCCTCCCCGGAGACACGCTCTTCCCCTCTGCCCGTTGTCTCGGCTCTTGATTGGATAGATTGTTAGCAGCGCAGCCATTGGCTCCCGCTGCTGTCAATCAAATCCAATGGCGAGGGGCACTGGGGGGTGGGGCAGAGTCTAGCATTCTGCATCGCAAATGCTGGACTCGGGAGCATGCCCGCAAGGTAACCCCCCCCCCCCCCCAGGAGAGTGCTTCTTCAAGGGGGGGTTAAACGATGCGGGGAGGAGCTGCCAGCGTCGCCAGGGGACCCCAGAAGTTGAGGATCGGGGCCACTCTGTGCAAAATGAACTGCACAGTGGAGGTAAGTATGACATGTTTGTTATTTAAAAAAAAAAAAAAAAAAACAAAGCTTTACAATCACTTTAAATTTTCCTTGCATGTGATTGGTTGTTCTTTGTAAAGTGAAGCTTTACCTCATTTACTAATCTCTGGAGGAACTTCATATTCAAAAGTGCAGTCTATTTGCCTTTAGTAAATCAACCCCAATTCATCTTTTTGCTTCTTCTGCCTGTAAATACAAGGTATCTTTTTCTGTTTCTCTTTGTAAATACAATGAATCTATTTGTTTCTCTTTGTAAATACAATGTATCATTTTGTTTCTCTTTGTAAATACAATGTATCATTTTGTTTCTCTTTGTAAATACAATGTATCATTTTGTTTCTCTTTGTAAATACAATGTATCTTTTTGTTTCTCTTTGTAAATACGATGTATCATTTTGTTTCTCTTTGTAAATACAAGGTATCTTTTTTTTTTTGTTTCTCTTTGTAAATACAATGTATGTCTTTCTTTCTGTTTGGAAATGCAGGTCACCAGTCCACCTCATTATTTTGAAAGTAAAAGAAGGGACCTGGGATAAGGAATCCTTTATTCTTGCCTGGATCTCAGCATTCCAGATGCTTCAGATCTGCCTCATTACGGGCGTACGCAGGATATAATGCACGCTCAAACTTTCCCTGCGTTTGTTTTATTCCTGAGCTGACCCCCCATGTACACTTACCCTTTGTAGTTCTAAATTCAGGCATTTCACTAAAACGTGTCTCATTAAACGGGCTTTAGTACAATGACTCGCAAAAACTGACAAGCGAGAGAATCATTTCCTTTTCTCTCCAGATATGTTAATTATGTAAATTAAAGTTTCTATAATGCACACAGCACTGGGTTTTATTTTTATGGAGAAGCGAATAAAAAGGCCTTTACCGTTAATTTCGACGGAGATGTAAAAAGGCCGCTAAGCATAAATTACAATTTGGTTTATGTAAAAGGGTTTCACCGTTTTTGTTTTTTTTTTTGTTTTTTTTAATCTGCGTGTACATTGTAGATTTTCAGTGGCATATCAGAAAATAAAGTATTCAAATATGCAATGGAGAAATGGAGGGGAAGTAGCTAAAATTCATGGGGCCCCATAGCAAAAACTTCAATGGGGTCCCCCTGCAGGATGTTCCACCAGTCCAGGAAGTCCGCTTTGAGTGGTAACGGCCTCCTATTGATCCCAAGCCTCACGCCCCAACTTATCCAGAGGAGGAGAGCACCACCAACTCATCTACCGACAGTTCTGAGGTACCGATCCCGGAGGCTACCAGACCTGCTGAATCAATGGACTCCTTCCAGCTCAGGTGAAGGGGGTATGGCTGGCCCTGACGATCCTCAACCAAACTGAGGCCTTCGGAGCCATGTATAGAAAATGACAATTCTAAAGGTGATCCCACAGAGGACATTGAGGTCTGCCTCCTAATGGCGTCTAACCATGAGCAGCTCCCTACAAAGTACTCTATGTTTCATGCAGCTACCCTGTTTGCCCCGAAAATAAGACCTAGCGTAATTGTCGGTGATGGCTTCAATATAAGCCGTACCCTGTTTCCCCAAAAACAAGCCCTACCCTGAAATTAAGACCTACAAGGACTTTAACTAGGGTTTATTTGGGGTGTAGGGCTTATATTGCAGCCATCACCGACAGTCACGCTAGGTCTTATTTTCAGGGAAACAGGGTATGTGTTGTTCCTTATTGTGTTTCGATGCCGGGGACAGCATCTGACAAAAGGGGGGGGGGTGAAGGCAGGTGCAATCTGTACTCCCCACTGTTGGTGGCACTTGACTGAAGCGGCAAAGCAGAAGGGGAAGGGAGTCATGAGGAGCTTGGTTCCTCTATGATTTTCTGCAGTCACCAGGGAAACAGCTGTCTGATTGGATGTTGGTACCCCTCGTGGCCTCGATAGCCATCTTGGGTCAGGGCAGTGTCAATTTAGGACACTGGCTCCCGGAGGTTTGGCATGTAGTTGTGAGAAGTTTGTGTAGGAGAGTGATCAGAGGTAGGGACATTTTTCGGAGGCGTAGGGGCAGTGCAGGGAATACATCTTCACTCGGTTCTAGGAAGCCTCCCAATTGGGTGTGGACCGGCCAGGCCACATTCCCGTTGCATCATTTATAGCTAACGCTCCACTGCTTCTGGTCAGCAGTGCCTACCCACCGGGCCTAATTGTGAATTGTTGGGACTTTCTTAATACACTGTTCCCTTTCACCTTGGCCTCTGTGTATTCACTGCTTGCCGACCCTCCGCACTGCACCCTGCTCATACCCTAAGTGACCTCTCTCTATGACACCTGGCAGTGTCAATTGGGGCAATAGTGTAATTGATTCAAATATAAAGTATGTACTTAAAGTGGTTTAAACCCTTACAACGCACTTTGACCTACAGGTAAGCCTAGAAATATCTCCTAAACCTATACGGTTTAGGAGATATTTGCCCGAAGGCAGGCACCGCTGTCTACGGTGCATGCGGCGTAGACAGCGGCGTGCAGGCGCACTGAGCGTGGCATCTTTAATGACGGAGATGCTGCGCATGTCGGCTCCTGTGCGCATGCGCGGGAGTGACGTCATCACGGCTTCTCCGAATGACAGCGGCGGAGCTGCGAGACCCCACCCAGAAGATGTATGCGCCGGACTACAGGGGACAGCGGTGACTTCGCTGGCTCCTGTGTCAGGTAGGTGACACATAATGGACTACTATGCGATGCGATGCGATGCGATGCATAGTAGTCCATTATGCTTTGCCTTTGCAGGGAATGAAAGAGGAAGTAAACTCATCAGGGTTTACTTCCTCTTTAAGTAATCAAGGACAGGTAGCAGGATAGCAGTCAGCATAGTCAGTGCACTGCTAGGGATCAGAGCTGGTGATATAAGTTACCTGGGATGAGCAGGTAACTTAAAGTGTAGGAAGTGTAGGAAAAGGCAACATTTTCATTTCATATTGGATAGTGTTTGATTATGTTTTTTGCCATTTGTGTATCACTGGAGAGATTTCTTAGCCAAAACAGGAAGTGGGAGGAAATCCTTCCAAAGTGAGGGAATTCCTGGTTGTCACCAGAATGTGTGTCTCCATTGGAAGATTTCCCCTCTATACACTCTAATTGCAAGCTGTCCTTCACAACTTCCTCCTGGGTGTTCATTGGCATCCATTCTGGGTGTAGTGTGCAGGATGACCTCACCTCCTGCCTCGGCTGACGCGTTTCGTCTGTCTGACGTTATCAAGAAGCAGTTCTGATGTTTGCAAACAAGGGATTCACTCTTAAAGGCATTGTTCCTTGGGCGTGCGGCCAGCATGCTATGCTTCCCTTATTTGCTTCATCTCTTTGCTCTTGCCTGTTGCTTTCTTCATTTCTCAAATCTTTATGCATATATATTAATTCTTTCAGGTCACTCATGGCCATATTACATGGAGATCCACTTTTCAAGTGTTAATATTCCTCGTGGACTGTACGTCTTCTTCTGTGAACCAATGGATTGTTCTAGACCTTTGGTGGTCCTACCATAAGATGTCCTGTCTCTTTTACCTGTGATCATGTTGCTATGGTGTTAATATTTCTCACGGACTGCATGTTTTGCGCCATACCCCTGTTTCTTCAACAGACCCGTATATCCTGAACTTGGTCTGTTGTAGACCTAAGGTGGTCTTATCATACGAGACCCTGTCTCATTAATGTAAGTTTTTGCCTGTGACCATGTTACATGGACATCCACTTTTCTAGTGTTACTATTCGTCATGGACTGTATGTCTTCTTCTGTGAACCAATGGATTCTGGATTGTTCTAGACCTTTGGTGGTCCTACCATAAGATGTCCTGTCTCTTTTACATCCTGAACTTGGTCTGTTGTAGACCTAAGGTGGTCTTATCATACGAGACCCTGTCTCATTAATGTAGGTTTTTGCCTGTGACCATGTTACATGGACATCCACTGTTCAAAGGTCTAATTTCTCATGGACTGCATGTCTTTTTCTGTGAACCCATGGATCTTCTAGACCATTGTCCATCCTGTCATATGACTCCATGTCTCTTCTACATTGGTTTTACCTCTAACCATGTCATTTACTTGGGTCGTTTATATTCGGTGTACAAAGCTGTATACTCTTTCTGCCCTTTCTTATTGAATAAAATAAAATATTTATAGCATAATAAAACAACACTGCATACCTTTCGTAGAAATATTATCTTTCCCGGGACCCTCCATCCAGCCAGGGGATGTAACCCTTCTTGAGTGTATGCAGGATGAGATAGTGTTTTTTCTAGGGTTGCACTTTAACCACTTACAGACCGGGCCATTTTGCTGGTCAAAGACCAGACCACTTTTTGGGCACTGATGGGCACCAATGATGTGGCACCAATGAAGTGGCACTGATGAGGTGGCATTGATGGACACTGATATGTGGCACTGATAGGCGGCACTGATGGGCACTGATAGGCGGCACTGATGGGTGGCACTGATGGGCGACACGGATGGCCACTGATAGGTGGCACAAATTGGCACTGATAGCTGGCACGGATTGGCATGGATGGGCGGCACAGATGGCCATGGATAGGCGGCACAGATGGGCATGGATAGGCACTGATAGGTGGCACAGGTGGGCACTGATAGGCAGTACAGGTGGGCACTGATAGGCGGCATTGTATTATGTTATACTGTACTAATGGATGCCAATCAGTGCCAAACAATAATGCATGCCAATCAGTGATGCCCATTGTGGGCACTGATTGGCATCCATTATGGGCACTGATTGGCATCCATTGTGGGCACTGACTGGCATCCTTGGTGGTCTAGGGAGGATTACCTTGTGCTGGGCATCCCTGGTGGTCTGGTGGCGTCCCTGGCGGTCCAGTGTGGGCATCCTCGGGGGGGGCTGCACTGATAATCAATCAGCACAGACCCCCCCCCCTGTCAGAGGAGCAGCCGATCGGCTCTCCTCTACTAGCGTCTGACAGACAGGAGTGAGGAAAAGCCGATCACCGGCTCTTCCTATGTACACTGTGATCAGCCGTGATTGGACGAGGCTAATCACGTGGTAAAGAGTCTCCGTCGTAGTTGCGGGGTGTCAGACTGAACCCCCCGCAACATCGATCGCCGCGATGCGCGCCCCCGGGGGCACACAGCGGTTCCAAATCCTGATCACGTCATATGACGTCCGGTCAGGATTATGAAACCACTTTGCCGCCATCATTTGCCTATAGGGCGGGTGGCAAGTGGTTAAGATTACTAGTCCATACTGAACCTGAGTCCTTCAGAACCAAGGACAGCCGCCTCCGCTGCCTACCTACTGGATTAACCCTTAACCAACTTCAATGACCTCGCCTTCCATCATTCCAATGCCTCTATTTCCAGCAGCAGTAAATTATTTATTTTAACCACTTCCCACCCGGCCACTGCATATAAACGGCCGGGTGGGAGCTCTCTACTCCTGACAGGACGTTACCGAACGTCCTGTCAAAGAAGCGGGATCGCGCGGGCGCGCTCCCGCGCAGCTGCGCGATACCAATGCGCGCGTGTCCCCCGCACACGCCGCATCTCAGATCGGCAGGAGGGCAATGTAATTTGCCCTCCTGATCCGCACGATGGCTGTGTCTAATCACAGCCATCGTAAGTACACAAAGGGGGATGGGCGGCAGATAACCGGTGATCGCGCCGCCACGTGCCCGCGCAGCGGCGCAATCCCGATCTGCCTGAGACCCCCGGAGACCGGAGAGAAAAATACAACAGGAGGGCCATGTGATTGGCCCTCCTGATCACATGACGACTGTGTCCAATCACAGTCGTCATGTAATGTAAATAGAGAGCAGTTGTAACTGCTCTCATCTCTTCCTCTGCTCACACAGAACCTGTCAGTGAGGAGAGGAAGAGAAATCTTTGCTTCAGCCGGGAAGATCAGTGAGTTTTCTAGCTGTTTGTCTGCTGTTTACCCACTGATCTCCCAGCTAGTGTCCCCCAAAACACAGTGTCCCCCAAAACACAGTGTCCCCCCAAAACACAGTGTCCCCAAAAACATCTGACACATCAGCCACCCGCCATCACCAGGCGCACCTGCCCGCCATCACCAGGCGCATCTGACCCGCCATCACCAGGCGCATCTGACCCACCATCACCAGGCGCATCTGACCCGCCATCACCAGGCGCATCTGACCCACCAACATCAGGCGCATCTGCCCGCCATCACCGGGCGCATCTGCCCCGCCATCACCGGGCGCATCTGCCCCGCCATCACCGGGCGCATCTGCCCCGCCATCACCAGGCGCATCTGCCCGGCCATCACCAGGCGCATCTGCCCGCCATCACCAGGCGCATCTGACCCGCCATCACCAGGCGCATCTGCCTGCCATCACCAGGCGCACCAGGCGCATCTGCCCCGCCATCACCAGGCGCATCTGACGCCCGCCATCACCAGGCGCATCTGACGCCCGCCATCACCAGGCGCATCTGACGCCCGCCATCACCAGGCGCATCTGACGCCCGCCATCAGGCCCATCTGACGCCCGCCATCAGGCCCATCTGACGCCCGCCATCAGGCCCATCTGACGCCCGCCATCTGACATCTTCCGCCCGCCATCTGACATCTGCCCGTCAACATGACTAAAAGGTCGTACAGCGCAGAGGAGGCTTTCCAGATGCTCCAGAGTATGTCGGACGAGAGTAGCGGGGAACTCTCTCTGTCAGACTCGGATAGCGATTATGAGCCAGTGGAAAGCAGTGGCTCCGAGATGGAAACCGAGGAAGATAGAATCCTAACAAGGAGAAACGGGAGAAATGAGCAGGCGCAGACATCAAACAGCAGCGCACCACTCCAGGATGATATGCAGGCATCCACCAGCAGTGCAGCACTCCGGGATAGGCAGGCATCCACCAGCAGTTCTGCAACCTTCCTTGAAGATAGGCCAGATACTAGCAACGGAGCATCCCATCAACGAGGCAGTGCCCATACTAGCCTTCCAGATGTTCTGCTGTATCCAACATGGCTGCCCGATACATCAGTAGAACCTGTTATTCCCCTTTTTACATCCCAGCCAGGCCCTCAGATACAGACGGAAAATGTAACCCCACTTTATTATTTTCATTTATTTTTTACCAATGATCTCCTAACCGACATTGTGGAGCAATGTAATCTATATGCCAGCCAACATATAGCCAACAATCCCAGTTCTTCCTATGCCCGTCCTTTTTTTTGGAAACCCCTCACCGTGCAAGAATTTTAAATTTTCCTTGGCCTAACCCTCAACATGGGGCTAACAAAAAAAAATGAAGTCCATTCCTACTGGTCTACCCAACCTATCCACCACATGCCGGTCTATTCATCAATTATGCCCAGAAACCGTTATGAGATGATCATGAGATTTTTACATTTCAATAACAATGCCCAATGCCTCCCTCGAAATCATCCCAGTTATGATAAATTATTCAAAATTCGGCCCCTAATCAATTTTTTTTCCGGCAGTTTCAAACAGATGTTTACCCCTGATAAAAATATTTGTGTGGATGAATCCCTATTACACTTCACTGGGCGACTTGGAATACAACAATACATGCCCAGTAAAAGAGCCAGACGTGGGGTAAAATTTTATAAGGCGTGTGACAGGGCCACGGGTTACACATATGACTTCATAATTTATGAGGGAAAAGACCGACAGCTAAACCCCCCTGGATGCCCTACCTACATGGGAACAAGTGGCAAAATTGTCTGGCAGCTGATCCAACCATTGCTTGGGAAAGGTTACCACCTATATGTAGACAATTTCTACACAAGTCTCCCACTTTTCCGCCATCTATGAATGAATGAATGAAATACTTATATAGCGCACAATGCGAACTGAATCGCCTCTAGGCGCTGTGGCGAGCTTTGATCATCTGCTAAAAGAGGAAGGTCTTGAGTTTTTTCCTAAAAGCCAGGTGATTTTCTTCCAGGCGGATGTTGATTGGTAGAGCATTCCATAGCCAAAGGGCCTTGGACAGCGAATCTCCGATCACCCTTGGATTTATATCGGGCTTTGGGCACAAGGAGGAGGTTTTTGTTGGCTGATCGAAGACTGCGGTTTGTTGTGTAATGATTTATTTTCTCCATTAGGTATTGCGGAGCTTCTCTATGCACGCATTTGTGGGTGAAGCAAAGGGTCTTGAACGTGATCCGATTTTTTACGGTTAGCCAATGTAAGCTCCTCAGTGAAGGAGAAATGGATTCCCAGGGTTTTTTTCCTGTTATCAGCCTTGCCGCCGTGTTTTGGATCAGTTGTAATCGCGCAAGTTGATATTGTGGTAATCCTATGTAAAGCGAGTTTGCGTAGTCCAGTCGTGAATTAATGATTGTTCCAACTACCACTGCTTTGTCATTCTTTGGGATAAAAGGGATGAGTCTGCGAAGCATGCGCAGCAGATGGTGAGATCCACTGACTACAGATCCTATTTGCGCATCCATTGACATTTGTGCGTCTAAAGAAACCCCGAGACTCTTCGCTTTGGTCTTTGGGGAGATAGTCTGCCCAAAGACGGTTGGTGGAGACCAGGAGGCTTTGGTTGCGGGCTTATGATTTTGGTGTAAGATAAGAAGCTCTGTCTTTGATTGGTTCAGCTGGAGAGAGTTGGTGGTCATCCAGTCATCTATTGATTTGAGGCAGTTTTCAAGTTGTTGTTGGTGATCTTTTTTTCCATTGATCCGGAAATAAAGTTGCGTGTCGTCAGCGTAAGAGTGGAAGCAGAGATCTGAGCATCTGATGATTTGAAGGAGTGGGCGAATGTAAATGTTGAAGAGAACGGGTGACAACGGAGAGCCTTGAGGGACCTAAAGCAGACTGTGGCCTGTGGGACAGCACGGACCAACCGCAAAGGCTTCCCACAGATATTGGTCACCAAGAAATTAAAACAGGGTGAAATGGCCAGTATGCGGACTGACGAGGTACTAGCGGTGAAGTGGAGAGATAAAAAAAGAGATGTCTACATCCTTTCCACAATACACAATGACACCTTAGTGGAACTGCAAAGAAGAAAAGGCCCCATCCAGAAGCCAAAATGTATCCACGAGTATAACTTATACATGGGGGGGGGGTGGATATGAATGACCAGATGATGCAGCCCTACTTGGCCACCAGGAGATCACTGTTTTGGTACAAGAAAGTCGCCGTTTATTTGATGCAACTGGCCATGTTCAATTCTTATATTATTTTTTCTAAGAGCACCCAAAGTTCCCTGACCTATCTAAGATTCCAAGAAGATGTCATCACAGCCCTTGTCTATCCCCATGGCCAACCCACTCAACTAATTCGCTCTGATGCAGTAGCCAGACTCCATGAAAGGCACTTTCCCGACATCCTCCCTCCTACCCAAACAGGTCGCAAACCCCCAAAAAAATGCTGTGTGTGTACAAGTAGAGGAATTCGCCGCGACACCCGATACTACTGTCCAGACTGTCCCTCCCAGCCAGGCCTCTGCATTGGAACTTGCTATCGAAGCTATCATACTTCACTACACTATTAGTAAAGTGAAGATGATTTCTTTCCAGTTTCCACTTTCTGCCATTTCTGTGTATGACCCAGATTTTTAAATGACTATGCCTCTGCCAAACATGTTTCTGCCTTCAACGTGAATTGACCTCGGCCTGTTAAATGACCATGCTTTTTGCCTGCCTCCTGAACTGATCATTTGCCCTGCCACTGTACAGCACAGGGGTCTCACATGTGAGGGGCTCCAGAAAAAGTTTTCTGAGTGGAGAAAACCTTTTTTCTCCAGGTTTTTCGTTTTCTCGGATTAGGGTCTGGAGACTTGGAGGCTTCGTAGAGATTTGGGTGGGAAGAAGCCTCTACCCCTGTCCTCGGGTCTTACCTGACCAAGGCCCAATGTACAAAGTGCCGCCTGCTGCCATCTGAACTGGCCCTGCCTTTGCCTGCCACCTGAACTGGCCATGCCTGTGCCTGCCACCTGAACTGGACATGCCTATGCCTGAACTGCCTGCTAAACCTTGGACTGTACTGAACCATGTTCATAATTTTCCATATCTGTCTGCTGCCTGGACAATTCCTGGACATTTCCTTTGGCTGTCTAGAAAATGCTTTGACTGCTCTGGAACGGTGTCCCTGCCTGCTAAAACCACAGGTGAGCCTTTTTTTTTACCCTTTGCTCAGCAGAATGTATTTTGGTGTGTAATTCTTGGTGTGTACATGCTATATGTTAGAAGCCTGAAGGTGGTACTTGTATGTTGGGCTTCTGTATGTGGCCAGGCTGTGGAAAAGTCTGACACATGGGGTATCGCCATACTCAGGACGAGTAGCAGAATGTATTTTGGGGTGTCATTTTGGCTATGTACATGTTATGTGTTAGAAAGATCTTCTAAATTGACAACTTTGTGAAAAAAAATAGGTTTTTATTTTCTTTCCACATTTTCCAAAAACTTGTGGAAAGAAATTACATGTTCAAAAGACTCATTATGCCTCACAGAATATACATTGGGTTGTTTTCTTTCCAAAATGGGGTCACTTTGTGGGTAGGGATGAGCTTCGTGTTCGAGTCGAACGTACGTTCGACTCGAACATTGGCTGTTCGGCCGTTCGGCGAATTCCGAACGTTTTGGCCGTTCGCGTCAAAATTCGAGTGGCGCGCGCGCGGACCACAATGCACTGCGGTGGCGCAGTGCATTGCTGGCTCATGATTGGCCAAGCATGCACTGTGACCCCGCATGCTTGGCCAATCGTAGCGCCAGCAGCGAGTAGAGCCATGATTGGCCACAGGCATCCTGCCTGTGGCCAATCATAGCTCAGGCTGTGTAGTGCACGCCCCACACTATATAAGGCCGCCTTTGAGGCGTCCTCGTGTAGTGTGTTAGCATCTGAAGCAGTGGGTGTTCTGTGTACCTTCAACACAGTACACACCGATCGTTTTTGGCTGATTTCATATCTTGCTGCTGTGTAGTGGTTGTTGTCTGTGCCCTGACTGCAGTATACACCACTATATTCACCTCACCTATATAGCTAGTGATCTAGCTTTAACCACTTAACAACTGCCCATTGCCGATTAACGGCTTCAGGGAGGTTGTTTAACTCTGAGAGGCCGTTAATTAACGGCCTCCCAGAATTCTGCTCTCGCGCGCCCCCTGGGGCGCGCACTCGAGAGCATCCATGCCATTACTCTGCAGTACCCCGCCATTACTCTGCAGTACCCTGCCATTACTCTGCAGTACCCTGCCATTACTCTGCAGTACCCCCCATTACTCTGCAGTAACCCCCATTACTCTGCAGTACCCCGCCATTACTCTGCAGTGCAGTACCCTGCCATTACTCTGCAGTACCCCCCATTACTCTGCAGTACCCCCCAATACTCTGCAGTACCCCCCAATACTCTGCAGTACCCTGCCATTACTCTGCAGTACCCCGCCATTACTCTGCAGTGCAGTACCCTGCCATTACTCTGCAGTACCCTGCCATTACTCTGCAGTACCCCCCAATACTCTGCAGTACCCTGCCATTACTCTGGAGTACCCCCCAATACTCTGCAGTACCCTGCTATTACTCTGTAGTACCCCGCCAATACCCCGCCAATACTCTGCAATACCCTGCCATAAATTGCCATACCCAGCCATACTCGGAGATACCCAGCCATACTCGGTGATACCCTAAAATACCCAGCCATAGACGCCCCCCACCCCTCACCACCCTCCGGTGCTTCTACCAACTCGCCAGTACGATCAAAGCCAGAATCTTTTTTTTATTTTTTATTTCAGGCTTCCCAGCCTAGAGGTGAGATGTGGGGTCATATTGACCCCCAGATTTCACTGTAAAGAGGACCTGTCACCCCATATTCCTATTACAAGGGATGTTTACATTCCTTGTAATAGGAATAAAAGTGATCAAAAATATATTTTTGGGGAAAAAAATGTCAAACTAAAATAAATAAAGTAAAATGAACAATAAAAAAAAAAAAATTTTTTAAAGCGCCCATGTCCCCATGTGCTCGCATGCAGAAGCGAACGCATGCGTAAGCCCCGCCCACATATGAAAACGGTGTTCAAACCACACATGTGAGGTATCGCCGAGAACGTTAGAGCGAGAGCAATAATTCTAGTCCTAGACCTCCTCTGCAACTCAAAACATGTAACCAGTAAAAAAAAATTTAAGCGTCGCCTATGGGGATTTTTTAAGTAGCGACGTTTGGCGCCATTCCACGGGCATGTGCAATTTTGAAGAGTGACATGTTTGATATCTATTTACTCAGCATAACTTCATCTTTCACTTTATGCAAACATTGGGCTAACTTTACTGTTTTTTTTGTTTGTTTTTTAAGCACAAAACTGTTTTTTCCCCCCAAAAAACGCGTTTGAAAAATTGCTGTGCAAATACCGTGTGAGATAAAAATTTGCAACGACCACCATTGTATTCTCCAGGGTCTTTTGGTATGCATATGCTGTGTGTGTGAAATAACCTGATAATATGACAATTTTGTGGAAAAAAAAAAAAAAGGAAATAGGCCGTCAGTACTTCAGGTGTGATCAATTTTCAGATATTGGCACCATAGCTTGTGGACTCTATAACTTTCACAAAGACCAAATAATATCCACCAATTTGTACTTATTTTTACCAAAGATATGTAGTAGTATGAATTTTGGCCAAAATTTATGAAGAAAAAATTACTAATCTGCTAAATTTTATAACAGAAACGAAGAAAAATTCATTTTTTCGCAGAATTTTCGGTCTTTTTTCTTTTATAGCACAAAAAATAAAAAACTGAGAGGTGATTAAATACCACCAAAAGAAAGCTCTATTTGTGTGAAAAAAAGGACAAACATTTCCTATAGGTCCAGTGTTGCATGACTGAGTAATTGTCATTCAAAATGTGAGAGCACCGAAAGCTGAAAATTGGTCTGGTTATTAAGGGTGTTTAAGTGCCCAGTGGTCAAGTGGTTAATAATAGAGCTTGCAGTCAGTAGTGTTAGGAGATAGTGCGTGCTGTCTGCGTGCTCTGTACCCAGTACATACCGCTATAATATAGGGCAGGCCCCTACTTTCAAACATCCAACTTACAAACATCTCCTACTTGCAAACGGAAGGAGACAGCAGCAAGTGAGATGAAAAAAGATGGACGACAAAACAAATTATACAGGGGTGATAACCCTTCCCTATGTTTTCAAAAAAGCTTAAAAATAGTTTTTTTGACTGGAGCTACACTTTAAAAATGTACCAGTTGAAAATTACAAACAGATTCAACTTAACACAACAAACCTACACAGTCCCTGTCTTGTTTGCACCGCCTGTATACTGCTGTTCTGAGTATATAGGGCCTGGGGGCCACACGCATTTCCTTTTTTTAATATGGGTACGGGGTTCCCCTTAATATGCGTACAAGACCCAAATAGGCTGGTAATGGGCAGGGAGGGCTACCCATGCCATTTTTCTGAATGATTTTCAACCATATTGCAGGAACCAGATATAACATTAAAACCGCAAGCAGTTTTAAATGGTGTTATTTCCGTTTAATGTCATTTTGTGCAGGGACTGTTCTAAACACGGGAAACACGTGGCACTTCACAGGCATACTACAGACACCCCCCAGGCTCCATATTTAAAGGAATATTTCACCTTTTTTTTTCACTTTATTCGTCATTAAAATCAGTGCTCCCGCCAAAACGGCAGTTTTTAAAACTTTTTTTTGCAGTGACCCATGTCCCCTGAGGCAGGAGGCAGGTCCCCAAACCCTTTTTAGGACAGTATCTTGCATATCAGCCGTTAAAATTAGCACTTTCCATTTCGAACGTTCGAGTCCCATAGACTTCAATGGGGTTCTAACGTTCGTTTCGAACGCGGGGGTCGTTCGCAAGTTCTGGTGCGAACCGAACCGGGGGGTGTTCGGCTCATCCCTATTTGTGGGTAATTCCATTGTCCTGGTGCTCCAGGGCCTTCAAAAATGTAATAGGTACTCAGGAAATGAAATGTGTTTCATGTGTTGAAATGTGTTAATTTATGCCTTTAGAACGCCTGATGGTGCTACATGGATGTTGGGCCTCTGTATGTGGCCAGGCTGTGGAAAAGTCTGACACATGGGGTATCTCCATACTCAGGACGAATAGCAGAATGTATTTTGGGGTGTAATTGCAATTATGCCTGCACCATGTGTGAGAAATAACTTGTAAATATGATAATTTAGTGAAGAAAAAAAAATATATATATATTTTTGAAATTTTCCAAAGCATTGTGGGGAAAAAATTGCAACTTCAAAAAATTCACTACGCCTCTTACCAATTACCGCAGACTGTCTTCTTTCCAAAAAGGGGTCATTTGGGGGGTTATTGTACTGTCCTGACATTTTAGGGCCTCAAGAACTGAGATAGGCCATCAGTGCATTAGGATTGATACATTTTCAATTATGCATAGCATGGCTTGTAGGCTCTATAACTTTCACACAAACCAATGATCATACACTTATCAGGATTTTTTTTACCAAAGACATGTAGTAGCATACATTTTGGCCTAAATTTTCGCCAAAATTAGATTTTTTTGGTTTCTTTTAAAAGAGAAAGTAGAAAATTTTGTTTTTTTTTTTCAAAAAATTCGCTCTTTTTTCGCTTATCTTACAAAAAATAATAAATTAAGTGGTGAATAAATACCACCAAAAGAAAGCTCTATTTGTGTGAACAAAATGATAAAAAAATTCATTTGGTTACAGTGTAGCATGACTGAGTAATTGTCATTCAAAGTGAGAGAGCACTGAAAGCTGAAAATTGGTCTGGGAAGGAAGGGGGTTTAAGAGTCCTGTATTGAGGTGGTTAATACTGATCAAATGCTAATCACTGAGGGCTGACCTTAAATTGAAATGACATTTACTTCACACATTTATGGAGCCGGCTTCTTGCACAGGGCCACAGTCATGATGGAACAGGAAAAGGGTCTTCACTAGACATGTGCAAAAGGAAAAAATTCGTTTAGTTTCGTTTCGTTTTAATTCGTTAATTCATTAATTTCGTTTAGTTATATTCGTTAACTTCCTTAAATTCGTTTTCAGATTTCGTTTAGTTTTCTACCGAATACGAAAAATCGGCCACATTCGAAAATATTTCAACGAAATTCGAAAATATTTCTACCGGATTCGAAATGATTTCAACATGATTCGACATTATTTCAACCGCATTCGAAAATATTTTGTGACCCGACTTTAGGGCCATGTATCTCGGGGTCACTTGGTGCTAGAAACTCCAAATTTGGATATGTTGTAGTGCTAGTACTATTGTGTTTGCATACCAAATTTGGGGTTTCTAGCTATAAGTGACCCCGAGATATGTGGCCCCAAAATCGGGTCGCAAAATGTTATTAGTTAATAGAGCAGAGAATAACATTTTGCGACCCGATTTTGGGGCCACATATCTCGGGGTCACTTATAGCTAGAAACCCCAAATTTGGTATGCAAACACAATAGTACTAGCACTACAACATATCCAAATTAAAAGTGTCTAGCACCAAGTGACCCCGAGATACATGGCCCTAAAATCAGTCACAAAATATTTTCGAATGCGGTTGAAATAATGTCGAATCATGTTGAAATCATTTCGAATCCGGTAGAAATAATTTCGAATCATGTCAAATTCATTCGAATTCATTCGTTATATTTCTTTCGTATTCGTTGTAATTTGTTATTTTTTTTATTCGAACATTCGGATGCATCCGAATGTCCGAAAGATGCAAAATTCAGCCGAATTTCGATTCGTTACAAAACGAATTGCACAAGCCTAGTCTTCACCAAAATGATCAGAAGGTTGGAATAGCACAATTGTCGATGATGTCTTTGTATGATGTACTATTACCAACAGGCTTCACTGGGAAAACTGAACTTAATCATTTGGAGGGTGTCTGTGCGAACTTGTGCCCATTTGTGAGGTCAGGTACTGATGATGGATGAGAAGACCTGGCTCACTATTGGCATTCCAATTCATCCCAAAGGTGTTTGGTAGGGTTGAGGTCAGGGCTCTGTTCAGGACACTCAAGTTTCTCCACTCATCAGACCTATTTGGGCTTGCTGGACGTCCCACTTCAAAACCATGGCCATTGATGTGGAGTTGTCCCCTTTGTGTCTACAACATCCTCCCCTCGCCTGAGAAGGCTTTCCACAAAATTTCGGAGTGTGTCTGTGGGGATTTGTGCCCATTTGTGAGGTCCGGTCCTGATATTTGATGAGAAGAACTGGAGCATAATCCCATTCCAATTCATCCCAAAGGTCTTCAGTAGGGATGGGGTCAGGGCTCTGTATGGGTCACTCAAGTTCCTCCACACCAAGCTGGTCAAACCTTCTCTCCATCATCTAAGGGCTTAAAATTATGTGGTTGTGATCAGATGTATTCCATAAGTGGTTAGTAAACAGAGCTCAAAATAGATACATAGGTGATATTATCGGAATATATGGACAACAACATCCTAATTTCATCCCAGTAAACCCAATGTAATGGATGCTCATGCATTGCAGAAGAGCCCCCAAGTAAAAATGGGGACAAACTCCCCTTGCAAAACTAAAAGAGGAAAAGAAAAAATGTTTCTGTTGGAGTTACACTTAATATGTAGCTGGGATGAACATGGAGCTTCAGACCCATGTGTTCAGAGAGTACTGAAAGTTTATGATCCCCTCACCATAACACATATATGAGCTTGTTGGACATCTCATTCCAAAACTTTGGCCGTTATTATGGAGCTACCTTCTACTTTGTGACTTTAACATCCTCCACTCTTTTGGGAAGGCTTTCCACATGATTTTTGAAGGGTGCCTGTGGGAATTTGTGCCCATTTGTGAGGTCAGGTACTGATGCTGGATGAGAAGACTTGGCTCACCATGAGCGTTCAAATCCATCCCAAAGGCGTTCAGTAGGGTTGAGGTCAGGGCAGTTCGTCCACACCAAATTGGTCACACCATGTCTTTATGAAGTTGGCTTTGTACATGGGGGGAGAGGAGCACAGCCATACTGGAACAAAAAAGTGTCTTCACCAGACTGTTACCACAAGATTGGAAGAGCACAATTGTCTACAATGTCTCTGTATGATGTTGTTTAACTAGTGGCCCTCACTGGAGATAACTCCATCATTTGAAGTGGGGTTAACATACTCTTGAGAATGTGAATAGGGTTCCCTTCTGTATAGAGTGTATTTGGGGAGGGGTATAGGGTTCCCTTCTGCATAGAGTATATTTGGGGAGGTGGTATAGGGTTCCCTTCTGTACAGAGTGTATTTGGGGAGGTGGTATAGGGTTCCCTTCTGCATAGAGTGTATTTGGGGAGGTGGTATAGGGTTCCCTTCTGTACAGAGTGTATTTGGGGAGGTGGTATAGGGTTCCCTTCTGTACAGAGTGTATTTGGGGAGGGGTATAGGGTTCCCTTCTGCATAGAGTGTATTTGGGGAGGTGGTATAGGGTTCCCTTCTGTACAGAGTGTATTTGGGGAGGTGGTATAGGGTTCCCTTCTGCATAGAGTGTATTTGGGGAGGTGGTATAGGGTTCCCTTCTGTACAGTGTGTGTTTGGGGAGAGGAATAGGGCTGCCTTCCGTTCAATGTGTATTTGGTTGGGGGGTGTAGGGTTCCTTTATGTACAGTGTGTATTTTGGGGTGGTATAGGATTGACTTCTGTACAGTGTGTATTTGGGAGTGGGGTAGGGTTCCCTTCTGTACAGTGTGTATATATTGGGGGTATAGGGCTGCCTACTATACAGTGTGAATTTGGGGGGGGGGGGCAGTTGGGATTCCCCTCTGTACAGTGAGTATTGGGGAGAGGGGTATGAGGTTCTCTTCTGTACAGTATGTATATATTTGGGTGGGGGTATAGGGTTCCCTTCTGTACAGTGTGTATATATTTGGGTGGGAGTGGGGGGGGGGGGGGGTTATAGGGCTCCCTTCTGTACAATGTGTATTTGGGATGGGGTGTAGGGCTCCCTTCTGTACAGTGAGTATTGGGGAGGGGGTATAGGGTTTCCTTCTGTACAGTATGTATTGGGGGGTATAGGGTTCCCTTCTGTACAGTGTGTATTTGAAGTGTATAGGGTTCCCTTCTTTACAGTATATATTGGGGGGTATAGGGTTCCCTTCTTTACAGTATATATTGGGGGGTATAGGGTTCCCTTTTATACAGTATGTATTGGGGGGTATGAAGTTCCCTTCTGTAAAGTGTGTATTGGGGGGTACGGGGTTCCCTTCTGTACAGTGTGTAGTGGGATGGGGGGTGAGGGGTTTCCTTCTGTACAGTATGTATTTGGAGTGTATAGGGTTCCCTTCTGTACAGTATGAATTGGGGGGTATAGGGTTCCCTTTTATACAGTATGTATTGCGAGGTATGAGGTTCCCTTCTGTACAGTGTGTATTGGGGGGTACGGGGTTCCCTTCTGTACAGTGTGTGGGAGGATGGGGTTTACGGGGTTCCCGTCTGTACAGTGTGTGGGGTAATGGGGGGTAGGGGGTTCCCGTCTGTACAGCATGTGGGGGATGGGGGGTACGGGGTTTTCTTCTGTAAGTGTGTGGGGGATGGGGGGTACGGGGTTCTCTTCTGTACAGTGTGTGGGGGATGGAGGGTACGGGGTTTTCTTCTGTACAGTGTGGGGGGAGTGGGGGGTACGGGGTTTCCCTTCTGTGCAGTGTGTGGGGGGATGGAGGATACAGGGTTCCCTTCTGTACAGTGTGTGGGGGATGGAGGGTATGGGGTTCTCTTCTGTACAGTGTGGGGGGATGGGGGGTATGGGGTTCCTGTCTGTACAGTGTGGGGGGATGGGGGGTACGGGGTTCCCGTCTGTACAGTGTGGGGGGGTGGGGGGTAGGGGTTCTTGTCTGTACAGTGTGGGGGATGGGGGGTACGGGGTTCCCTTCTGTACAGTGTGTGGGGGGATGGGGGGTAGGGGAGTCCTGTCTGTACAGTGTGTGGGGGATGGGGGTACGGGGTTCCCTTCTGTACAGTGTGTGGGGGGATGGGGGGATGGGGTTCCCTTCTGTAGAGTGTGGGGGGATGGGGGGTACAGGGTTCCCTTCTGTACAGTGTGCGGGGATGGGGGTAGGGGGTTGCTGCCTGTACAGTGTGGGGGGAGTGGGGGGGTACAGGGTTCCCTGCTGTACAGTGTGTGGGGGATGGAGGGTACAGGGTTCTCTTCTGTACAGTGTGTGGGGGATGGGGGGTACGGGGTTCTCTTCTGTACAGTGTGGGGGATGGGGGGTACAGGGTTTCCCTTCTGTACAGTGTGTGGGGGATGGGGGGTACGGGGTTCTCTTCTGTACAGTGTGGGGGATGGAGGGTACAGGGTTTCCCTTCTGTACAGTGTGTGGGGGATGGGGGGTACGGGGTTCTCTTCTGTACAGTGTGGGGGATGGGGGGTACGGGGTTCTCTTCTGTACAGTGTGGGGGATGGGGGTACGGGGTTCTCTTCTGTACAGTGTGGGGGATGGGGGTACGGGGTTTCCCTTCTGTGTAGTGTGTGGGGGGATGGAGGATACAGGGTTCCCTTCTGTACAGTGTGTGGGGGATGGGGGGTACGGGGTTCTCTTCTGTACAGTGTGGGGGATGGGGGGTACAGGGTTTCCCTTCTGTACAGTGTGTGGGGGATGGGGGGTACGGGGTTCTCTTCTGTACAGTGTGGGGGATGGAGGGTACAGGGTTTCCCTTCTGTACAGTGTGTGGGGGATGGGGGGTACGGGGTTCTCTTCTGTACAGTGTGGGGGATGGGGGGTACGGGGTTCTCTTCTGTACAGTGTGGGGGATGGGGGGTACGGGGTTTCCCTTCTGTGTAGTGTGTGGGGGGATGGAGGATACAGGGTTCCCTTCTGTACAGTGTGTGGGGGATGGGGGGTACGGGGTTCTCTTCTGTACAGTGTGTGGGGGATGGAGGGTACGGGGTTTTCTTCTGTACAGTGTGGGGAGATGGGGGTACGGGGTTCCCGTCTGTACAGTGTGTGGGGGATGGGGGTAGGGGGTTCCTGTCTGTACAGTGTGTGGGGGATGGAGGGTACGGGGTTCTCTTCTGTACAGTGTGGGGGGATGGGGGGTATGGGGTTCCTGTCTGTACAGTGTGGGGGGGTGGGGGGTAGGGGTTCTTGTCTGTACAGTGTGGGGGTGGGGGTACGGGGTTCCCTTCTGTACAGTGTGTGGGGGGATGGGGGGTATGGGGTTCCCTTCTGTAGAGTGTGGGGGGATGGGGGGTAGGGGGTTGCTGCCTATGGGGGGATGGGGGGGTACAGGGTTGTGGGGGGATGGGGGGTACAGGGTTCCCTTCTGTACAGTGTGCGGGGATGGGGGGTAGGGGGTTGCTGCCTATACAGTGTGGGGGGATGGGGGGTACAGGGTTCCCTTCTGTACAGTGTGAGGGGGGATGGGGGGTTCAGGGTTCCCTTCTGTACAGTGTGGGGGGATGGGGGGTAGGGGGTTGCTACCTGTACAGTGTGGGGGGGCGGATGGGGGGTAGGGGGGTCCTGTCTGTACAGTGTGGGGGGGTGGGGGGTAGGGGGTTGCTACCTGTACAGTGTGGGGGGGGGATGGGGGGTAGGGGGGTCCTGTCTGTACAGTGTGTGGGGGAATGGGGGGTACAGGGTTCCCTTCTGTACAGTGTGCGGGGATAGGGGGTAGGGGGTTGCTGCCATACAGTGTGGAGGGACGGGGGGTAGGGGGGTCCTGTCTGTACAGTGTGCGGGGATGGGGGGTAGGGGGTTGCTGCCTATACAGTGTGGGGGGATGGGGGGTACAGGGTTCCCTTCTGTACAGTGTGAGGGGGGATGGGGGGTTCAGGGTTCCCTTCTGTACAGTGTGGGGGGATGGGGAGTAGGGGGTTGCTACTTGTACAGTGTGGGGGGGATGGGGGGTAGGGGGGTCCTGTCTGTACATTGTGGGGGGATGGGGGGTAGGGGGTTGCTACCTGTACAGTGTGGGGGGGCGGATGGGGGGTAGGGGGGTCCTGTCTGTACAGTGTGGGGGGGTGGGGGGTAGGGGGTTGCTACCTGTACAGTGTGGGGGGGGGGGTGGGGGGTAGGGGGGTCCTGTCTGTACAGTGTGGGGGGATGGGGGGTAGGGGGTTGCTACCTGTACAGTGTGGGGGGGGATGGGGGGTAGGGGGGTCCTGTCTGTACAGTGTGTGGGGGAATGGGGGGTACAGGGTTCCCTTCTGTACAGTGTGCGGGGATAGGGGGTAGGGGGTTGCTGCCATACAGTGTGGAGGGACGGGGGGTAGGGGGGTCCTGTCTGTACAGTGTGCGGGGATGGGGGGTAGGGGGTTGCTGCCTATAGAGTGTGGGGGGATGGGGGGTACAGGGTTCCCTTCTGTACAGTGTGAGGGGGGATGGGGGGTTCAGGGTTCCCTTCTGTACAGTGTGGGGGGATGGGGAGTAGGGGGTTGCTACTTGTACAGTGTGGGGGGGATGGGGGGTAGGGGGGTCCTGTCTGTACAGTGTGGGGGGATGGGGGGTAGGGGGTTGCTACCTGTACAGTGTGGGGGGGCGGATGGGGGGTAGGGGGGTCCTGTCTGTACAGTGTGGGGGGGTGGGGGGTAGGGGGTTGCTACCTGTACAGTGTGGGGGGGGTGGGGGGTCCTGTCTGTACAGTGTGGGGGGATGGGGGGTAGGGGGTTGCTACCTGTACAGTGTGGGGGGGGGGATGGGGGGTAGGGGGGTCCTGTCTGTACAGTGTGTGGGGGAATGGGGGGTACAGGGTTCCCTTCTGTACAGTGTGCGGGGATAGGGGGTAGGGGGTTGCTGCCTATACAGTGTGGAGGGACGGGGGGTAGGGGGGTCCTGTCTGTACAGTGTGCGGGGATGGGGGGTAGGGGGTTGCTGCCTATACAGTGTGGGGGGATGGGGGGTACAGGGTTCCCTTCTGTACAGTGTGAGGGGGGATGGGGGGTTCAGGGTTCCCTTCTGTACAGTGTGGGGGGATGGGGAGTAGGGGGTTGCTACCTGTACAGTGTGGGGGGGATGGGGGGTAGGGGGGTCCTGTCTGTACAGTGTGGGGGGATGGGGGGTAGGGGGTTGCTACCTGTACAGTGTGGGGGGGATGGGGGGTAGGGGGGTCCTGTCTGTACAGTGTGGGGGGATGGGGGGTAGGGGGGTCCTGTCTGTACAGTGTGGGGGGATGGGGGGTAGGGGGTTGCTACCTGTACAGTGTGGGGCGGATGGGGGGTAGGGGGGTCCTGTCTGTACAGTGTGGGGGGGTGGGGGGTAGGGGGTTGCTACCTGTACAGTGTGGGGGGGGTGGGGGGTAGGGGGGTCCTGTCTGTACAGTGTGGGGGGATGGGGGGTAGGGGGTTGCTACCTGTACAGTGTGGGGGGGGGGATGGGGGGTAGGGGGGTCCTGTCTGTACAGTGTGTGGGGGAATGGGGGGTACAGGGTTCCCTTCTGTACAGTGTGCGGGGATAGGGGGTAGGGGGTTGCTGCCTATACAGTGTGGGGGGATGGGGGGTAGGGGGGTCCTGTCTGTACAGTGTGTGGGGGAATGGGGGGTACGGGGTTCCCTTCTCTACAGTTTATCGGGGGATGGGGAGTTTATGGGTTTTGATGTGAGGAGAAGCTGAAATATAACTTTATAGATAAAGAAAGGCGTTTTCTCTCTTAGACACAATTCCTTCTTCCTCAGCGATGGTTGTCGGTGTGGCTCCGCCGGGCCCACAAATGATCAGCATGCCCTTCACCTTTGAAGGGTCTCTGGATGTCTTTGCCGTGTTCTTGAGAAAATCTTCGGTGCAGAAAGCAATCTTTGCGAGCGATCCTCTGGAGCCCGGTATTTTCTCCGGTGAGATGACAGGTCACACACATTGGACAACCTTGGTCATTGCGCGGTTTTATGAGACCATTTGTGACCCACCAACCATCACCATTCCTCCTTCCCTCTAGGGGGGGGGAAGGGCGGGGGTGACGTATTTATGAGCTCTACCATAAATCCAGACCTTGTGACGGGTCTGATTACAAATTCGGAGATAGTTGGGTGAGATAAGCTCCTGATTCTATATATGGCTCGTTCTGTAGATAACTATTTTTATATTTTGTATTGCTATAGTGATCGTACGTTCAGCGGAGCCCTGCACAATGTCTTCTACCATTAACATTGATGCAACGATTGACGTTATTCATCAATACTAAGTCGGTGTCAAGCTATCAGCCCGGTTCTGTAAGTAGTCTAGTTTCAGGGGTTAACAAGGGGTTGTAAGAAGGGCATCATGGTTGGCTGATTTTGGTCCCCACCCCCGCTCCTGTCCCTCTTGAACACTCCTGCTGAGGCTGAACCCTTCGCTATCTTGTGGCCCACTCCATGTCAGAGGCCTCCACACGACATTCCCAGCCGTTGACCTTTATATCCCCAAAGGAAGGAATGTCCACTGGTGAAATCCAGGAAATGACATTACAGTCACAAGGCCAACACGTTCCGGAGTCACTTGACATCACACAGTCAATTGCCTTTAGTGGACAATCCGCAGTAGACACATGTGAAAGCATAGGCAGCACCTCATCAGCTGTCTCCCTTACAGTTTCTCCTTTACCCGGGGTCATTAGTGCTCATAGGACTGTGCTCTCTGTAGTCCCCTCCTCCCTAGGTACACCCCTCCAGGGAAGCAGCCTCACTCAGGGAACTCTTGGCCTGGCCCAAAAGGACTCTTGCCAGGCACCCTAGCCCACACCTCCATAAGGGACAGAAAAATTACCGCCAGGCTCCTCCTGAGTACAGGCTCACTTCTCCCGGGCCCCCTGCCCCACCCAGGGCATACACGTGTAGCGCTGGCTCCTGACGAGCAGGCGCTTTGTTTTTTTTTTTTCTAAAGTTAATTTGCCTGAAGCCACAGTTGGGTTTCAGGACTATTTCTCCAAATTTCTGGTTTCAGTACCAGTCCAGCTGGGTTGCACTGAGTTCTCCTTAACTGCAGGTGTCGCTGTCACCGCCAGCAAGAGTAGTAACACCGTCTAGCTGGGTGTATTGAATGCCATTGTTTTCTGTGAACCAGCCCAGTGGGCGTGTCCTCCTGACCCTCCTGGCCTGGGGTGCGGAACCATGCATACTGAGTCACGGGGCCGGCTGGCCCGAGGCGACGCAACTGAGGCCTGACTGGATTTCGGGGGCCTACTGATCCAAGGGTGGTCCGGTGCCGTCTCATCTGAAGGGAGAGGCCCAGCAACTGAAGAACCCCAGAGGAGGACTCTTCAGGAGAAGGCCGTGTGCAAGGCTGGCTTCTCTAGAGGAGACTGGAGGCTTAGTTGCTCTCTAGTTGCTCACTATTTTCTCAGAGGGAGCAATTGCCCTATTGCCACAGCCCCCCCCCCCCCTCCCCCGGATCCGCCCCTGAAGCCAGAGCTGTTTTTACGTGCACTGTCACTGTACTAATGATACTGGCTGGGAAGAGGTTAACATTTATGAGCAATCAAGGAGTTAACTGTGTGTACTGTTTATACTAAGCAATGTGTTACTCCCTGCTTCGTAGTGAAAAGAAAAACAGAGCATCGCTCCTGTAACCATTCTGTCATTCTTCCTGGCCATAAATCATTTGGCGGGACCTGCTGATCGGCTTGTGCAGTAGCGAATGACAGCACAGCCAGGCAGCGGGCATGCGCGCCCCCCTACCCAGGAAATACAAACTTATGTACATGTACATGATTCAGCACAGCAGGGCCGTCCTGCCGCAGTATAAGAGCAGTGAGCGCTCCTGAAGCGGTTAATAGAGGTCTATACATCAGGCCAAATAACAAGGAATGACTAAGGAGGAATGAGGGACAGAAGGACTTGGCTCCAAAAGAGGGACAGTTGGGAGAGATGATTTTGGTGAAACTTCTAGTGTATCTGGTTGCTGCCAGGTAAGTGACCCGTTTCCCTGGATCCTTTGCTGGCCATTCAAGGCCCTCCATGTGACCATTATGACCACCCCCTGGGCTACAGAGAGCCCCGCTTGACTGCTATGATCTTACCATGTTGCTGGTGGTGTCCCTGCTCACCTCAATCAAGAAGGGTTGCTGGTGGTCCTGCTTCCAGAAATCTCAAGCTGGAGACGTACCGATTCTGATAATGACATGGCAACCATAGCCAATCAATTGGGATTTGTCACTATGCACTTTTGTCTGTGTTTCTTTTTCTTACTCGGATGGAGGGTGTGGGTCCTCGAACCTACCCTGAAGTTTGGTGTGGCCATCGGGTTCCTTCCTCCCCTGAAGTGGGGAGTGTCTCTCTTTTGGGAGAGCCCCCCACCTAGCACTTGGTGTTCATCTTCAACTGACCATGAGGAGACGGGTCCACCAGACTTTTGGGCTAGGTCATGGGTTCTCAACCTGTGACCATCCAGGTTTGGGGGATCTCCAAGCCCCATGAAGGCAGAAGCATGATGGGAGTTGTGGTTACCAAAAAAAAAAAGCTTGAGGAACACAGGCTGAGCACCTATGGGCTAGGTGGGCCAAGTTGAGCATTGCTCCTGTCAGGAGCCTTGCTCCATTGGGTAGGGTACTTCTTCAAGGGTGGACTAGACATCCAGGTTTGGGGGATCTCCAAGCCCCATGAAGGCAGAAGCATGATGGGAGTTGTGGTTACCAAAAAAAAAAGGTGGAGGAACACAGGCTGAGCACCTATGGGCTAGGTGGGCCATGTTGAGCCTTGCTCCATTGGGTAGGCTACTTCTTCAGGCGTGGACTAGACATCCAGGTTTGGGGGATCTCCAAGCCCCATGAAGGCAGAAGCATGATGGGAGTTGTGGTTACCAAAAAAAAAAGCTGGAGGAACACAGGCTGAGCACCTATGGGCTAGGTGGGCCATGTTGAGCCTTGCTCCTGTCAGGAGTCTTGCTCCATTGGGTAGGGTACTTCTTCAGGTGTGGACTAGACATCCAGGTTTGGGGGATCTCCAAGCCCCATGAAGGCAGAAGCATGATGGGAGTTGTGGTTACCAAAAAAAAAAAGCTGGAGGAACACAGGCTGAGCACCTATGGGCTAGGTGGGCCATGTTGATCCTTGCTCCTGTCAGGAGCCTTGCTCCATTGGGTAGGGTACTTCTTCAGGCGTGGACTAGACATCCAGGTTTGGGGGATCTCCAAGCCCCCATGAAGGCAGAAGCATGATGGGAGTTGTGGTTACCAAAAAAAAAAAGCTGGAGGAACGCAGGCTGAGCACCTATGGGCTAGGTGGGCCATGTTGAGCCTTGCTCCTGTCAGGAGTCTTGCTCCATTGGGTAGGGTACTTCTTCAGGCGTGGACTAGACATTCAGGTTTGGGGGATCTCCAAGCCCCATGAAGGCAGAAGCATGATGGGAGTTGTGGTTACCAAAAAAAAAAGCTGGAGGAACGCAGGCTGAGCACCTATGGGCTAGGTGGGCCATGTTGAGCCTTGCTCCTGTCAGGAGTCTTGCTCCACTGGGTAGGGTACTTCTTCAAGCATGGACTAGACATCCAGGTTTGGGGGATCTCCAAGCCCCATGAAGGCAGAAGCATGATGGGAGTTGTGGTTACCAAAAAAAAAAAGCTGGAGGAACGCAGGCTGAGCACCTATGGGCTAGGTGGGCCATGTTGAGCCTTGCTCCTGTCAGGAGCCTTGCTCCACTGGGTAGGGTACTTCTTCAGGGGTGGACTAGACATCCAGGTTTGGGGGATCTCCAAGCCCCATGAAGGCAGAAGCATGATGGGAGTTGTGGTTACCAAAATAAAAAGCTGGAGGAACACAGGCTGAGCACCTATGGGCTAGGTGGGCCATGTTGAGCCTTGCTCCTGTCAGGAGTCTTGCTCCATTGGGTAGGGTACTTCTTCAGGTGTGGACTAGAGACACGCCCTTTAGGTGTTTACATTTTTGCCCATCACTACAGGTTTAAAAAAAAATTAAAATAAATTTGAGTAAATTACAGAAAGTAATAAAGTAAGGCATAATAATAACATGCGTCAGTCAGTTTTGTGGCTGTTCCTATTGAGGGTGGTGCAGCACAGGAAGAAGGGCAGAAGAAGAAATACTGGCAGGACCACCAGATATTTAGGACTTGATTTGGACAGAGGAAATATTTCAGCTTTTATGAAAGTAAACCAGCACTTCTGAATTGATCGGAGTGAACTTTTGTTTTAGGCGGACATACACTTTAAACACTAAACTACCCGCTTTATGTCTGATTGTACACAACACCCTCCAGGCTGCCAAGAGAGCG
This sequence comes from Lithobates pipiens, assembly GCF_037356315.1. Lineage (NCBI taxonomy): Eukaryota > Metazoa > Chordata > Amphibia > Anura > Ranidae > Lithobates > Lithobates pipiens. Next base: position 4,816,781 of record NW_027507764.1, on the reverse strand, counting down.
CCGAAAAAGACATTAATCGATTAACATTTTATTATCTGGTTTCCTAAGTGCACGCAGGCGCCTGGTGCCAAGTGAGAACAATCTTATTTCCCTCTAATTTATAACAGATTATAGAGCGGCGGTACGCGCAGCAGCTGCTGCGGATTCGCAGTGTGCCTATCCAGGTGGGTCCATGCCGACATCTTCAGAGCCGTCGTCCTCCTTCTCCCCTAACAGTCACGTTTTATTGGATCATCATACATATTTAACATTCACTTCACAGACGTTATTAATAAAGAATAATAACTTCCTGCAAGAGTTTTATGCTCAAATTTCATTATAGTTTAAAAAAATCAAAAAATAACCATCCAAGTGTCGTTTGATAGGGAAGAATCATCTGTTCGTGACACTTATCCTTATCATATGATTGATGCCATTTGTCTATTTCATCAGTCGAACTGTAGCTGGTTAGAGGCCGAGATGAGAAGAAGACTTTCCTTACACCTCCGGTCTGGAGAGAAGTACAGAGTGCTGCGGGTGCCGAAAGTCCAGTCTATGGAAGGTCACTTCATGAAGGCTTCACTAGGTCGATGAGAAGGTCACTAAGTAAAAGCAGACTGAAGGCAGCTGGCAGAAACATTGGCGCACACAGCAACCTACAGTGGTGTGAAAAAGTGTTTGCCCCCTTCCTCATTTCCTGTTCCTTTGCATGTTTGTCACACTTAAGTGTTTCGGAACATCAAACCAATTTAAACAATAGTCAAGGACAACACAAGTAAACACAAAATGCAATTTGTAAATGAAGGTGTTTATTATTAAAGGTGAAAAAAAATCCAAACCATCATGGCCCTGTGTGAAAAAGTGATTGCCCCCTAAACCTAATAACTGGTTGGGCCACCCTTAGCAGCAACAACTGCAACCAAGCGTTTGCGATACCGTGCAATGAGGCTTTTACAGCGTCCTGGAGGAATTTTGGCCCACTCATCTTTGCAGAATTGTCCTAATTCAGTTACATTAGAGGGTTTTCGAGCATGAACGGCCTTTTTAAGGTCATACCACAACATCTCAATAGGATTCAGGTCAGGACTTTGGCTAGGCCACTCCAAAGTCTTCATTTTGTTTTTCTTCAGCCATTCGGTGGTGGACTTGCTGGTGTGTTTAGGATCATTGTCCTGCTGCAGAACCCAAGTTGGTTTCAGCTTGAGTACACGAACAGATGGTCGGACATTCTCCTTCAGGATCTCTTGGTAGACAGCAGAATTCATAGTTCCTTTTATCACGGCAAGTCTTCCAGGTCCTGAAGCAGCAAAACAGCCCCAGACCATCACACTACCACCACCATATTTTACTGTTGGTATAATGTTCTTTTTATGAAATGCAGTGTTCCTTCTACGCCAGATATACTTGGACACACACCTTCCAAAGAGTTCCACTTTTGTCTCATCGGTCCACAGAATGTTGTCCCAAAAGTCTTGGGGATCATCAAGATGTGTTGTGGAGAAATTGAGACGAGCTTTGATGTTCTTTTTGCTCAGCAGTGGTTTTCTCCTTGGAACTCTGCCATGCAGGCCATTTTTGCCCAGTCTTTTCCTGATGGTGGAGGCATGAACGCTGACCTTAACTGAGGCAAGTGAGGCCTGCAGTTCCTTGGACGTTGTTGTGGGGTCTTTTGTGACCTCTTGGATGAGTCGTCGCTGCGCTCTTGGGGTAATTTTGGGCGGCCGGCCACTCCTGGGAAGGTTCACCACTGTTCCATGTCTTCGCCATTTGTGGATAATGGCTCTCACTGTGGTTCGCTGGATTCCCAAAGCTTTGGAAATGGCTTTATAACCCTTTCCAGACTGATAGATCTCAATTACTTTCTTTCTCAATTGTTCCTGAATTTCTTTGGGTCTCGGCATGATGTGTAGCTTTTAAGGATCTTCTGGTGGACCTTACTGTGTCAAGCAGCTCCTATTTAAGTGATGCCTTGATTGTGAACAGGTGTGGCAATAATCAGGCCTGGGTGTGGCTAGAGAAATTGAACTCAGGTGTGGACAACCACAGTTATAGTATGTTTTAACAAGGGGGGCAATCATTTTTTCACACAGGGCCATGATGGTTTGGATTTTTTTTCACCTTGAATAATAAACACCTTCATTTACAAATTGCATTTTGTGTTTACTTGTGTTGTCCTTGACTATTGTTTAAATTGGTTTGATGTTCCGAAACACTTAAGAGTGACAAACATGCAAAGGAACAGGAAATGAGGAAGGGGGCAAACACTTTTTCACACCACTGTAGAAGCATTATCAAATGCAGGCAGTGGTTGGAAGCCAAAAAGACAGACAGCAGGCAGGGAACAAGGAAGGATAGCAGTCAAGAGGAAGGCCGAGATCTCACTGAAAACTCATCAGAGACAAGCCAAGCCCAGAGACTAGCCAAGGTAACCCTGGGAATCAGCAAAGACATTCCATGGACAAGGAACTACCCTGGGGTCACAAGTAGAAGTAAACTGAAGGCAGCTGGTAGAACATTGGAACACACAGCATGCTAGAGGCATAGTTAGAGATGGGCAGTGCTTGAAAACCAAGAAGACAGACAGCAAGCAGGAAACAAGGCAGAACAGCGGTCAAGAGGAAGGCCGAGATCTCACCAGAAAGTTAGCAGGGACAAGCCGTGGTCAGGAACTTCCCTGTGGTCAAAACAGGACTAAGAAGACATAAACCATGGTCAGGAACTACCTGAGGTCACAACAGTAGTGAGAAAGCACAACCCATAGAAAGGAACTACCAGAGTCCATAGCAGGAAAAAGAAGACATAAGTCATGGTGAGGAACTATGCAAGGTCAAAAGTAGAAGCAAACTGAAGGCAGCTGGCAGAACACTGGAGCACACAGCAGGCTAGAAGCATCATTAGAGATGGGCAATGGTTCAAAGCCAAAAAGAGGGGGAAAACACTGCGCTCCCTATATAAGTGACAAAAAATTGTGATATAACACAAAACAGCAGCTAACATACAAACAAACTAAGTCAAAATAACGAATGATAACAAACAATGTAGCGCTATAATGTAAAAAAATGTAAAAAAAAATAGACATAAATCACCTAATGATCTGGTAGTGAAATCAAACTTAAAAGGTCAGCACTCATATCACATGTTGTGCAGTCTAGTAAGGAATACAGAAAATGTGCTTCAGTGAACTAACAATATGAGCATAAAAAAGTCCAGCTATGACAAAATAATGTGAAACGTCAGTCCAGATATTCCATTGGTATGAACTATGTATAGCCTTCTGTTCACAGCCAGAAAATATTATAGAAAACGGTGGATACCCTTACCGAAAATGGTGGACACAAACTACTGTATACAGGGCTGGACTGGGACAGAAATTTGGCCCTGGACTTCATCCAGACCGGCCCACTTACATTTTGAGTGTCCCATCAGCACCCCCTTACATCAGAGTGTCCCATTACTAGCCCCCTTACAACAGAGTGTCCCATTTCCAGCCCCCTTACATCAGAGTGTCCCATCAGCTCCCCCTTACATCAGAGTGTCCCATCACCAGCCCCCTTACATCAGAGTGTCCCATCACCAGCCCCCTTACATCAGAGTGTCCCATCACCAGCCCCCTTACATCAGAGTGTCCCATCAGCACCCCTTACATCAGAGTGTCCCATTACCAGCCCTCTTACATCAGAGTGTCCCATCACCACCCCTTACATCAGAGTGTCCCATCAGCACCCCCTTACATCAGAGTGTCCCATCACCAGCCCCCTTACATCAGAGTGCCCCATCACCAGCCCCCTTACATCAGAGTGTCCCATCAGCACCCCTTACATCAGAGTGTCCCATTACCAGCCCTCTTACATCAGAGTGTCCCATCACCACCCCTTACATCAGAGTGTCCCATCAGCACCCCCTCACATCAGAGTGTCCCATCACCACCCCTTACATCAGAGTGTCCCATCACCACCCCCTCACATCAGAGTGTCCCATCACCATCCCTTACATCAGAGTGTCCCATCAGCACCCCCTCACATCAGAGTGTCCCATTACCAGCCCTCTTACATCAGAGTGTCCCATCACCACCCCCTTACATCAGAGTGTCCCATCACCACCCCTTACATCAGAGTGTCCCATCACCACCCCCTCACATCAGAGTGTCCCATCACCACCCCTTACATCAGAGTGTCCCATCACCAGCCCCCTAACATCAGAGTGTCCCATTACCAGCCCCCTTACATCAGAGTGTCCCATCACCAGCCCCCTTACATCAGAGTGTCCCATCACCAGCCCCCTTACATCAGAGTGTCCCATCACCACCCCCTTACATCAGAGTGTCCCATCACCACCCCTTACATCAGAGTGTCCCATTACCAGCCCCCTTACATCAGAGTGTCCCATCAGCATCCCCTCACATCAGAGTGTCCCATTACCAGCCCCCTTACATCAGAGTGTCCCATCACCAGCCCCCTTACATCAGAGTGTCCCATCACCAGCCCCCTTACATCAGAGTGTCCCATCACCAGCCCCCTTACATCAGAGTGTCCCATCACCACCCCCTTACAGCAGAGTGTCCCATCAGCAGCCCCTTACATCAGAGTGTCCCATTACCAGCCCCCTTACATCAGAGTGTCCCATCAGCACCCCCTTACATCAGAGGGTCCCATCAGCAGCCCCCTTACATCAGAGTGTCCCATCAGCAGCCCCCTTACATCAGAGTGTCCCATCACCAGCCCCCTTACATCAGAGTGGCCTACTGAGCCATCGGCCCACCGGGAAACTCCCGGTAGTCCCGATGGCCAGTACATGCCTGACTGTATAGTAAATGTGTCGCGCAGGCTTATGTGCGTCACACACCATTCGTATACATCAGGTCATGGATCACCATCCGAATAGTCGCTGCCCACTTCAGGATCGGTACACCTCAGATCTCTAGGGTTTTCAACTCTCTCTCGAAGGTTCCGGTCAGCTAGGAGCTCAGAGCGGGTTCACCATAAACAAAAAGTAAGGACACAATGCCTCTCATAGTGAAATTCCACCATTAAAGGTTTTATTTGAAAAAAAATTCCAAATGACATATAAAAAATGACATAAAAAATATCCAAAAAGAATCACGTGATCCAATAAAAATGAACGATAAAAAGAGCAATATGGGGAGCTAGCCCCAAGAACAGCGGTCAAGAGGAAGGCCGAGATCTCACCAGGAAGTTAGCAGGGACAAGCCGTGGTCAGGAACTTCCCTGGGGTCAAAACAGGACTAAGAAGACATAAACCATGGTCAGGAACTACCTGAGGTCACAACAGTAGTGAGAAAGCATAACCCATAGAAAGGAACTACCAGAGTTCATAGCAGGAATAAGAAGACATAAGTCATGGTGAGGAACTACGCAAGGTCAAAAGTAGAAGCAAACAGAAGGCAGCTGGCAGAACATTGGAGCACACAGCAGGCTAGAAGCATCATTAGAGATGGGCAATGGTTCAAAGCCAAGAAGACAAACAGCAGGCAGGAAACAAGGCAGAATAGCAGTCAAGAGGAAGGTCAAGATCTCACCGGAAAGTTAGCAGAGGCAAACCATGGTCAGGAACCAGTCAGTGTGACACTAGACATCAGCAGAGACAAGCTGTGGTCAGGAACTAGCTGGGGTCGCATCAGGAATCAACAGAGACAAGCCGTAGTCAGGAACTACCTGGGATCACAACACGAATAAGAAAATTTAAGGTCAGGACCTACCCAAAGTCAAAACAGGAACAAGAAGACATAAGCCATGGTCAGGAACTACCTGAGATCACAAATGGAATAAGAAGAACTAAGTCATGGTCAGGAACTACTTGAGCTCACAACAGGCATAAGAAAACATACGCCATGGTGAACAACTAGCTAAAGTCACAACAGGAACCAGAAGACATAAACCATGGTCAGGACCCACCCAAGGTCACAACAGTAACAAGAAGATGTAACCATGGTCAGGAACTACCCGAGGTAACAACAGGAATAAAAAGACATAAGCCATGGCCAGGACCTATCCAAGGTCACAACAGGAACAAAAAGACATAAGCCATGGTCAGGAACTACCTGAGAGCACAACAGAAATAAGAAGACATAAGCCATGGTCAGGAATTACCCAAAGTCAAAACAGGAACAAGAAGGCAGAAACCATGGACAGGACCTACGCAAGGTCACAACACTAACAAAAAAGCATAAATCATGGTCAGGACCAACCCAAGGTTACAACAGGAATAAGAAGGCACAAGCCATGCTCAGGAACTACAGGGACAAGAAAAATCACATAGCCAGGAACTACCAAAAATCACATAAGGAGCAAGATGGCATAGGCCATGGTCAGGAACTACTTGAGGTCACAACATTAGTAAAAAGACTAAAGCCATGGTCAGGAACTACTTGAGGTCACAACATTAGTAAAAAGACTAAAGCCATGGTCAGGAACTACTTGAGGTCACAGCAGGAATAAGAAAATATAAGCTATGGTCAGGAACTACCAGAGGTTACAACAGTAATAAGAAAACCAAAGCCATGGTGAGGAACTACTTGAGGTCACAACAGGAACAAAAAGACATAAGCCATGGTCAGGACCTACCTGAGGTCACACCAGCAGCAGAAACAAGCCATGATCAGGGACTACACAAGGTCACAACAGGAACAAGAAGACATTAGCCATGGTCAGGAACTATCCAAGGTCACACCAGAACCAGAGACAAGCTCTTTCCTGGAACTATTCACCTCCCAGCCCCTCATCAGCCTCTTTATTTTATGTACCCTTGCTACCTAGGAGGTGAAGTGATGAGTGTAAGCAGGGTGCTGTGAGGTGTCGCAAGGTGATTTGACATGTTGCGGGGTGCTTTGAGGTGTCACAGGGTAATGTGAAGTGTTGCAGGGTGCTGCGAGGTGTTGCAGGGTGCTGTGAGTGACAAGGGGTGCTGAGAGTGACGTGGGGTGCTGAGAGTGAAGCAGGGTGAGCTGAGAGCGATGCAAGGTGCTGAGAGTGACGCAGGGTGCTAAGAGTGGTGTGATGTGCTGTGAGGGGTGCAGGGTGCTGAGACTGAGGTGAGCTGCTGTGAGCGGTGCAGGGTGTTGAGACTGAGGCGAGCTGCTGTGAGCGGTGCAGGGTGCTGAGACTGAGGCGAGCTGCTGTGAGCGGTGCAGGGTGCTGAGACTGAGGCGAGCTGCTGTGAGCGGTGCAGGGTGCTGAGACTGAGGCGAGCTGCTGTGAGCGGTGCAGGGTGTTGAGACTGAGGCGAGGTGCTGCGAGGGGTGCAGGGTGCTGAGACTGAGACGAGGTGCTGAGAGTGACACGGGGTGCTGTGAGGTAAATGGAGTAGCTGTAGTGCAATGGGAGAGCAGAGTAGAGTACCAATAGCAAGTCCTTAATTATTGTCCCCTTTAGAATAGAGGGTAATAATGTCCAATAGGATTGGTGATGTCACTCAGTGCACATCCTGCTCCATGTATAAGTTCCTTTATGATCCAATCGAGGGCGAATATCGCTGTGTGAGATGTCAGCTAGTGGTTTCTCTGGAAGCCCAGATCATGGATCGAGAAAACAAGGTGGCAACACTGCACAGCATCAACAACCTGGAAAGGAGTTTAGACATTACCCAGCAGGTGCTGGCATGGGCCAGCACAGATGAGGTTGGAGACATGGAGGCACAGGAGCCAGAGGTAGATAGCTGGGTTACATCTAGAAGGAGGGGTAAAGGTAAGAGCGCTAGGGAGGACAGTCCAGAGTTGGCACACCCCAACAAATATGCCAAGGTGCATGATGCTGGCGATATAAGCTCAGGGGTGGCTGTGCTGGAGCAGGCATCTCTCCTCTAGCTGCCAGAAGAGTGACGGTTTCGGGAAGGAGGGGGGCAGAGATGCAGGAAAGGTTAGACAGGCACTGGTATTAGGGGACTCAAATATTCGGAGGACAAAGAGGGCAATCTGTCAAAAAGACTGTGGTCGCCAAACAGTATGTTGTTTACTGGGTGCTTGGGTTCGGCACATCGTGGATCGGGTGGTCAGATTATTTGGTGTGGCTGGGGAGGACCCAGCTGTCATGGTAGACGTTGGCACCAATGACAAAGTGAGAGGAAGGTGGAGAGTACTTAAAAATGATTTCAGGGACCTAGAGAATAAATTGAGGAGAAGGACCTGCAAGGTCCTGAAATACTCCCTGTACCTCGAGCCACACCAGGAAGGCAGCAGGAGATTAGAGAACTGAACAAGGGGCTGAGGAACTGGTGTAGGAAAGAGGGGTTCGGGTTCGTGGAGAACTGGGCTGACCGGCTCTTTAGTAAGGATAAGCTGCACCTTAATGGGGATGGTACAGCTCTATTGGGAAGAAAGATGGCCACAAAGTTGGAGGGGCTTTTAAACTAGGTGTTGGGGGAGGGGGTTTAGATCAGGGGTAGGCAACCTCGGCCCTCCAGCTGTGGTGAAAATACAATTCCCATCATGCTTCTACCTCTAGGAGTCATGCTTGTGATTGTCAGGGTCTCACAATGTCTCATGGAAGTTGTAGTTTCAAAACAGCTGGAGGGCCGAGGTTGCCTATCCCTGGTTTGGAGGTAGCAATAACCAGCAGTGAGCATAGGACCAATGGGAATAGTGATGATATATTCATAACATCTAATCCTGGGGATAATGGGTTACCAAATCAAAAACAAAGCCTGAGAAATCATATGGAAAAAAATATATAAGTACCAATACAAAACTCAGCGGAATGTTCACAAATGCCAGGAGCCAAGTCAATAAAATGGAGGAACTGGAGCTGCTACTACACGAGGAGGATGTGGCCTTCATGGGAATATCAGAAACTTGGTTTGATAGCTCACATGACTGGCTGGCAAATATTCCTTGTATAGGAGGGACAGGGAGGATAGGAGAGGGGGAGGGGTGTGTCAATATATTAGGAATGATTTAAGGGTAGAAGAGCGGAATGACATCAGTGATGGGGCAACGGGAAGGTGGAGTCCGTATGGGTGGAACTCCAAAGAGTGGAAGTAAACAGGAAATGACTAGGTGGGGTATGTTACAGGCCCCCAAACCTGAGGGATAAGGTGGAGTTGGATCTTCTTTCACAATTAGAAATGGCAGCATGACTGGGAAATGTCATCACAATGGGGGGACTTCAACTATCCCGACATTGACTGGGCGGAAGGGACATCGCACTTGTTAAAGGCCCGCCATTTCTTAAATGTTCTACAGGACAGCTTCATGTCCCAGTTGGTGGATTCCCCGACTAGGAGTAACGCATTGCTAGATCTTCTAATTACAAATGATACAGATTTGATTGCAGATGTGAAAATATAGGACAACTTGGGAACTAGCGACCACGGGATTATTACATTCTGCATAAATCATAAGAAAGTGAGGCATGAGGGGAGTACAAAAACACATTTCAAAAGAGCCGACTTTTGTAAACTACACTCAATGCTGCAGGATATTAAGTGGGGCCAAATCCTTGAAACATTGATCACAAAGGAAAAATGGGAATGCTTTAGGAACATAACAAATAAATGTATCACCAAGTGCATTCCAAGGGGTAATAAATATAGAAAGAACAAAGGTTAAACCTGGGTGGCTGAGACAAAAAGTAAAATGTCATATGAAGGATGAAAAAAAAATGGCCTTTAAAAAGTACAAAGTGCAGGGTCAGTGTCAGCATTCCAACAATACAAGGAATTCAATGTGTGGTGTATGAACTCAAGCAGGGCGGCTAAAAAAGACTATGAGAGACACATAGCGGAGGAGAGTAAAAATAATCCCAACAAGTTTTTTTTATATATATCAACATTAAAAAGGCGAGGACGGAACACATAGGCCCCATTAAGGACGAGGAAGGGAAGGTGGTTACAGGTGACACTGAGAAGCCATCTGTACTAAATGCTTTCTTCTCCTCAGTCTTCACACAGGAAAAAGAGGGGTATACCGACCACGACTGTATTGTTAGCAATAGGATCCACCCTTGTGGCTAACAGAGGCCAGAATCCGAGAAGGATTAGAGAAGCTTAACATAAATCACCAGGAACAGATGGCTTACACCCGAGAGTCCTTAAAGAACTGAGTCAGGTTATAGCCAGACCACTATTCCTAATCTTCATGGACAGCATACTGACAGGATTGGTACCAGCTGATTGGCAAAAAGACAACGTGGTACCAATATTCAAAAAAGGGCAGAGATCTATTTCTGGGAACTATAGGCTTGTCAGTCTAACATCGATAGTATGTAAACTATTTGAGGGGATGATAAGGGACCATACCCAAGACTTTTCTGATGAAAATATTATCATAAGCACAGGTTTACGAAAGGTCACTCTTGCCAACCCAACCTATTTGTCAGAAACCATGAATCAGACCGAGACAGAAGTACAATTAAATCACACTTGTTTATTAAATAAACATAAAAAGGTAAATAGAAAAAGCATAGTCAAAGCATAGCCAGAGTCCAGTAACCGGATCGAGTAGTCAGCCAAGCCAGAAGTCAGCAACAGCAAGCAGGATAAGGAGCCAGGAGGGATGTCAGCAATCCAGTCTTTAAACAGAACCGCAGGAGATGGTTTCTTGTGATGTGACCAAGGCGAAGGCAGAGGTGAAGTGAGCTGGACAGCTTTAAGTAGGCAGGTCCGACGAGCATGATCAGGAACAGCTGGTAACTGTGGAGAGAGATGAGAGCAGGCAATTAGCCGATAGCTGAGCAGCCAGCCGAGAGAAGGAAGGGCTAAGCCAGCCCTGACACTATTAACATTCTACGAGTTAGTGAGCTGCCACCTGAACAAATGTAGGCTGGTGGATGTGGTGTATCTGGATTTTGATACAGTTCCCCACAAACGCTTATTCTACAAGCTGAGGTCTGTAGGCATGGACCATAGGGTATGTACCGGGATAGAAAAATGGCTACGGGGGGGTCCGAAGGGTTGTGATAAATAACATGTAATCAGATTGGTCTAGAGTGGTTAGTGGGGTACCCCAAGGCTCTGTCCTGTGAACAATTCTGTTTATTTATAGATGATATAGAGGATGGGATAAATCGCTCGATCTCAGTGTTTGCTGACGACACAAAAATATGCAGGGCAATAACAACACAGCAGGATATAGAAACTTTACAAGAGGACCTGAATAAATGTGGGCTACTACATGGCAAATGAAGTTTAATACTGATAAGTGTAAGGTAATGCACTTGGGTGGGGGTAAAAATATAAACGCAAGTTACTCAATAGAAGAGAACCCCCTAGAGGCTTCCAGGATGGAGAAGGATCTGGGGGTCCTAGTAGAAGATAGACTGAACAATAGCATGCATTGTCAAGCTGCCACTACCAAAGCCAGCAGAATATTGGCATGCATTAAAAAGGGAATTACTCCAGAGATAAGAGGATTATTCTGCCACCATATAGAACTCTGGTCCGGCCTCACCTGGAGTTTTCCATCCAGCTCTGGTCACCAATCCTCCGAAAGGAGGTGCTGGAGCTGGAGGGAGTCCAGAGAAGAGCAACTAAATTAAAAAGGGGGCTGGAGGACTACAAGCGCTAGATTTATTCTCCCTGGAGAAGAGACACTTGAGAGGAGATATGATAGTGATATACAAATATCTCAATGGTGATCCCGGAGTAGGGAGTAAACTCTTCAGTCTCAGGGGGGGGGTGTAGGAGGGCACGGGGGCCACACGATGAGACTGGAGGAGAAGCGGTTTAACCTTAAGCTGTGTAGGGTTTTTTTTTTTGTTCACTGTCAGGGCGATAAGGATGTGGAACTCTCTTCCACAATCAGTGGTGTTGGCAGGAAGTATGGATAGTTTTAAAAGACTCTTGGACGGGGCATCTTAGCAAAAACAATATGCAGGGATATGGGAAATGATTTTCCTACACACATATACACACACACACACACAGGTTGAACTGGATTGACTGTTGTTATTCAACCTTACCTATGTAGCGGCATTCCCCGACCTCCAAAGGCCTAATGGTGACCTCCAGAGTTAGGGAGAGCTGAGATATTTCTTCACAGTGTGGGTTACTAGGCATGGTGGGTGTAATGCAAGCTGAAAACATGGGCGCCAGCAAGGGCGGACTGACCGTTAGGCCCCTCGGGCACTGCCCGAGGGCCCCCGGGCCACTAGGGGGCCCCATCAGGGTTGCCAGCCTCAGTAAAACCAGGGACAGTATGTAAAAATCTTTTCTTTTTTTTTGACATCTGTCTCTGAAATGTCCCTTACTGACATCCTTTTGGTCTAAAACTCCTGAGATTATAGCTGCTCCGCCTCTCCAGTGCCTTCTCAGCCAATAGAAACATGTCTGTGTATACTGTGTGTACATGTATGTGTATACTGTGTGTGTATACTGTGTGTACATGTATGTGTATACTGTGTGGCCCCATAATTTCTGATTGCCTGGGGGCTCCGTAATCTCCTATTGCCCGGGGGCCCCGTGAGTTGTCAGTCCGCCCCTGGGCGCCAGTCACTTTTTGAATGCGAACAAAAGAGATTAATTGTCTCTTAACAAGAACTGAGGGAGAGAGGGTTTAGGGCCAGGACACCCTTAGGCAGATGCAATAGCAATTGGCAGATATCTATACAGGTAGAGGGCCTTTAAGCTGGATGCAGTAACTGTATTTGGTAGGGCTGCTGTCTCCTATGGCAACTGAACTTTGAAGAGTCAATAGAGATCTATACACGTAACTCACAGTAACCCAGTATAGATCTTTTCTCACATCTCACAATATCCTACTGTAGATCTTCACTCACTGAGCTCCCGAGTCTCTCACTAGACTTCCAGATCCCAGTCGTCACCGGATCCCCTGAGCTCCTCCACAGCTATCCCGCTGTATAGTCCTCAGGCTTCACCCCCCCGGTAACCCGCTGGGTCCCTGGCTTGGCACTCTGCTGAAGCTTTCCCACTTGTTCACCATCCCCGGCTAGTGAATAAGGCTGCTCTGGCACTTCTTCAGACTTCCATAACTGGCCACTGATGACCGGAGTGGTTGTCCCTTAATGGCGTCTGTGTCTCCTTTTATCTCTGACCTTGATCCTCACTTGCCTCTGGTAACAGGAGTGGTCAACTGCTTCCCCCTCACCGCTGGCAACCATGCGGTTCCCCGTCCGGTGGAACCTCTGCAACTTGGTTTGGCTTCCGGCCGAAAGCCCCAACCCCCTTCTCCAGTGGCGTAACTAGAACCTTCAGGGCCCCCCGATGCAAGAAACCATGAAGGGCCCCCCTGAACCCCAGCCAGGGCCCTTCCCTCCGACTCCGGTGGTGGAACTCCAGGGTGTGGTAACAGTGATGACCATTGTGAGCCCTGTAGTTCCACCACTGGCATCAGTAGTTTTTTTTTTTTTGTATTAATTTTTTTTTTTTTTTTTAGGTGCCCCATTGACTGTCCCTAGGCAGGATAGAGTCCCCGTCCCCAGAAGAGATGAGGTCCTTTTCTCCAGGGCAGCTCTCAACTCTGGCTGGGGAGAACAGACATCGGACTGAGCGGCAATGCATGGAGTAGGAGAGGGGTATTCTGAGGAGCCGGCCGAGGACACAGGTCATGCGGGGAATGCACAACTAAAGAGCAGCCAGTGCGATAGTCGAGCATGGAGCTCTGCTAGTCACCCTCCACCTCCAGCCACCCGTGTGCATGGTGCACTGGTACCCCTAGCTGCCTATGCTGCTGCCGGCCATATGTAGAGGGGGCTGCATGGGCCCCCTGCAGCACAGGGCCCAGTTGCGGTCGCGACTGCTGCACCCCCTATAGTTACGCCCCTGCCCTTCTCTCAAACCTCAATAGGCTTCAGACAGCCTAGCAGCCAGGTGCTCCCAGGATAGGCCTAATGCCATGTACACACGGCCAGACTTTTTCGAGGGACTGAATTCCATCTGACTTTTTGACGGACTTCCATTGAATCGGACTTGTCTACACACAATCACACCAAAGTCCAACGGATTCAACCGTGATGACGTACGGCCGGACTAGAATAAGGAAGTTCACAGCCAGTAGCCAATAGCTGCCCTAGCATTGGTTTTCATCCGTCGGACCAGCATACAGACGGACTGATTTTTCGCCCCGGAACTCGAGTCCTTCGGAAAGATTTGAAACATGTTCTAAATCTAAAGCCCCGTCTGATTTTTCCACAGCCAAGGTCTGATGAAGCCCCACCACACACGGTCGAATTGACCGAGGGATTCGTTCCGTCGGACCTTTGCTGTCGAAAAAGTCCGGCCGTGTGTGTACACGGCATTAGGCTTCTGGCCTAGCAACCCACGTCCACCAAGACAGCCTTCCAGCTGGCACAGAACCCCGATCACCAGACCCCTCCCGAATAAATAGGCGCCCCCAGCAGGCCAAGGAACCCAAGTCAACCTATTCACTCCTAGTCTGGCTTCCGGAATCCCTTATCATTCTACAATGCCACCTAGTGACAGAAGAGAGCGGTGCATCAGATCCAGAGTTAGGGAGAAAGCCAGTGAATCCCCCTATCAATCAGCCAGGCTAGTTACCACCTAGTAAGATAAATTTGTCAGCAACCCTGCCTACTATCAGGGTGCGACACCTACTATGTTACTATGTATTTTTATGACAGTTTTTAAAAAATTCTCCAAAGAACATTTTAAGCAAATTTCCTTTAAGCAGCTTAGTAAGCAAAATTGTCAGTTTTTTTTTTTTTTTTGTTGCAGAAAATAAAATCAGTAATTTTGCAGCAAAACCAAATACATCATAATGACTTTTCTCGGCCCCCCTCAGCACTGAAATGTTGCTTTGGCCGGAGTTAACCTTTAAAGCTGAAGTTTAATCTGCTTATATTTTGCCTTCATTCAGGGCAGGTGCAAGGATTTTTGACACCCTAGGCAAAACTTCATTTTGCCACCCCCCCCCCTTGGTTCCACCCCTAACTCCACCCCTTTGCCGCCCTGCCCATGTATATCCCAACTTTTTAATGAAAATTCAAATGCAGCCTTACCAGCCTCACCAGCGCCCATAGATGCAGCATCACCAGCGCCCATCAAAACAGCCTCACCAGCGCCCATCAAATGCAGCCTCACCAGCACCCATCAATGCAGCCTCACCAGCGCCCATCAATGAAGCCTCACCAGCACCCATCAAATGCAGCCTCACCAGCACCCATCAAATGCAACCTCACCAGCGCCCATCAAATGCAGCCTCACCAGCGCCCATCAAATGCAGCCTCACCAGCGCCCATCAAATGCAGCCTCACCAGCACCCATCAAATGCAGCCTTACCAGCACCCATCAAATTCAACCTCACCAGCGCCCATCAAATGCAGCCTCACCAGCACCCATCAAATGCAGCCTCACCAGCACCCATCAAATGCAGCCTCACCAGCGCCCATCAAATGCAGCCTCACCAGCACCCATCAAATGCAGCCTCACCAGCACCCATCAAATGCAACCTCACCAGCACCCATCAAATGCAACCTCACCAGCGCCCATCAATGCAGCCTCACCAGCGCCCATCAAATGCAGCCTCACCAGCACCCATCAAATGCAGCCTCACCAGCACCCATCAAATGCAGCCTCACCAGCACCCATCAAATGCAACCTCACCAGCACCCATCAAATGCAACCTCACCAGCGCCCATCAATGCAGCCTCACCAGCGCCCATCAAATGCAGCCTCACCAGCACCCATCAAATGCAGCCTCACCAGTGCCCATCAAATGCAGCCTCGCCAGCGCCCCTCAATGCAGCCTCACCAGCACCCACCAAATGCAGCCTCACCAGCGCCCATCAAATACAGCCTCACCAGCACCCATCAATTCAGCTTTACCAGTGCCCATCAAACTCAGCCTCACCAGCGCCCATCAATGCAGCCTCACCAGCGCCCATCAAATGCAGCCTCACCAGCACCCATCAAATGCAGCCTCACCAGCACCCGTCAATGCAGCCTCAGCAGTGCCCATCAAATGCAGCCTCGCCAGCATCTATCAAATGCAGACTCACCAGCACCCATCAAAACAGCCTCACCAGCGCCCATCAAATGCAGCCTCACCAGCGCCCATCAAATGAAGCTTCACCAGCGCCCATCAATGCAGCCTCACCAGTGCCCATCAAATGCAGCCTCACCAGTGCCCATCAAATGCAGCCTCGCCAGCGCCCATCAAATTCAGCCTCACCAGCGCCCATCAAATGAAGCTTCACCAGCGCCCATCAATGCAGCCTCACCAGTGCCCATCAAATGCAGCCTCACCAGTGCCCATCAAATGCAGCCTCGCCAGCGCCCATCAAATGCAGCCTCACCAGCACCCATCAAAACAGCCTCACCGGCGCCCATCAAATGCAGCCTCACCAGCGCCCATCAATGCAGCCTCACAGTGCCCATCAAATGCAGCCTCACCAGCGCCCATCAAATGCAGCCTCACCAGTGCCCAACAAATGCAGCCTTGTCAGCACCGGCCCTGCCTTCATTTGCATGTGCAATGCCCAGGTGATTCTAAGCCTCCATGATGCAGCCTCACCAGCGCCGATTAAATGAAACTTCACCAGCGCCCATCAATGCAGCCTCACCAGCACCCATCAAATTCAGCCTCACCAGTGCTCATCAAATGCAGCCTCACCAACACCCCTCAATGCGGCCTCACCAGTGCCCATCAATGAATGTTTGCTTGCTTCCATTCATTTGGGAGTTGGGACACAGTCATCCGCCGCCTGCTGACGCTGAGACTTGGTTTCTTGCTGCAGAGACAAGAGAGTAGAAACACCAGTGGCTGGGCACCCCTAGACAGCAGTGCGCCCTAGGCGACTGCCTAGTGTGCCTAGTGGTAGCACCGGGCCCTGCCTTCATTTGCATGTGCAATGCCCAGGTGATTCTGACTGAGCCTCCATGATTGAAAGAATAAAAATAAAATGAGAGGGGCGGGGCCAGGACAGACAGGAAATGGGGCGGGGCTCTATCCGACTTGCTGCAGGCTCTGATGTACATGGTGAGAAGCTCGCAGTGTGCGGTGAAATCAGAGGAAGCCGTTTCAGTCCAGGAGATGAGCCGCTACACCAACAAGACAGAAGGAGGGGGGGGGAGGGGGCGAAGGTCAGGTGGAACAGCTGGGGAAGTTGTTGTAATCACACAAGCAGGAACACAAGGTACCCGGGGGGGGGGGCGTCGGTGGCCGGGCCCCTCACCCCGCCCTCCTCTTGTGCCCGCACGCTGTATAATGAGCCCGGGAGCGGCGGTGCTCTTCTGTGAAGAAAGACGTTTTCCTCTCTCCAATCGCCCTGCTCTTCTCCCGGACAGAGAAATGTGCTCTAATTAAGCAGACAAATCCTCGGCGGGGGGGGGGGGAATTTGCATTCTGGGCATGCACGCCGCCTCCACAAGAGGCTTTGTTGGCCGCGCACATCCCGGCGGAGAGCCGCGCGTTCCAATGTGCCAGTTCAGAGCCGGGCCTGGCGACGTTCCTCCTTGCAGAACGGGGGGCGGAGGGTCATCAATGGGTCCCAACCGTCTGAGCGCCCCTTTTATATCACCGCCGGCCCCGGGACTCGTTATTTCTGTATTTCTTCCCTGTTTCTGCACATTCCTCTCCTATGCTTAGATGTGAAGATTTGCAGAGTCACCCTCTAGACGCTGTGCGTGTCACACAATGCCGCCAGCAGACATGTGCCCGAAATAAGATAATGCATCCACATATGGTGAGTATTGATTTTAGCCACCTGACGTCCAACATAAATACACCATATTGCCAAAAGTATTGGGACACCTGCCTTTACACGCGCATGAACTTCAATGGCATCCCAGTCTTAGTCCGGAGGGATCAATATTGCATTGGCTCCGCCCTTTGCAGCTATAACAGCTTCAACTCTTCTGGGAAGGCCGTCCACAAGGTTTAGGAGACGTGTCTATGGGAATGTTTGACCATTCTTCCAGAAGAGCATTTGTGAGGTCAGGCACTGATGTTGGACAAGAAGACCCCCCTCGCAGTCTCCGCTCTAGTTAATCCCAAAGGTGTTCTATCCGGGTGAGGTCAGGACTCTGTGTAGGCCAGTGAAGTTCCTCCACCCCAAACTCACTCATCCATGTCTTTATGGACCTTGCTTTGTGGTCTAAATCATTTGGTGGAGGGGGGATTATGGTGTGGGGGGAGGGGGGATTATGGTGTGGGGGTGGAGGGGGGATTATGGTGTGGGGGGAGGGGGGATTATGGTGTGGGGTTGTTTTTCAGGGGTTGGGTTTGACCCCTTAGTTCCAGTGAAGGGAACTCTTAAGGCGTCAGCATACCAAAATATTTTGGACAATTTCATTCTCCCAACTTTGTGGGAACAGTTTGGGGGACGGCCCCTTCCTGTTCCAACATGACTGCCCACCAGTGCACAAAGCAAGGTCCATAAAGACATGGATGAGCGAGTTTGGGGTGGAGGAACTTGACTGGCCTGCACACCCCAGTTCACCCCAAAGGTGTTCTATTGGGGTTGAGGTCAGGACTCTGTGCAGGCCAGTCAATTTCCTCCACCACAAACTCACTCATCCATGTCTTTATGGACCTTGCTTTGTGCACTGGTCCAAATCATTTGGTGGAGGGGGGATTATGGTGTGGGGGTGGAGGGGGGGATTATGGTGGGGGGTTGTTTTTCAGAGGTTGCGTTTGGCCCCTTACTGCCAGTGAAGGGAACTCTTAAGGCATCAACATACCAAGACATTTTGGACAACCTGATGCTCCCAACTCTGTGGGAAGAGTTTGGGGACGGCCCCTTCCTGTTCCAACATGACTGCCCACCAGTGGACAAAGCAAAGTCCATAAAGACATGGATGAGCGAGTTTGGGGGTGGAGAAACTTAAGTGGCCTGTACACCCCAATTCACCCCAAAGTCGTTCTATTGGGGTTGAGGTCGGGACTCTGTGCAGACCAGTCAAGTTCCTCCCCCCCAAACTCGCTCATCCATGTCTTTATGGACCTTGCTTTGTGCACTGGTGAGGCGGTCATGTTGGAACAGGAAGGGGCCGTCCCCACACTGTTCCCACAAAGTTGGGAGTATGAAAATGTCCAAATGTCTTGGTATACTGACGCCTTAAGAGTTCCCTTCACCGGAACTAAGGGGCCAAGCTCAACCCCTGAAAAACAACCCCCCCACCATAATCTCCCCTCCCTCCACACCATAATCCCCCTTCCCCCACACCATAATCCCTCCCCCGACACCAAATTATTTGCACCAGTGCACAAAGCAAGGTCCATAAAGACATGGATGAACAAGTTTGGGGTGGAGGAACTTGACTGGCCTGCACAGAGTCCCGACCTCAACCCAATAGAAGACCTTTGTGATGAATTAGAGCGGAGACTGTGAGCCAGGCCGTCTAGTCCATCAGTGACTGAACTCACAAATGCTCTTCTGGAAGAATGGTCAAACATTCCCATAGACACATCTCCTAAACCTTGTGGACGGCCTTCCCAGAAGAGGTGAAGCTGTTATAGCTGTAAAGGGCGGAGCCAACTCAATATTGATCCCTCCGGACTAAGACCGGGATGCCATTAAAGTTCATGTGCGTGTAAAAGGAGGTGTCCCAATACTTTTGGTAATATAGTGAATATAAATGTCCTGGACAGTGAGTGGCTATGCCAGGATGCTGGTTGCAGTTGCGGCCATGATCCTGATATTGTTTTTTTTTTTAATCTGATAATCGGGTAAAAGTGATTTGGGCGGCTTTACAGCCCAATTGCTTTGACAGCGTTTGGAAGACCCCCCCCCCCCCCCGCCGCTCGTCGTGGTTCTTGGGCTCTTCGGTTCCTCCAGGGAGCCCAGGACCATGCTAAACGGTTGTGATGGCTTCCCATAGAGGAGATGGAGGAAAATCCGTTCCATGATCTCCTCTATGACCAATGAACCTGAAAGTGACAAGGATTTAGTCACTTCTGGTTTCAGAGCCGTCATTTCCATGACAGTTACAGCCAAGAAAGCAGCTGATCAAACATGATCTACGCTTGGTTAGCTGCTTGGGAGGGCAGAGGAGACATCAGGGGTATAATAGACACCCGATGTCTCCATAAAGAGGATCTGCCACTGCCAAAAATGTATCTCAAGGGGGCTTGTTTCCCTCTGATTTCACCTGGTGGTCTGGCCAGTAATACACCTCCTGCATTAGAGCGCCCCCACTCTGGATGAAGGAGCACAAGGGGCACCTTTGAGCAGCAGCCTTGTCAGTCTGGGGGGAGGGGGATGTATGAGGTGGACTTGCAGATTTAGATACACTAACAGCCAAACTCCAGATCACACTTGATAAGCAGTTACAGCAAAATGTTTTTTTTTTTTTTCTTTTGTGATAAAGATTTTACATGAATAAATAAAAGCTGATTATTGTAAGCACCCCGGTCATAGAAACATGGCAACACAGAAAAGTGATGGCAGAAAAAACACACAGAGAGGTCCATCGAGTCTGTCAGTAGTAAATGGTTTGTCTCATCTCTGTAACTGACACAATCTGCAAGAGAGCAACAGACTTACTGGTCAGATCACCAGAAAAGAAAACTAATGCAGACATTCAATTTAGGAAGTGATAAGCTTCAATATAATGAATGTTTGCTTTTGAGTTCAATACCATTTTATTGTCATCCATCCACCATGTTCTCCTTTAAATCATACATCCGCCATGTTCTCCATTATGTCCTCCATCCGCCATGTTCTCCATTATGTCCTCCATCCGCCATGTTTTTCTTTATATCATCCATCTACAATGTTCTCTTTTATGTCCTCCATCCACCCTGTTGTCCTTTCTGTAATCCATTCACCATGTTCTCCTTTCTGCCATCCATCATGTTCTCCTTTATGTCATCCATCCACCATGTTCTCCTTTATGTCATCCGTCCACCATGTTCTCCTTTATATCATCCATCCACCATGTTCTCCTTTATGTCCTCCATCCACCATGTTCTCCTTTATATCATCCATCCACCATGTTCTCCTTTATATCATCCATCCACCATGTTCTCCTTTATGTCCTCCATCCACCATGTTCTCCTTTCTTTCATCCATCCACCATGTTCTCCTTTATGCCCTCCATCCACCATGTTCTCCTTTATGTCATCCATCCACCATGTTCTCCTTTCTTTCATCCATCCACCATGTTCTCCTTTATGTCTTCCATCCACCATGTTCTCCTTTCTTTCATCCATCCACCATGTTCTCCTTTATGTCCTCCATCCACCATGTTCTCCTTTCTTTCATCCATCCACCATGTTCTCCTTTATGCCCTCCATCCACCATGTTCTCCTTTATGTCATCCATCCACCATGTTCTCCTTTCTTTCATCCATCCACCATGTTCTCCTTTATGTCTTCCATCCACCATGTTCTCCTTTCTTTCATCCATCCACCATGTTCTCCTTTATGTCCTCCATCCACCATGTTCTCCTTTCTTTCATCCATCCACCATGTTCTGCTTTCTGTCATTCATCCACCCTGTTGTCCTTTCTGTCATCCATCCACCATGTTCTCATTTATGTTCTCAATCTAGCATGTTCTCCTTTCTGTCATCCATCATGTTCTCCTTTATGTCATCCATCTGCCATGTTCTTCTTTATGTCTTCCATCCACCTTATATCCCTGTATGTCAACCATGTTCTCTATTATGTCATCTATCTACCGTCTTTTTCTTTATGTCATCCATCCACCATATTCTCCTTTATGTCCTCCATCCACCATGTTCTCCTTTATGTCTTCCATCCACCATGTTCTCCTTTATGTCTTCCATCCACCATGTTCTCCTTTATGTCCTCCATCCACCATGTTCTCCTTTATGTCCTCCATCCACCATGTTCTCCTTTATGTCTTCCATCCACCATGTTCTCCTTTATGCCCTCCATCCACCATGTTCTCCTTTATGTCATCCATCCACCATGTTCTCCTTTATGCCCTCCATTCACCCTGTTGTCCTTTCTGTAATCCATCCACCATGTTCTCCTTTATGTCTTCCATCCACCATGTTCTCCTTTATGTCTTCCATCCACCATGTTCTCATTTATGTTCTCAATCTAGCATGTTCTCCTTTCTGTCATCCATCATGTTCTCCTTTATGTCATCCATCTGCCATGTTCTTCTTTATGTTTTCCATCCACCTTTTATCCCTGTGTGTCAACCATGTTCTCTTTTATGTCATCCATCCATCCACCATGTTCTCCTTTATGTCCTCCATCCACCATGTTCTCTTTTATGTCATCCATCCATCCACCATGTTCTCCATTATGTGCTCCATCCACCATGTTCTCATTTATTTCATTCATCTACCATGTTCTTCTTTATGTCTTCCATCCACCTTATATCCCTGTATGTCAACCATGTTCTCTATTATGTCATCTATCTACCGTCTTTTCCTTTATGTCCTCCATCCACCTTGTTTTTCTTTATGTCATCCATCCACCATATTCTCCTTTATGTCCTCCATCCACCATGTTCTCCTTTATGTCTTCCATCCACCATGTTCTCCTTTATGTCATCCATCCACCATATTCTCCTTTATGTCATCCATCCACCATGTTCTTCTTATGTACTCCATCCACCATGTTCTCCTTTATGTCCTCCATCCACCATGTTCTCCTTTATGCCCTCCATCCACCATGTTCTCCTTTATGTCCTCCATCCACCATGTTCTCCTTTATGCCCTCCATCCACCATGTTCTCCTTTATGTCCTCCATCCACCATGTTCTCCTTTATATCTTCCATCCACCATGTTCTCCTTTATATCTTCCATCCACCATGTTCTCCTTTATGCCCTCCATCCACCATGTTCTCCTTTATATCTTCCATCCACCATGTTCTCCTTTATGTCCTCCATCCACCATGTTCTCCTTTATGTCCTCCATCCACCATGTTCTCCTTTATGCCCTCCATCCACCATGTTCTCCTTTATATCTTCCATCCACCATGTTCTCCTTTATGTCCTCCATCCACCATGTTCTCCTTTATATCTTCCATCCACCATGTTATCCTTTATATCCTCCATCCACCATGTTCTCCTTTATGTCCTCCATCCACCATGTTCTCCTTTATATCTTCCATCCACCATGTTATCCTTTATATCCTCCATCCACCATGTTCTCCTTTATATCTTCCATCCACCATGTTCTCCTTTATGTCCTCCATCCACCATGTTATCCTTTATATCTTCCATCCACCATGTTCTCCTTTATGTCCTCCATCCACCATGTTCTCTAAATCTGAAATACTAAATATATCAGTACCTACGCACGAAGCTGAAATTCTAAAAACCTCATTCCCTTTTACTTGGCAACCAGACACCTTAAAGTAAATAGTTATCCATCTTATACCTAGCCTTACCAATTTATTTCAATACAATTATCTTGATCTACTTTAAAAAAAAAAAAAACTAGATTTACAGAAATAGACTTCCCTTTGCCATTCTTGGCTGAGTAAGATCAATGTTGTTAAAATGAATGTTCTTTCCCCCGAGTCCTATATGTATTCCAAATGATACCCTTTAGTGTCCCTATAGGAATTTTTTTGAGGCTACAGTCATCTATAGCACATTATATTTGGAAGGGACAGGGTATTAGAATATCTTGAAACATCTTATACCATTCTTAAGAGCTGGGGGGGGGGGGCTGGCTTTACCAAATTTAAAAATTATACTATCAAGAAATTGCACTAGCCCGTATGGCAGACTGGAAACATGCTAAAAAGACTAGACTCTGGGTAGAACTTGAAGTGGCACTAGCGGATACTGACTTATCAGTAGTGCCATGGATACCACGACCTTTGAGGGGAGGCCGGTGGCCACAATATCTCCCCTGATCAAATCAAGCCTGGAAATATGGGACTCCCTACATACTCTGTATGGTTGGGAATATAATTCCCCACTAATGCCCTTGCTGAAACATGAATATTTCATGCCGGGAGTACTTGATAAGGGCTTTGAATCATGGTTCCCAGAGGTAACAATGCCGTTACACCAAGCATTAAAAGATTCAAAAATTAAACCAGTTAAGTCCTTATGTGGCGTAGATCAGCCAACATTTATGGATCAGTGGAGATACAGTGGTGTGAAAAAGTGTTTGCCCCCTTCCTCATTTCCTGTTCCTTTGCATGTTTGTCACACTTAAGTGTTTCGGAACATCAAACCAATTTAAACAATAGTCAAGGACAACACAAGTAAACACAAAATGCAATTTGTAAATGAAGGTGTTTATTATTAAAGGTGAAAAAAATCCAAACCATCATGGCCCTGTGTGAAAAAGTGATTGCCCCCCTTGTTAAAACATACTATAACTGTGGTTGTCCACACCTGAGTTCAATTTCTCTAGCCACACCCAGGCCTGATTATTGCCACACCTGTTCACAATCAAGGCATCACTTAAATAGGAGCTGCTTGACACAGTAAGGTCCACCAGAAGATCCTTAAAAGCTACACATCATGCCGAGACCCAAAGAAATTCAGGAACAATTGAGAAAGAAAGTAATTGAGATCTATCAGTCTGGAAAGGGTTATAAAGCCATTTCCAAAGCTTTGGGAATCCAGCGAACCACAGTGAGAGCCATTATCCACAAATGGCGAAGACATGGAACAGTGGTGAACCTTCCCAGGAGTGGCCGGCCGCCCAAAATTACCCCAAGAGCGCAGCGACGACTCATCCAAGAGGTCACAAAAGACCCCACAACAACGTCCAAGGAACTGCAGGCCTCACTTGCCTCAGTTAAGGTCAGCGTTCATGCCTCCACCATCAGGAAAAGACTGGGCAAAAATGGCCTGCATGGCAGAGTTCCAAGGAGAAAACCACTGCTGAGCAAAAAGAACATCAAAGCTCGTCTCAATTTCTCCACAACACATCTTGATGATCCCCAAGACTTTTGGGACAACATTCTGTGGACCGATGAGACAAAAGTGGAACTCTTTGGAAGGTGTGTGTCCAAGTATATCTGGCGTAGAAGGAACACTGCATTTCATAAAAAGAACATTATACCAACAGTAAAATATGGTGGTGGTAGTGTGATGGTCTGGGGCTGTTTTGCTGCTTCAGGACCTGGAAGACTTGCCGTGATAAAAGGAACTATGAATTCTGCTGTCTACCAAGAGATCCTGAAGGAGAATGTCCGACCATCTGTTCGTGTACTCAAGCTGAAACAAACTTGGGTTCTGCAGCAGGACAATGATCCTAAACACACCAGCAAGTCCACCACCGAATGGCTGAAGAAAAACAAAATGAAGACTTTGGAGTGGCCTAGCCAAAGTCCTGACCTGAATCCTATTGAGATGTTGTGGTATGACCTTAAAAAGGCCGTTCATGCTCGAAAACCCTCTAATGTAACTGAATTAGGACAATTCTGCAAAGATGAGTGGGCCAAAATTCCTCCAGGACGCTGTAAAATCCTCATTGCACGTTATCGCAAACGCTTGGTTGCAGTTGTTGCTGCTAAGGGTGGCCCAACCAGTTATTAGGTTTAGGGGGCAATCACTTTTTCACACAGGGCCATGATGGTTTGGATTTTTTTTCACCTTTAATAATAAACACCTTCATTTACAAATTGCATTTTGTGTTTACTTGTGTTGTCCTTGACTATTGTTTAAATTGGTTTGATGTTCCGAAACACTTAAGTGTGACAAACATGCAAAGGAACAGGAAATGAGGAAGGGGGCAAACACTTTTTCACACCACTGTATATACAGTTGTCTCAATTTATTCAGAATCTCCCGCAGCCCATTCGTTCGTTAAAAGAACTGAACCCCATTGAAACAATTATGTGTTATAAGAATCAACCACAAAATTGTATTTCTCTTTTTTTTTTTTAAAGCTTTGATGAAAGAGCATATAAAGGTCGGTAGGAAAAAGATTTGCACATTACACTTACAGATAAACAAAAAGATAAGATTATACATTTTTCTTATATGTCCGCCACCTCGAGTAGAATGACGTTCCGCTTTTATCCCCATGGCATTGTACACCAGTAAAATGACATGCAATGTCCGATTCGATCTCGCCCCCTGTGTTGGAGGGCGACCCCCCCCCACACGGGTACATATGGTGGCTTTGCCCTAAAATCTGGCCATTTTGGGAAGAAGTGGCGAAGGCGATCTCTCTGATACTGGGCCGAGTAATTAAACCTGAACCATT
This sequence comes from Lithobates pipiens, assembly GCF_037356315.1. NCBI lineage: Eukaryota > Metazoa > Chordata > Amphibia > Anura > Ranidae > Lithobates > Lithobates pipiens. The sequence continues at coordinate 4,790,773 of NW_027507764.1, read as the reverse complement.
AACGTTTTTCACTTCATTGTACGAACGAAAAAAAACAGAGCAATACAAGATGTCTATGACCCCCATATTTGTTAAATGCTTGTAAATCTTTGACTCCACTATACTGGGGAAAAAGTTGAATACCTTCTATCTCACGGTGGCTGCGAAGGGTTGACGAGCTCCGTCTAATGGAAGAAATCCCCTTTAGAAATAAAGGGCTGACCAGGAAATATATTAGGACATAATGGTTTGAATTTAAGGAAACTAAATTAGATTTTGAAATGATATCAGACCCTGATGGTAAATCAGAGTATGACTTATTAATTAATATTGATTAACCTTATAGTTACTGTACCTTCCCGACAGTTCTATATTTACATTGGTCATAGGTCCTCAAAACACCCCCCCCCCCACCCCCAACAGGTCCTCAGCAAGGATGTGCTACAACTGGAGAGAGTCCACAGAAGAGGCAACAAAGCTAATAAAGGGTCTGGAGGATATTAGTTATGAGGAAAGGTTGTGAGCTCTGAACTTATTCTCTCTGGAGAAGAGACGCCTGAGAGGGGATATGATTTCATTATATAAATACCGGACTGGTGACCCCACAATGTATAAATACCGGACTGGTGACCCCACAATATATAAATACCGGACTGGTGACCCCACAATATATAAATACTGGACTGGTGACCCCACAATATATAAATACCGGACTGGTGACCCCACAATATACAAATACCGGACTGGTGACCCCACAATATATAAATACCGGACTGGTGACCCCACAATATATAAATACCGGACTGGTGACCCCACAATATATAAATACCGGACTGGTGACCCCACAATATACAAATACCGGACTGGTGACCCCACAATATATAAATACCGGACTGGTGACCCCACGATATATAAATACTGTACTGGTGACCCCACGATATATAAATACTGTACTGGTGACCCCACAGTAGGGATAATACTTTTACGCATAAGGGAATTTAATAAGACACGCTGCCATTCACTGAAATTAGAAGAAAACCAGTTTCCTTAAACTGCGTAGAGGGTTCTTCACTGTAAGAGTGGCAAGGATGTGGAATTCCCTTCCTCAGGCGGTGGTCTCAACAGGGGGCATTGATCATTTAAAAAAACTATTAGATAAGCACCTGAACGACCACAACATACAGGGATATACAGTGGTGTGAAAAAGTGTTTGCCCCCTTCCTCATTTCCTGTTCCTTTGCATGTTTGTCACACTTAAGTGTTTCGGAACATCAAACCAATTTAAACAATAGTCAAGGACAACACAAGTAAACACAAAATGCAATTTGTAAATGAAGGTGTTTATTATTAAAGGTGAAAAAAATCCAAACCATCATGGCCCTGTGTGAAAAAGTGATTGCCCCCCTTGTTAAAACATACTATAACTGTGGTTGTCCACACCTGAGTTCAATTTCTCTAGCCACACCCAGGCCTGATTATTGCCACACCTGTTCACAATCAAGGCATCACTTAAATAGGAGCTGCTTGACACAGTAAGGTCCACCAGAAGATCCTTAAAAGCTACACATCATGCCGAGACCCAAAGAAATTCAGGAACAATTGAGAAAGAAAGTAATTGAGATCTATCAGTCTGGAAAGGGTTATAAAGCCATTTCCAAAGCTTTGGGAATCCAGCGAACCACAGTGAGAGCCATTATCCACAAATGGCGAAGACATGGAACAGTGGTGAACCTTCCCAGGAGTGGCCGGCCGCCCAAAATTACCCCAAGAGCGCAGCGACGACTCATCCAAGAGGTCACAAAAGACCCCACAACAACGTCCAAGGAACTGCAGGCCTCACTTGCCTCAGTTAAGGTCAGCGTTCATGCCTCCACCATCAGGAAAAGACTGGGCAAAAATGGCCTGCATGGCAGAGTTCCAAGGAGAAAACCACTGCTGAGCAAAAAGAACATCAAAGCTCGTCTCAATTTCTCCACAACACATCTTGATGATCCCCAAGACTTTTGGGACAACATTCTGTGGACCGATGAGACAAAAGTGGAACTCTTTGGAAGGTGTGTGTCCAAGTATATCTGGCGTAGAAGGAACACTGCATTTCATAAAAAGAACATTATACCAACAGTAAAATATGGTGGTGGTAGTGTGATGGTCTGGGGCTGTTTTGCTGCTTCAGGACCTGGAAGACTTGCCGTGATAAAAGGAACTATGAATTCTGCTGTCTACCAAGAGATCCTGAAGGAGAATGTCCGACCATCTGTTCGTGTACTCAAGCTGAAACAAACTTGGGTTCTGCAGCAGGACAATGATCCTAAACACACCAGCAAGTCCACCACCGAATGGCTGAAGAAAAACAAAATGAAGACTTTGGAGTGGCCTAGCCAAAGTCCTGACCTGAATCCTATTGAGATGTTGTGGTATGACCTTAAAAAGGCCGTTCATGCTCGAAAACCCTCTAATGTAACTGAATTAGGACAATTCTGCAAAGATGAGTGGGCCAAAATTCCTCCAGGACGCTGTAAAATCCTCATTGCACGTTATCGCAAACGCTTGGTTGCAGTTGTTGCTGCTAAGGGTGGCCCAACCAGTTATTAGGTTTAGGGGGCAATCACTTTTTCACACAGGGCCATGATGGTTTGGATTTTTTTTCACCTTTAATAATAAACACCTTCATTTACAAATTGCATTTTGTGTTTACTTGTGTTGTCCTTGACTATTGTTTAAATTGGTTTGATGTTCCGAAACACTTAAGTGTGACAAACATGCAAAGGAACAGGAAATGAGGAAGGGGGCAAACACTTTTTCACACCACTGTACAATCTAATACTGACATATAATCACACACATAGGTTGAACTTGGTGGACTTTTTTTCAACCTCGCCTACTATGTAACTATGTAACCTCCCCCTTCAACCATCCACCATGTACTCCCTTATGTCATCCATCCACCATGGTCTCCTTTATGTCATCCATCCACCATGTTCTTCTTTATGTCATCCATCCACCATTTTCGCCTTTATGTCATCCATCCACCATGTTCTCCTTTATGTAATACATCTACTGTGTTCTCCTTTGTGTCCTCCATCCACCATGTTCTCCTTTATGTCATCCATCCTCTGCGTTATCTTTTATGTCATCCTTTTACCATGTTTTCCTTTATATAATCCATCTACTGTGTGTTCTCATTTATGTCCTCCATTCACCATGTTCTCCTTTATGTCCTCCATCCACCATGTTCTCCCTTGTGTCATCCATCTACCATGTTCTCCTTTATGTCCTCCATCCACCATGTTCTCCCTTGTGTCATCCATTCACCATGTTCTCCTTTATGTCTTCCATCCACCATGTTCTCCTTTATGTCATCCATCTACCATGTTCTCCTTTATGTCCTCCATCCTCCATGTTCTCCCTTGTGTCATCCATCCACCATGTTCTCCATTATATCATCCATCCACCATGTTCTCCTTTTGACTTAATATATTTTTATTGAAACATTTTCAAACATAAGATAACAATGTTATACAATGTACAAAACGGGCTTCGTAACAACCTAAATAATGCAATAATGAAACTATGTCCAGCCCACCCGTGGTCACAAACCCTCTATCCATCTTTACCCCCCCCCTCTCTCCACCCATCTCTCCAACCCAACCCCCCCCCCCCCCCACTTCGAGCACGTAGCGCCGGCACCGGGCACTTCAGTCGTGGCTAGATAGCTATAAGCCCCATTCGGTATCGGGGAGGGGGAAAGTAGGGGCAAATCATAAACACAAAAAAAAAAAAGGAAGCCCCCCCACCCCACCCCGCGGTCCTCCCATAGGAGAGTCCGCCTGGGGGGAGGGGAAGCGCCCCTCCCCCTCCACCCACCAAACGGGTATCAGTCCAACCTCATGGTAGACTCACTCCGGAGGGTACCCCATGTCAAACAACCAAGGGTTCCATAATATCTCGAATTTTCTTAGATTGTTCAGTTTTATAAACATTGCTCTCTCGCACCATACTATAGAGTTGATTACATTAACCCACTGTCCAATTACCGGGGGATTTTTGGCTTGCCAATTTATTGCTATCAGCCGCCTGGCCTGATACAAACACCTCAGGACAGATGGCTTAATTAGAGGAGAAATTCTAATCTCCTCAAATATCCCCAATAGGCAAGCCCTAGCCTCGGGTTTCAGGGTGGTCTTAAAAACCCTATTTATTTTAAGAACTATTTCTCGCCAGTAGCTATACAATTTTGGACATTTCCATACCATATGGAAGAGGTCTCCCGGTGCCCCACATCTAGGGCATTCGTCCCTAGGTTTCCTACCCATTTTCCACATCTTATAGGGGGTATGGTATACCCTATATATAAGGAACAAATGGGACACTCGCTGAGATGGAGATATAGAGGCCAGATGCCCCTGCTCAAGCGTCTTGTCCCATTGTTCTTGGGATATCGGGCCTACATCCCTCATCCAGCCCTGCCTACTCTTAGCTGGGCCTTCACCTTTCAAGAACCTTCCTCTGAGCTTAATATATAACCGCGAGATCTGGCCTTTTACTTGGCTTCGGTCCATAAGACCCTGGAGCAGGGGGATTTCGGTTCGCTCAATAGCGAGTGTCCCATATTGGGCTTGAATTCCGTGTCTCAGCTGTAGGTATTTATAAAACGTCCTGTTAGAGACAATGAGTTCCTGTCTAATAGCTTCAAAGGACTTCATTACGTTCCCCTCATATAGGTGCACCAATCTATTAATCCCCTGTCTATCCCATTCCAGAGATCTATCTATCTTGTTTAATTCACCCAGGTGGCGATTATGCCATAGGGGGGTGTAAGCGGTTACTCCCACGTACCCCATCTTTTGCTTTGCTTTCTGCCATACCTTCCTCATTAAAACCTTGGTGGGGCAACTGTGGGTGAATGAATTAGCCTCTAGAGCTTCAGGTACTAGCTTATGGGGTGCCCCTATCAACAACAGCTTATGATTTGTAGACCCCCCCTCTTGGAGCCCCGCCCCTGCTAAGTGCTGGAGTTGGGCAGCCAAGAAGTATGCGCCCAGATGGGGTATGGCCAAACCTCCCTCCGTGGTGGGGAGCTGCAACGTATGTAACCCTATCCGGGCGTGCCCCTTTTTCCAAATTAAGTCCCGGATAAGTGAATCCATGCTTTGGAACCATTTCTGGTTAATCCAGATTGGGGAATTATGTAGAACATAAAGTATTTGAGGCTGCAAAAGCATTTTTATTTGGTTGCAGCGTCCCGCCACCGAGAGAGGGAGGCCGCACCATCTATTAAGTTTCAGCTTCATTTTCAGCAATAATGGTGCTAGATTCTCATTAGCATATTGGTTTACATCCCCAGATACCCAAGTACTTCAGCTTGGTCCATGGGCGTCCGCAGGTAGGGGCAAGGGGGGTCAAGTGCCCCCCCCTGGAATCAGGGATGAGATCTCTAATTCAACACAGTTCCATCCCTATCGGGGTGCGGGCAGCCCACACCCATGTGAAACCCGCCAATGGGGTGACACCATCAAGGTTCTGCCAAGCCCCCCTATCAGTGTAGTGTGACTGCCGGCTCTTTTCCGTGCTCAGTCCAGCAGAGAAATCAGCGGCGGTGCTATCGGGTTCCCCCCCCCCCCTTTCTCCTGTCAGGGAGAAGAGACGCCGGCTCTCACCAGGTTCCTCGCCCAGCTTCCTGCCCGCTCTGTTCCTTCCCTATTGGCCATAACTGAGGGCCAATCAAAGGAGACTAGGAGGGGAGAGAATCATAGGACATGTAGTCCCAAAGATTGGCGGCCCCATTTTCCATAGGGAGGAGGATACAGCTCGATCGAGAGATTGAGAGACTGTAGCCTGGGAAAAAAAAGCTGAGGGAGAGAGTGCTACAGGAAAAAGAACAAGGATTGTGCTGGGCAGAAGCCAGAGAGAGAGAGCCATGCTGCCCAGCACCACCAGAGAGAGAACTACACTGCCCCACACCACCAGAGAGAGCCATGCTGCCCAGCACCGCCAGAGAGAGAAAGACTGAGTCACTGCCAGGGTACAGACATGCTACACTACTGACCAGAGTCGCCCCCGGGGCGCGTCGGCGATCGTCCAGCGGAGGGAGCACTGGTGTTGTTTTGCTGGGTCTGGTAAGAGGGCCTGTTGGCCATTATCCATTACTTATCCTAGGGATTGTACTAAGTCTGCAGTCTCTGACCATGATAATCTGATAATGACATTGTCGAAAAGGGGCGGCTCATGGGTGACCCTAAAATTATGCCCCCCCTTGAAAAAAGTTCTGCGGACGCCCATGGCTTGGTCACCGTCTCCAGGTCTGCAAGCGTTGGCAACACCCCTTGGTCCCCAGGTCTGGGCAGTGGCAGAAGGGCTGATTTGCCCCAGTTGATCTCTAGACCAGATTGTTGACCAAACTCACCCATCAGCTGTACCACTCCATTCAAGGTAGAGTCCACATCTCCAATAAAAAACAGGACATCGTCTGCGAATAGAGCGATTTTTTCTTCTACCCTTCCCCGCCGGAATGCCTGAATGTCCGGGCAAGATCTTGCCAGGACCGCCAGGGGCTCCATAGCTAATACGAATAAGAGGGGGGACAGCGGAATGTTTCAGAAAATTCAGTTCCCATCTTGATTTTGGCCCTAGGTTTATTATACAGTAATTTTGTCCACTGAATAAATAAAGGGCCAAAGCCAAACCTCTCTAGCACCCTCCACAAGTAGCCCCATTCCAGGCTGTCAAAGGCCTTGGTGGCATCTAGTGCTAAAATAGCTCCCAACCCCTCATTGTCCCTGGGTAATTGAATATTGAGAAAAACTCTTCTGATGTTAGTGCTGGTTGCCCTACCCGGGATAAAACCCGACTGGTCTGGATGTATTAGTTTGTGAATATATTTATTTACACGAATTGCTAGTGCCTTTGCTAATATTTTGATGTCCGAGCATAGCAGGGATATCGGCCGGTATGATGAAACTTCCTGGTAGTCCTTCCCCTCCTTCAGAGTTAAGATAATATTGGCCTCTAACATCGAGGCGGGGAGTTCACCCGCCTCCAATGCATAGTTCAACGTCGCCAAGAGTTCCGGCAGTAGCGCTTCCCCATAGCGTTTATAGATTTCTGCTGGTAAGCCATCTGGCCCTGGAGATTTATCATTGGGCATTGCAGCTACTGCGTTTTTTAACTCCTCCAGCGTGAGCGGTAATTCGAGGGACAGTTTGCCCTCTGCTGATAATGTTGGAATTGCTGTCTGAAGTAGAAAGTCAGTGGCAAGATTACCTCGCTCGTGAGTGGCGGATTTATATAAGTTTTTATAGTAATCATGGAGTACCCTCATAATCGCAGGAGGACTAGAAACAAGATCGCCTTTTGGCGACTTAATTACCTGAGCTACTGTTGGAGCGCCATTAGTTTGGACCAAAAGGGAGAGGGCTCTACCCACCCTCTCTCCTTCACCAAAGTAATGCTGGCGTTGAAATATCCGCCTGTTCTCTGCCTTTTTTAGAAGAGCCATTTTATAAACTTGTTGACTAGCCAACCATACCTTCTGGCTTGCAAGTGATGGAGCTTCTATGTATGCTTGCTCCGCCTGAGTAACTTTGTTTCTTATTGCTAGCTCCTGTTCACGGGCTTTCCTCTTAATTATTGTGACTTGTTGTATTAATGTACCCCGGATATAGGCTTTTAGGGAATCCCAGACTATACCAGGAGGAGCTGAGCCCTTATTTATTTAAAGAAATTCCCCTATCTTGTCCTGAGAGGGGCTTGAGCCACCCATTAGTTCCAACCAGCCAGGGTTTATCCTCCACTCCCTTAAGCCTATTCTAGCGCCCAGAAACACTGTCATGGACAGGGGGGAATGGTCTGAGACCCCCCTTACCCCATATTCTATATCCTGTACCACCTCCGCCGCTTCTTTATTCCCCAAAACCATATCAATTCTTGATAATGTGCCATAGGTACTGGAAAAGCAAGAGTACTGCCTTTCTTGAGGGTGACGTGTTCGCCACAGATCATTTAATCCTATTTCGGAGACAAAGCCCTGCAGACGCCCTATTCTAGCCCCATCTGGAACAGGAAATCTATCCAAGTGCCTGTCCAGGGTTTCGTTGAAATCCCCTAATACTAACCATGGGACACCTGGCTTGTCTAGGCAAAACGCCAGTAATTTATACATTACCTCCAACTTGAAGGGAGGGGGTATATAAATGTTGGCTAAGATATATTGCTGCCCGCTCAACAGGCCATATAGGAAAACAAATCTCCCCTCCTTGTCAATGGAGGCCTCCTTACACAAGAAATGCGTGCCCCTCTTAACCAAGACACTCACGCCTCTAGAGTATGATGTATGAAAGGAATGGTAGTATGCCAAGAATTTCCGATTGTTTAACAGTGGGGCTGTGCTAGGAGTTAAATGCGTCTCTTGGAGAAAAAGCAAACCGGGGCCCCCCCTCGCTGTTTCCAACATGACTGCTGCCCTCTTTTTTGGGTCCCCCAGCCCCCTCACGTTCCATGAAATGATATGTACACTACCCATGAGTGTTAATAATTTCTAGACCGGGCGGGGGGAGGGGGAGGGGGGGGGCGTCCTCCCACGACGGTACCGTCATACCAGCAGTGCGCGCTCGAAGTGCCCCCCCAATCCCTCTACCTGCCCACTCCCCCCCCCGCCCTTCCTCCCCCCTCTCCCCCTCCCCCCACCCGCCCATCCGGGCATCCCCTAGGGGTCACTATTGTGGCCCGATTTTCCATACTCTCAAAGACCCTGGACGCCCAACCCCGCTCCCCCTTCTCTCCCGATTTATCTGGAGACACCTGAACTCCCCAGACTTCCACCCCTCATCCTCGCTCGTCCCCTCCATTTAAGCTAGTAACTAAATAGCATAGGCCCAAGCTGGCCTGTCATTGCGCCCAACTTTGCAAAAAAAGAAAAGAAAAAAAAAAAAAGGGAAGGAGGGATCCCCGAGACAACACTCTTCTAGAGAATTTATATTTTGTGTAGTTCCCCTAAACGCATATTGCTTAGCCTCCACCCTCCCCTAAAAAAGAAAAAAAAAAAAAAAAACCCCTCTCCTCACATAGTGTCTTATCAATAAGCTTACATATTATAATCTGTGCATTATAGGTGCACCTGTTTCATATTTTCACTACCCCCCACCCTCGATAAATATTCAAATCATGTGCTAAACTTAAAGAGGATGACTATAAGCTTCCCCTGCCATTAGAAATACTAGCTACCTTAACCCGTTGCACCTCTATTTAGTTTCCTCTTTACTTCTCCCCATTTTCCCCACACCCTTCTTCCCCCCTAGCCCTCCCTCCTTGGGGTGAAAGGAAAAAAAAAAAAAAAAAAAGGGGGGGGGGGATACTCAGTGCTAGCCCCCCTAATGCTTACCTACTAAACATTTTTCGTGATATTTATACTATGTTGTTCTATTCATACCGTCACCCTTGCTCCCCCCTCCTTGCTGATAAGTGACCTTATAGTGACATACCTTTCCCTAAAACTAACTGACATATTAAACATTCCATGTTACAGCTCAATAAAGTTATTTCACGTGCAAATATTATACAATCCTCATCCAAAACAAAAGACAAAGCAAAACCAAAAAAAAAAGCAAAAAACGGGAACAAAAAAGAAGCTTTCCCCCCTTTAATCTCCCCCTACTCCACTCCCTCCCCCCCCCCTCCACTCGTCAAGAGGGGGGGGGGGGAACAAGGGAGGAGGGGAGAAGGACCCCCAGAGAGCTAGTTTTCCAGTCCTGGTAGTACCAAGAGAGTTAGAGGTCCTTTTTATGTTCCTCCAGCCATTTTTCTACCTCATCTGGGGTGCCAAAAAACAAAGTTGAGCCCAAGGCAGTTATGCGTAACCGGGCAGGGTACAGCAGTGCATAGCTTATCTTGTATTTTTGGAGAGTTCGCTTGATGGAGATAAACTCTGCTCTCTGCTTCTGTAAGTCTGGTGAGAAGTCTGGGTAGAACGAGACCCTGGTCCCTTTGTAAAAGATGTCTCTCAGTTCCCTGGTCCTTCGCATCAAAATAATGCGGTCATCATAATTCACAAGTCTCAATATCAATGGCCTAGTACGGCCCTCTGGTGGTCGAGGACTTATGGGGACTCTGTGAGCCCTTTCTATGGCGAAAAGTGAAGTAAAAGGGGTATCGCCCAAAAGTTCCCTAAACCAGTTTTCCAAAAAGTTTATAGGGTTAGGGCCCTCGCTCCCCTCTGGGAGACCAATCAGGCGAACGTTATTCCTGCGATTCCTATTTTCCATTGCGTCTAATTTCAATGCCTGTATATCTATTTGTTTCTGTAGCCCATTTATTTTTTGCTGTAATGGGAAGAGCTCGTCCTCGACCGTGCTTAATCTTCCTTCTAGGACCGTGGTTCTTTCCATTGTATTGCTCAATAATTGGCCCATAGAATGTAATTCGGTTTTGATACTCCTTAGCTGATTATCGAGGCCACCTATAGAAACTTTGCATTCATTAACTGCTTGCAATATGTCGCGTAGTGTAGGTTCACCGCACTCTAACAAAGGGAGTTCCGCTGAAGCTGTTGTGTTATGTGCTGTCTTGCTTGCTGCTACAGCGAAGTCATTCACCTTACTTCCACTGGGTGAATGACCTGAATTTGATGTTAGTTGGCTAATGCTTCTCCTTTCCGGAGCAGCCCCCTGTGTCCTTGTTTGCCCTGCTGGCTGGTGGGGCCCCCTTCTGGTAGGAGAGGATTGCATGGGCAAAGCGTTCAAGTTTTGCTGCTGTTGCAGCAGATGTCTGGTTTGCTTTTTCTTTGGCGGCCCGGGTTTTTTGGTTCCCCTCACTAAGCAGGCCGTCCTCGTTGGCCCGTTTACTGAGCATGATGTAACGACTAGGAGTAGTAGTGTTACTAGACTACAGTAAAGCACCCCGCAAAACAGGCAAGCCAAAAAAAAGAGGGGGGGGGGTATATCCGATAGGGGGGGAAGGGGGCTGACTTGCTTCCAGTAGAGGGGTAGGGGCCCAGTGGGAGCACAATTTCCAAGCAATTGCCTTTTTTATATAGACTGTCTATACGATATAGGGCCATGCAGTACAGTTCAGCTAGAATAATACAATGACCTCGGTCCAAGGGTACAAGCAACTAACCATATCAAAAGAAAAAAGGGAATTTTTCGCCAGCACTGCCAAAAGAGGGGGTAGAAGAGAGTGTTATATTAGCTGTTGAGAGCAGTCTTGACCGTGGGCATTACCCAGTTCACACTCACTGCATGCATTTATCTTCTTCACAGTTAAATGTCAGATTTACACAGTTGGTTTGGCTCAGTTCGTCATACTATAAACCCAACTATGCAGTCATATGGAAGGGAGAGGGGGGGAGAGGATTTCCACCAACTCCATCATGGGAAGCAGGACTGCCGAACCATACGATGAACCCTGGCTGCACCAAGGGCCTGACAGCCTCTACCTCCCGGTAAATTAGTATGATAGACCATATAACTGGAACAGTTCATTGATCGTTCAAATGCACATTCCTGGCTCCTGCACCCTCCTCCTTACTTCCCTCTCCCCCACAGCTCTCACCCGCGTTACCGTTAGCCTAGGCAGTTGCCTTAGGCTTCACCGAGGCTCCTCAGGCACACCTCCACTTGCTGCGTTCTTGTTTTCAGACTGCCGGGTTGCTATAGCAGGGCTCGCGATGTCCCGGGGCCGCTGTATGTGTTCCTTCGGGTTCCCACGGATTCCTTCGGTTCCCTCTTCGTACCGCGCCACTGGCGAGCCGAATCTAAAGCTCGCGATAGTACGAGTACCCGCGAGATCTCCCGCTGCTATCACCAACGTCGCAGGCGCTGTACCATCCAGCTTGGTGGTTTCCACGAGCTCCGGGATAAGGAGGCTGAGACCGCTATGTTAGGCTCGGCATCCGGCTAGACGCCTCTTCCATTACCAGGCCGATTTCTTTCCATCAAGGGAGAGCGAGGGGAGACAGGATCAGCGCGCCCAGCACTCACTCGCTCTCACACTCACTCCCACATCCGACCACGCCCCCCCACCATGTTCTCCTTTATGTCATCAATCTACCATGTTCTCCTTTATGTCCTCCATCCACCATGTTCTCCCTTGTGTCATCCATTCACCGTGGTCTCCTTTATGTCTTCCATTCACCATGTTTTCATTTATATCATCCATCCACCATATCCTCCTCTATGTCAACCATCCACCGAGTTCTCCTTTATGTCATCCCTCCACCATGGTCTCCTTTATGGCTTCCATTCACTATTTTCTCCTTTACATCATCCATTCACCATGTCTTCCTTTATATCATCCATCGACCATGTTCTTCTTTATTTCCTCCATCCTCCACATTTGCCTTTATGTCATCCATCTACCATGTTCTCCTTTTTATTATCCATCTACCATGTTCTCCTTTTTATCATCCATCTACCATGTTCTCCTTTTTGTCTTCCATCCACCATGTTCTTATTTATGTCCTCCATCCATCATGTTCACCTTTATGACAGCCATCCACCAAGTTCTCCCCTGTGTTATCCATCCACCATGGTCTCCTTTATGTCTTTCATTCACCACGTTCTCATTTATATCATCTATCCACCATGTCCTCCTCTATGTCTTCCATATAAAATGTTCTCCTTTTCATCCATCCACCATGTTCTTCTTTATGTCCTCCATCCACCATGTTCTCCTTCATGTCCTCCATCCACCATGTTCTCCTTCATGTCCTCCATCCACCATGTTCTCCTTCATGTCCTCCATCCACCATGTTCTCCTTCATGTCCTCCATCCACCATGTTCTCCTTCATGTCCTCCATCCACCATGTTCTTCTTTATGTCCTCCATCCACCATGTTCTCCTTCATGTCCTCCATCCACCATGTTCTCCTTCATGTCCTCCATCCACCATGTTCTCCTTCATGTCCTCCATCCACCATGTTCTCCTTCATGTCCTCCATCCACCATGTTCTCCTTCATGTCCTCCATCCACCATGTTCTCCTTCATGTCCTCCATCCACCATGTTCTCCTTCATGTCCTCCATCCACCATGTTCTCCTTCATGTCCTCCATCCACCATGTTCTCCTTCATGTCCTCCATCCACCATGTTCTCCTTCATGTCCTCCATCCACCATGTTCTCCTTTATGTCTTCCATCCACCATGTTCTCCTTCATGTCCTCCATCCACCATGTTCTCCTTCATGTCCTCCATCTACCATGTTCTCCTTCATGTCCTCCATCCACCGTGTTCTTCTTCTCTTATTCTTTACATTGCTCGCTCCCACAATCTCCTATCCAGCTGTACAATATGGCTCAAAAAATTGTATTTCCTCTTCAATACTCCTCCCAACAGATGTGGTTTTGATCTTATTAACTGTTTGCAGAACCTCTTCATTTGTGGGCATGTTCATTCAGCTGATTTTCAAGATCCTCCTTTAGCACCACAGCTCAAAACTTTTTTTGTTGGGAGAAATTGTGAGGGAAAATGCCTCTGTTCCAGAAAAGACCAGACTTGTCTTTGTAGCAATCATCTCTTTGTGCTTAGAGGAAGATTGTCCCCCATCAGTTCTTCATACCTCCAGAAGCTTTGTTTGGCCTTGTTAAAGTGGAGGGCCACCCTAAAAAAATAAAAAAAAAGCATTAATATTCTTTAAAAAAAAAAAAAAAAAAAAAAAATTTGAAAAAAATAAACATTTTTTACCTGGCCAGAAATCCCTGTTGCTAGGCAGTCTTCCTAATCTGCCTTCTTCCTGCTTCTCGGTGATCTTCGTCTTCTCCCCTCCTCCGCGTTGTCTTCTGGGTAATGGGGGCGAGCTGTGTTCTGGGAACTGTGTGTTCCCTAACGCAGCGCGGTCCCATTCACAGAGCGCAGCGCGACTCGCGCACGCCCAGTAGGAAACGGGCAGTGAAGCCCGCAAAGGCTCCACTGCCTGTTTCCCTTAGTGAGGATGGCAGTGCTGGGACCCCGAGAGCCGAGGTACGTGTCAGCCTCGGCGGCCGACATCGCGGGCGCCTTGGAAAGATAAGTCTCCTTATTAAAAGTCAGAAGCTACTTTTGTTTCAGCTGCTGACTTTAAAAAAAAATTTTTTTTTTAGGGCTGAAACAACCGCTTTAATTCCAGTTCTGACGTCAGTATCATTCTTCAGGTTTTCACTGATCCGTATTGCAAAGTTTTGGAAGTTGATTACTTGCTCTATTCTTTTATGTTTAAGGATTAAAGTGGTTGTAAACCCTTACAACGCACTTTGACCTACAGGTAAGCCTAGATGAAGGCTCACCTGTAGGTCCAAGAAATATCTCCTAAACCTATACGGTTTAGGAGATATTTGCCCGAAGACAGGCACCGCTGTCTACGGCGCATGCGCCGTAGACAGCAGCGCGCAGGTGCACTGAGCGTGGCATTTTCAACGACGGAGCTGCCGCGCGTGTCGGCTCCCGTGCGCGTGCGCGGGGAGTGACGTCATGGCGGCTTTGCCGAATGACAGCGGCGGAGCTGCGAGACCCCACCGAGAAGATGGATGCGCCAGACTACAGGGGACAGCGGTGACTTTGCTGGCTCCTGTGTAAGGTAAGTAACACATAATGGACTACTATGCGATGCGATGCGATGCATAGTAGTCCATTATGCTTTGCCTTTGCAGGGAATGAAAGAGGAAGAAAACTCATCAGGGTTTCCTATTTAACCGGTTCCCGACCGGCGCACGACGATGTACGTCGACAGAATGGCACGGGCAGGCATATTGGCGTACAGGTACGTCCAATATTCAATGCCGCCCTGCCATCGGGAGCGCGGCGCCGGCGGTGCGCTCCCGTGCCATCGGGAGCGCGGCGCCGGCGGTGCGCTCCCGCACTGGTCGGGACCCCCGTGAGTCCGGTCGTGGGACCTGCGGACTCGATAGCCGCGGGCATCCCTGCGATCGTCTCACGGGACTCCTGAATGGAGGAAATGCCGTGTAAACAGCATTTCTCCATTCTGCCTAGCAACTAGTGACACTGATCTCTGCTCCATGTGATTGGAGCAGAGATCAGTGTTCACTAAATGAAAGCCCAGCCCCCCCCACAGTTAGTAACACACCCCTAGGAACACTTAACCCCTACACTGCCACCCACTGGTTAACCCCTTCACTGCCAGTGTCATTTACACAGGAATCACTGCATTTATATAGCAGTGATTACTGTATAAATGACAATGGTCCCAAAAATGTGTCAAAAATGTCTGATGAGTCCGCCGCAATGTCGCAGTCACAATAAAAATCGCTGATCGCCGCCATTACCAGTAAAAAAATAAATAATAAAAAATTATTAATAAAAATGCTATAAAACTATCCCTATTTTGTAAACGCTATAACTTTTGCGCAAACCAATCAATAATCGCTTATTGCGATTTTTTTTACCAAAAATATGTAGAAGAATACGTATCGGCCTAAACTGAGGGAAAAAAATGTTTTTTTATATATTTTTGGGGGATATTTATTATAACAAAAAGTAAAAAAATAATGCGTTTTTTTCAAAATTGTCGCTCTATTTTTGTTTATAGCGCAAAAAATTAAAACCGCAGAGGTGATCAAATACCACCAAAAGAAAGCTCTATTTGTGGGAAAAAAAGGACGTCAATTTTGTTCGGGAGCCACGTCGCCACGACCGCGCAATTGTCAGTTAAAGCGACGCAGTGCCGAATCGCAAAAAAGTGGTCTGGTCTTTGACCAGCAAAATGGTCCGGTCTGAAAGTGGTTAAGCTGTCCATATATCATGCAATTTTCCTAATCAATGTCCTTCAGATTTACCTTCAACCTTCATGCAACGCAAGGGCCTGCCTGACTCCATACACATTGAAAGTGTTTAGGTGTGACCTCATATTATATGGTTTTGGTAAACCTAAAGGAAAATCGTACAAGAAGATAATTGTAAACGGCGTGGCCAGCCTAAGGCCGCGTACACACGGGCGAATTGTCTGCCCAACTTAGTCCGCTGAAACGTGTTTCAGCGGACAATCCGCTCGTGTGTAGGCAAGTTGGACGGACTAAGTATGGCGCATGCTCAGAAAGGATTTACACGCCGAAGGTTGCATTGCTGTGTATTGGACGTCGTATTTCTAGTCCCGTCGTACGTGCCGTACACGTCATCGCGCACGCTTTCAGCGGACTGTCTGTTCATCGTGTGTGGTCAAGTCCGTTCATTCAAAAGTTGGACGGACTGTCTGTCGGATTGTCTGACGAACTTAGTTGGGCAGGCAATCCGCCCGTGTGTATGCGGCCTTAGTTTTACCTCTTTGTGTCCTTAGTCGGCAACAGGTATGCTTTTCATCCTTCGATTGTTTATTTAGATGGAAATATCCTCCTCCTTTTCTGCTATTCTAATTAAATAAACGGTTGAGATCTTCTTCACGTACCGCAACCAAATCCATTTTTTTCTACCTATTTTTCCCCTATGATCCTGGATTCATACGTTGGAATCCCAACACTTTCACCTTGAAAAGCTTTGTCTGTGCCGAACGGCAATGAAAACAGAACACATCCTTGACGTATGTTCACGGTCGGTATGCATCATCGTAAACCATTCCTGTTTGCTGTAGAGCAGGGGTGTCATGGCGGGCCGCATCAGCATTATGGTTGCCCTCCAAGGGCCGGCTCTATCTGTAGGACTATATAAATGTATCTACTCTTTATCCTATTAAATAATTGCTTCTGCATTGGATTATCACTGGTTTCAGTAAGACGTAAGCTCTGAAGGGTGGGTGCAGACCGGCGTGGAGCCCACTCACACTCCTGTAGCAGATGATCATACCCCCCCCCCCCCCTCCCCAACAGTCCCGGATTTGGCGGGACTGTCCCTGATTTGGAACAAAATCCCGGTGTCCCTCTTTCCTCCTCATTTGTCCCTCATTTTGGTCTGATCTATAGAGCTGTCTATAAAATGCACTATTTATCTTTCAAAAAGTGTTTCCAGGCGCTAAACCTTTCATCCAATTTCTAAATTGCTGCATTCATAAATTTCCAAAAGTCAGTATAAAGGAATAATAGTGGTAAAAAAAATTAAAAAATAAAAATCTCTTGTGGGTTTAACCACTTCCCGACCAGCGCGCGACGATGTACGACGGCAGAATGGCACGGACAGGCATATGGGCGTGCAGGTACGTCCCTTTAAGAATGCTGCCGTGCCATCGCATGCGCGCCGGTCGGGACCCCCGTGGGAATCGATCGCCGCGGGGATACCCACGATCGTCTCATGGGGCGGCTGAACGGGGAGATGCGGAAGTAAACAGCATCTCCCCTTTCTGCCTAGCAACAAGTGACACTGATCTCTGCTCCCTGTGATTGGAGCAGAGATCAGTGTTCACTAACACACAGCCACGCCCTCCACAGTTAGTAACACGCCCCTAGGACACACTTAACCCCTACACTGCCACCCCCCTGGTTAACCTCTTCACTGCCAGTGTCATTTACACAGGAATCACTGCATTTATATAGCACTGATTGCTGTATCAATGACAATGGTCCCCAAAATGTGTCAAAAATGTCCGATGAGTCCGCCGCAATGTCGCAGTCACAATAAAAAATCGCTGATCGCCGCCATTACTAGTAAAAAAAAAAAAAAAAAATTAATAAAAATGCCATAAAACTATCCCCTATTTTGTAAACGCTAAAAATTTTGCGCAAACCAATCAATAATCACTTATTGCGATTTTTTTTTACCAAGAATATGTAGAAAAATACGTATCGGCCTAAACTGAGGGAAAAAAATGTTTTTTTATATGTTTTTGGGGGATATTTATTATAACAAAAAGTAAAAAATAATTAGTTTTTTTTTTTTTAATTGTCGCTCTTTTTTTGTTTATAGCGCAAAGAATAAAAACCGCAGAGGTGATCAAATACCACCAAAAGAAAGTTCTATTTGTGGGGAAAAAAGAACGTCAATTTTGTTTGGGAACCACATCGCACGGTGCTTCTCCGGTGCTTCTCCGATGCTTCTCCGGACTCCCGTGCCATCGGGGACCCGGAGAAAGCCAGCCAGATGTAGAGCATAGAAATTTTCAGTAACCAGATGGTCACCAGTCACCTACATGACCGTCGGAGGCTCGGGCGTGGCGTTATGGCGTCACGTCCGGGTCGCGCTAGTAAACAAAGCCAAAATCTCGGCTGGAAAGCATGGGATCGTTTATTTATTTTTTGATCTGATGCTTTCCAGCCTGGAGGAGAGATGTGGGGGGCTTATAGCCCCCCACATCTCTCCATAAAGAGGGCCTGTCATGCACCATTCCTATTACAAGGGATGTTTACATTTCTTCTAATAGCAATAAAAGTGATAAAAACAAAAAAGAGAAAGTGTATAAATAAAAAAATTAAAGTAAAATAAATAATAATACATTTTTAATTAAAAAAAATTCAAGCGTCCCCGTCCCCGCGTGCTCGCGCACAGAAGCGAGCGCACGCGTACGTCACATATGTAAACACTGTTCAAACCACACATGTGAGGTATCGCCGCGTGCGTTAGAGCGAGAGCAATAATCCTAGCGCTAGACCTCCTCTGTAACTCTAAACTGGTAACCAGGAAAAAATAAAATTAAAGCGTCGCCTATGGAGATTTTAAAGCACCAAAGTCTGGCACCATTCCACGAGTGTGCGCAATTTTAAAACGTGGCATGTTAGGTATCTATTTACTCGGTGTAACATCATCTATATGATATTATGCAACAAAACTGGGATAACTTTACTGTTTTGTTATTTTTTAATTCATGAAACAGTTGTTTTTTTTTTCCCCCAAAAAAATGCGTTTGAAAAATTGTTGCGCAAATATCGTGTGACTTAAAAAGTTACAACGAACCGCCATTTTATTCCCAAGGGTGTCTGCTAAAATATATATGTATATATATGTGTGTGTGTGTATATACTATATATATATATATATAGTATATACACACACACACATATAATATATATATATATATATATATGTGTGTGTGTATATGCTATATATATATATATATACATGTGTGTGTGTATATATATATATATAGTTACATAGTTAGTAAGGTTGAATAAAGACACCAATCCATCCAGTTCAACCCGAGTGTCAACAATTGTCCCTATCCCTGTACTTTACACACTCACATTGGTCCCTACCCACAATCCGAGGTCCCCATTCATATACTAGGGCCAATTTTTGGACAGAAACCAATTAACCTACCTGCATGTCTTTGGTCTGTGGGAGGAAACTGGAGTACCCGGAGGAAACCCACGCAGGCACAGGGAGAACATGCAAACTCCAGGCAGGTAGTGTCGTGGTTGGGATTCGAACCAGCGACCCCTCTTACTGCTAGGTGAGAGTGCTAACCACTACACCACTGTGCTGCCACAATAGTATATTTACACACACACACACACACACACACACACACACACACACACACACACACACACACACACACACACACACACACACACACACACACACACACACACACACACACACACACACACACACACACACACACACACACACACACACACACACACACACACACACATATATATATAATGTTAGGGGGTTTTGAGTAATGGGAGTGCCAAAAAAAGCATGTTATGGAAGGGGTTAAGAGGGCGTTGCAGGGGGTGTGTCCTATGCCTACATACTTTTGCTAATAGGTTATTTCCATGATAATTATAAGCAGACATGCGCAGAACGAAAAAAAAAAAAATTGTTACGTTTCGTTTCAATTCGTTAATTACATAAATTCGTTTAGTTAAAGTGATTGTAAGCCCCCGTAGACACGGTTGGACATTCCGACCACAAAATCCGTCAGAAAAAATCCGACGGATTTTGTCCGAAACTGTTGTTGTATACACATGGGTCGGACAAAGTTGTTGGAAAATCCGATCGTTCGGAACGTGATGACGTTATTTCGTTACGACGGAACGACTCTCAGGCTAGTAGCCAACAGCTTTGGTCTCGTAATTTGATCTGAGCATGCGCGGCACTTTGTCCGATCGGAATTCTTCTTTTTGACGGAAAATTGGAGATCCTGCTCTCACATTTTTGCCGTGGGAATTTCCGATGGAAAAAGGGGTCCGATAGAGCCCACATGCGATCGGATTTTCGGACAATTTAATCCGATTGGACCGATTCTGTCGGAATTTCCGACCGCGTGTACAAAGGCATTAGGGTTTGTTTTTCTTGTTTTCTTTTTCTTTTTTAAATAACAAACATTTCATACTTACCTCCGCTGTGCAGCTCGTTTTGCACAGAGTGGCCCCGAAATTCCTCTTCTGGGGTCCCCCCGGTGGTTCTCACGGCTCCTCCCCACATCAGATAACCCCCTAGGAGAAGCGCTCTCTCCCGGGGGGTGTTACCTTGCGGGCGCGCTCCCGAGTCCAGCATTCGGTGTCCATAGAGCCTGAATGCAGGACTCGGGCCCCGCCCCCCGCATCATTTGATTTGATAGACAGCAGTGGGAGCCAATGGCTGCGCTGCTATCAATCTATCCAATCAAGAGCCGAGAACCCCGGTCAGAGAGACAGCGCATCCCCGTGGGTCAGGTTCCAGGGCTCAGGTAGGTAAAACGGGCGGGTTGGGGGGCTGGGGGGGGGGGGATCACTGACAGATGTTTTTTCACCTTAATGCATGGGATGCACGAGGGTTTATCACCCCCTTTAAATTAGTTTAACCTGTTTAATTCGTTTTCAGAACTCGTTTCATTTATACGATTCAAATCGTGTTGAAATTCGAATAGTTTTCCAAAGAGAATAAAACAGATTCGAAAATAAAGGAATGGAATAGAAAAAATGTATATGTAATAGAATAGAAAATGATATAACAGAAAATAAAAGAATAGAATATAATAGAGTAAAACAGAACATAGTATTCTAACAAACTAACCTCAAAAAAAAAAAAAAAAGGCAAAAAGTCCTATTTTGTGGCGCTTTTCAGCGCTCATTTGACTGGGCAGGGGCATTTTTATATTTATACCCCTTTCACACCGGAGGCGTTTTTCAGACGCTTTTGGGCTAAAACTAGCGCCTGTGAAGCCCCTTTTTCGGCCGAAAACCTCCGCAAAAAAACCTCAGCTGAAAATAGCGGCATTTTACCGCCAACGCCCGCCCGCTGCAGTGCGAAAGCAGCCTTCTAGCGCTCCCCGCTGCTTGCAGGACTTTTTCTAACGTCCCCGCAAAGCGCACCGCCGCGGTGTGAAAGCACCCACTGCAATGAATGGGAGGCGATTTTCGGGCGCTTTTTTTACAGGCTATTTCTGGCGCTAAAGCGCCTGAGAAAATGCCTCAGTGTGAAAGGGATCTTAAGGATTAAATAGAAATCCATTCTATTTTACCTGTCAGGTTAAAGCCCAACTCTGGGAATTACAAAAAACATTCTTGGAAAGGAGCTCCAGTCCTCCACACTGCACGGGCTCATTACCTCCAAGGGTGTAATATCTACATAAATCATCGCTCTGGCGGGTTCCCTCCGTCTGGGCGACCGTTCCCACCAAGGCTCATCTCTAAGATGCTTCAGATGGGGCAGCATGATGACATCACAAGATGACATCACAAGATCCATGACGGTGAAGGCACTGCCCACAACCAGGAGCAGAGGAGTCTGCTGGAGCCTGCAGGAATAAAAACGGTAATGCTGGCAAAAGCACATCCCTTTCATATGAAGATGACTGAAACAAAGTAGATATAAAAGTAGCAATGTAAACAATGTTACTTTGTATCTCTATATCTCCTGTCTGATCAATGTTTATAAACAATGTTACTTTGTATCTCTCTATCTCCTATCTGATCAATGTTTAGAAACAATGTTACTTTCAATTTATCTATTTACATCTTTTACAGCAATTGCCAGCAAGTGGGAGGAAGGTAGCAGCAGGGCACACATAATATCACATGACCCGTGTGTGATCTCTATTGACTCCTTTTTTTAAGATCTGAATAAAACTTTATTATACCCCCCCAATTCTTGTGATCCCCCCCAATTCCTCCTATGTGATCCCCAAATTCTTCCTATGTGATCCCCCAATTCCTCCTATGTGATCCCCACAATTCGTTCTATGTGATCCCCTAATTCCTCCTATGTGATCCCCCCAATTCCTCCTATGTGACCCCCCAATTTATCATATGTGACCCCCCAATTCCTCCTATGTGATCCCCAATTCCTCCTATGTGAGCCCCCAATTTATCCTATGTGACCCCCCAATTCCTCCTATGAGATGCCCCCAATTCCTCCTATGTGATGCCCCCAATTCCTCCTATGTGACCCCCCAATTCCTCCCATGTGATCCCCAATTCCTCCTATGTGATCCCCCAATTCGTTCTATGTGATCCCCCAATTCCTCCTATGTGATCCCCCAATTCCTCCTATGTGATCCCCCAATTCCTCATATGTGACCCCCAATTCCTTCTATGTGATTCCCCCAATTCCTCCTATGTGATCCCCCAATTCCTCCTATGTGACCCCCAATTCGTTCTATGTGATCCCCCCAATTCCTCCTATGTGACCCCCCAATTCCTCTTATGTGATCCCCCCAATTCCTCCTATGTGATCCCCCAATTCCTCTTATGTGACCCCCCAATTCCTCCTATGTGACCCCCCCAATTCATCCTATGTGACCCCCCAATTCCTCCTATAGAATCCCTCCAATTCCTCCTATGTGACCCCCCAATTCCTCCTATGTGACCCCCCAATTCCTCCCATGTGATCCCCAATTCCTCCTATGTGATCCCCAATTCCTCCTATGTGATTCCCCCAATTCCTCATATGTGACCCCCAATTCCTCATATGTGATCCCCCAATTCCTCCTATGTGATCCCCCCAATTCTTCCTATGTGACCCCACCAATTCCTCTTATGTGATCCCCAATTCCTCCTATGTGACCCCCCAACTTATCCTATGTGACCCCCCAACTTATCCTATGTGACCCCCCAATTCCTCCTATGTGACCCCACCAATTCCTCTTATGTGATCCCCAATTCCTCCTATGTGACCCCCCAACTTATCCTATGTGATCCCCCAATTCCTCTTATGTGACCCCCCAATTCCTCCTATGTGATTCCCCCAATTCCTCCTATGTGATCCCCCAATTCCTCCTATGTGACACCCCAATTCCTCTTATGTGATCCCCAATTCCTCCTATGTGATCCCCCAATTCCTCTTATGTGACCCCTCAATTCCTCCTATGTGACCCCCCAATTCATCCTATGTGACCCCCCAATTCCTCCTATAGAATCCCTCCAATTCCTCCTATGTGACCCCCCAATTCCTCCTATGTGACCCCCCAATTCCTCCCATGTGATCCCCAATTCCTCCTATGTGATCCCCAATTCCTCCTATGTGATTCCCCCAATTCCTCATATGTGACCCCCAATTCCTCCTATGTGACCCCACCAATTCCTCTTATGTGATCCCCCAATTCCTCCTATGTGACCCCCCAACTTATCCTATGTGACCCCCCAATTCCTCCTATGTGACCCCATCAATTCCTCTTATGTGATCCCCAATTCCTCCTATGTGACCCCCCAACTTATCCTATGTGATCCCCCAATTCCTCTTATGTGACCCCCCAATTCCTCCTATGTGATTCCCCCAATTCCTCCTATGTGATCCCCCCAATTCCTCCTATGTGACACCCCAATTCCTCTTATGTGATCCCCAATTCCTCCTATGTGATCCCCCAATTCCTCTTATGTGACCCCTCAATTCCTCCTATGTGACCCCCCAGATCATCCTATGTGACCCCCCAATTCCTCCTATAGAATCCCTCCAATTCCTCCTATGTGACCCCCCAATTCCTCCTATGTGACCCCCCCAATTCCTCCCATGTGATCCCCAATTCCTCCTATGTGATCCCCAATTCCTCCTATGTGATTCCCCCAATTCCTCATATGTGACCCCCAATTCCTCATATGTGATTCCCCAATTCCTCCTATGTGACCCCACCAATTCCTCTTATGTGATCCCCCAATTCCTCCTATGTGACCCCCCAACTTATCCTATGTGACCCCCCAACTTATCCTATGTGACCCCCCAATTCCTCCTATGTGACCCCACCAATTCCTCTTATGTGATCCCCCAATTCCTCCTATGTGACCCCCCAACTTATCCTATGTGATCCCCCAATTCCTCTTATGTGACCCCCCAATTCCTCCTATGTGACCCCCCAATTCATCCTATGTGACCCCCCAATTCCTCCTATAGAATACCTCCAATTCCTCCTATATGACCCCCCAATTCCTCCCATGTGATCCCCCAATTCCTCTTATGTGGTCCCCCAATTCCTCCTATGTGACCCCCCAATTCCTCCTATTCCTCCTATGTGATGGGGGTGTCATGGAACCCCCCCCCCCGCTCTGTAGTGCTTTAGGCCCCCGGATTTGGAGACGCCTTCCTATGAATACGGGATGATCTATTGCAGCGCTCAGCTCCGGGTTGCCCAATCAGAGGAGTCAGGCAGAAGGCTGTTGATAAATTTACACACATTTGTTCTTTTTATTTATTTATCAATATAGGGAGTTATATACATACATATTTAATCGTCTCTCGCAGCCTCGCACTTGCTCGATGTTCTTCCTGTGCATTGCGGGCTGGCGACGGGGCCGGAGCGCGGGACCTTTATTACAGAACGCTTGGCGTATCTCTGTGATAACTGCGCCAATATAACCGCCATCATTCCACGCAGAGTATCGTTATAGAACAGGCGAGGTAACAATACCAGGAATAATGATAATAATAATATTATTATTATACACGATTTATATAGCGCCAACAATTTACGCAGCACTTTACAATGTATAGGGGGGGGGGGCAACACAATTACAGTACAGGTCATTACAGAAGGGACAGGAGGTCCCGGCCCATAGAGCTTACACTCTAAAGGGAGGGAGTGGTGGTACAAAATGTAATGGCTGCGGGGAATGATTTGATGGGGGTGGCTCGGGGACAGGTAGGTGGGTGTGGGATCGGCTATAATAATACACAAGCTGAGTGGCTGAGCCTCCATTTATAATACAAGGACCGTGTATAGAGTGTATGGTGAAGACATCGAGGGCAACTGAGAACAGGTAAAAGTGAACGACTGAATCCCGCGGGGCTCCCCGACTATCACCATATATGGGCAGAGTAAGATCGAATATTATAAGAGAATACAGACCACCCCATCCAAAGTGTTCAGTTTAAAGGGGATGTGACAGAAGCTGCAGAAGGCAGAAGAGCTTACACTCTATTGGGGTATACGGGAGGATACAGAAGGCAGGAGAGCTTACACTCTATTGGGGTATACAGGAGGATACAGAAGGTGGAGGAGCTTACAATCTATTGGGGTATACGGGAGGATACAGAAGGTAGAAGAGCTTACAATCTATTAGGGTATAAGGGAGGATATAGAAGGTAGAAGAGCTTACAATCTATTGGGTGTATGGGAGGATACAGAAGGTAGAAGAGCTTACAATCTATTAGGGTATAAGGGAGGATATAGAAGGTAGAAGAGCTTACAATCTATTAGGGTATAAGGGAGGATATAGAAGGTAGAAGAGCTTACAATCTATTAGGGTATATGGGAGGATAGAGACGGTAGAAGAACTTACAATCTATTGGGATATACGGGAGAATACAGAAGGTAGAAGAGCTTACAATCTATTGAGGTATACGGGAGGATACAGAAGGTAGAAGAGCTTACAATCTATTGGGGTATACAGGAGGATACAGAAGGTAGAAGAGCTTACACTCTATTGGGGTATACGGGAGGATACAGAAGGTAGAAGAACTTACAATCTATTGGGATATACGGGAGAATACAGAAGGTAGAAGAGCTTACAATCTATTGAGGTATACGGGAGGATACAGAAGGTAGAAGAACTTACAATCTATTGGTATATACGGGAGAATACAGAAGGTAGAAGAGCTTACAATCTATTGGGGTATACAGGAGGATACAGAAGGTAGAAGAGCTAACAATCTATTGAGGTATACGGGAGGATACAGAAGGTAGAAGAGCTTACAATCTATTGGGGTATACGGGAGGATACAGAAGGTAGAAGAGCTTACAATCTATTGGGGTATACGGGAGGATACAGAAGGTAGAAGAGCTTACACTCTATTGGGGTATACGGGAGGATACAGAAGGTGGAGGAGCTTACAATCTATTGGGGTATACGGGAGGATACAGAAGGTGGAGGAGCTTACAATCTATTGGGGTATACGGGAGGATACAGAAGGTAGAAGAACTTACAATCTATTGGGATATACGGGAGAATACAGAAGGTAGAAGAGCTTACAATCTATTGAGGTATACGGGAGGATACAGAAGGTAGAAGAACTTACAATCTATTGGTATATACGGGAGAATACAGAAGGTAGAAGAGCTTACAATCTATTGGGGTATACAAGAGGATACAGAAGGTAGAAGAGCTAACAATCTATTGAGGTATACGGGAGGATACAGAAGGTAGAAGAGCTTACAATCTATTGGGGTATACAGGAGGATACAGAAGGTAGAAGAGCTTACAATCTGATAGAATAAAATGGAGGGTATAGAAGGTGGAGGAGCTAACAATCTATTATGGTATATAAGAGAGGATACTGAGGGTGGAATCTAATAGCGTATAAGGGAAGATACAGAAGAGCTTACAATCTATTGGGGTATACAGGAGGATACAGAAAGTTGAAGAGCTTACACTCTATAGTTGCAAAAGGGAATATAGAATGCAGAGAAGCTTACAATCTATTAGGGTATATGGGAGGATATAGACGGTAGAAGAGCTTACAATCTATTGGGGTATACGGGAGGATACAGAAGGTAGAAGAGCTTACAATCTATTGGGGTATACGGGAGGATACAGAAGGTAGAAGAGCTTCCAATCTATTGGGGTATATGGGAGCATACAGAAGGTAGAAGAGCTTCCAATCTATTGGGGTATACGGGAGGATACAGAAGGTAGAAGAGCTTACAATCTATTGGGGTATACGGGAGGATACAGAAGGTAGAAGAGCTTACAATCTATTGGGGTATACGGGAGGATACAGAAGGTAGAAGAGCTTACAATCTATTGGGGTATACGGGAGGATACAGAAGGTAGAAGAGCTTACAATCTATTGGGGTACACGGGAGGATACAGAAGGTAGAAGAGCTTACAATCTAATAGAATAAAATGGAGGGTATAGAAGGTGGAGGAGCTAACAATCTATTATGGTATATAAGAGAGGATACTGAGGGTGGAATCTATTAGTGTATAAGGGAAGATACAGAAGAGCTTACAATCTATTGGGGTATACAGGAGAATACAGAAAGTTGAAGAGCTTACACTCTATAGTTGCAAAAGGGAATATAGAATGCAGAAGAGCTTACAATCTATTGGGGTACACAGGAGGATACAGAAGGTAGAAGAGCTTACAATCTATTGGGGTATACAGGAGGATACAGAAAGTTGAAGAGCTTACACTCTATAGTTGCAAAAGGGAATATAGAATTCAGAAGAGCTTACAATCTATTAGGGTATACGGGAGGATATAGAATATAAATTGTGTTTGAAAGACCGCTGCAAAAATACGGTTTGACATAAAATTTTGCAGCAACCACCATTTTATTCTCTAGGGCCTCTGCTATAAAAATATATCTAATGATTGGGGGTTCTGAGTCATTTTCTAGAAATAAATGTTGACTTTAACTTGTAAGCAGCAATTGTCAGAAAAAAGGTTTAGTCTTTAAGCGGTTAAACTGACCTCATCTACAGGCAGAAGTTCATTCCTTTGATCTAAGAAGAAATGTTACTTTGTTTATACTTATCTGCAATGTTTTGATAAAACTCGGCAGGCTGCCTGGAATTTTTTTATTTATTTTTTTCAGCTGTGAGAACTCTCTGCATTTTGTTAGAATCGTGAAATGCTGTTTTGAAGATCGGGAGGGAAAAGAATCACAAATTTGATTCTTAATAACAATTAATCGCGCAGCTCTAGTATACGGGAGGATACAGAAAGTGTAAGAGCTTACAATTAATAAGGGTGTGAGAGGATATAGATGGTGGAAGAGCTTACACTCTATTAGGGTATAAGGGAGGATACAGACGGTAGAAGAGCTTACAATCTAATAGGGTATAAGGGAAGATACAGAAGAGCTTACAATCTATTATAGTGTAGAGGGGGATACAGAAGGTGGAAGAGCTTACAATCTATTAGGATATAAGGGAGGATACAGAAGGCTGAAGAGCTTAAACTCTATTAGGGTATAATGGAGGATACAGATGGTAGAAGGGCTTACAATCTATTAGGATATAAAGAAGGATACAGCTGATTGAAGAGCTTACAGTCTATTAGGATATAAGGGAGAATACAGAAGGTTAAAGAGCTTACAATCTGTTAGAGTGTAGAGGAGGATACAGAAGGTGGAAGAGCTTACAATCTGTTAGGGAATAAAGAAGGGTACAGATGTTTGAAGAGCTTAAAATCTATTTGTGTATAAGGGAGGATACAGACGGTAGAAGAGCTTACAATCTATTAGGGTATAAGGGTAGATACAGAAGAGCTTTCAATCTAATATAGTGTAGAGGAGGATACAGAAAGTGGAAGAGCTTACACTCTATTATGGTGTAAGAATTTAAGGGTTGTAAGAGCTTTCAATCTATTAGGGTATAAGGGAGGATACAGATGGTTGAAGAGCTTACAATCTATTAGGGTATACGGGAGGAGACAGAAGGTTGAAGAGCTTACAATCTATTAGGGTATGAGGGAGGATACAGATGGTAGACGAGCTTACAATCTATTAGGATATAACGGTAGATACAGAAGAGCTTACAATCTAATATAGTGTAGAGGAGGATACAGAAAGTGGAAGAGCTTACATTCTATTATGGTTTAAGGCTATAAGGGTTGTAAGAGCTTACAATCTATTAGGGTATAAGAGAGGATACAGATGGTAGAAGAGCTTACAATCTATTAGGGTATAAGGGAGGATACAGAAGGTAGAAGAGCTTACAATCTATTGGGGTATAAGGGAGGATACAGATGGTTGAAGAGCTTACAATCTATCAGGGTATAAGGGAGGATACAGATGGTTGAAGAGCTTACAATCTATTAGGCTATATGGGAGGAGACAGACGGTAGAAGAGCTTACAATCTATTAGGGTATAAGGGAGGATACAGACGGTTGAAGAGCTTACAATCTATTAGGGTATAAGGGAGGATACAGACGGTAGAAGAGCTTACAATCTATTAGGGTATAAGGGAGGATACAGACGGTAGAAGAGCTTACAATCTATTAGGGTATAAGGGAGGATACAGACGGTAGAAGAGCTTACAATCTATTAGGGTATAAGGGAGGATACAGACGGTAGAAGAGCTTACAATCTATTAGGGTATAAGGGAAGATACAGGTGGTAGAAGAGCTTACAATCTATTAGGGTATAAAGGAGGATACAGACGGTAGAAGAGCTTACAATCTATTAGGGTATAAGGAAGGATACAGATGGTTGAAGAGCTTACAATCTATTAGGGTATAAAGGAGGATACAGACGGTAGAAGAGCTTACAATCTATTAGGGTATAAGGGAGGATACAGATGGTTGAAGAGCTTACAATCTATTAGGGTATAAGGGAGGATACAGACGGTAGAAGAGCTTACAATCTATTAGGGTATAAGGGAGGATACAGATGGTTGAAGAGCTTACAATCTATTAGGGTATAAAGGAGGATACAGACGGTAGAAGAGCTTACAATCTATTAGGGTATAAAGGAGGATACAGACGGTAGAAGAGCTTACAATCTATTAGGGTATAAGGGAGGATACAGACGGTAGAAGAGCTTACAATCTATTAGGGTATAAGAGAGGATACAGATGGTTGAAGAGCTTACAATCTATTAGGGTATAAGGGAGGATACAGACAGTAGAAGAGCTTACAATCTATTGGGGTATAAGGGAGGATACAGACAGTAGAAGAGCTTACAATCTATTGGGGTATAAGGGAGGATACAGACAGTAGAAGAGCTCACAATCTATTAGGGTACATCTGAGTAATACAGAATGTTGGCAGAGCTTGTGGTTTATTGGTGATAAAGTCACAGAAGGCGTCCTGGAGGTGGAGAACCCCTTTAAGGTAATTCCGCTTAGTGCAGAAAAGGTTTTTAAAGGTGAAGAGACTTGTAAACCTCCACCAATCCCTGACTGACACTTTTATTCAAATAGTTTTTTTTTTGTAAATTTGTGTGAAATGATTGATTTATAAATCGTGGCTACTGTCTGTGTTGGTGTTATTGGGGTGCTGTGTTTGGAATTACGGGTATGGTCCCCCATTTCCCCTCTTTGTTGTTTATTCTGCTGATCTTCACAGACCAATCACATCTATCAGGTGGAATATGTAAACTCCTTGCAGACAGCGCCCCTGGTGGGTGGTAAGACCCGGACACCCCTCCTGCAAAGAACCACTAAACTACCATCCAGCTGTCACCAGACATTCAGATAGTCATCTAAGAGGAAGTCAGGACTCCATGCCAGCTTGCTGGAAATACATATAAACAGATGAAGGTTTTTGTGATATCTGCAGAAAATCCCTGCGGGGATCTGCATGGAAGAACCAATATTCTGGGCTCTCCCCCATACAGGGCACAGTGCACAGGGACCAGCTGTGGACAGCGGTGGGTGAAGATGCTGCAGCGTGCGGACAGTGGAGCAGAACTCTGGGATTAGTAGGGATATTATTGCTGCAGGTAGGGAGGGCTGTGCAGAGTGAAGGAGATCAGAGGGAGAAGGATGGTGGAGGAGACACCGAGGACTGAATCCAAGAGGAAGAAGAGCTAGAAGGACAATGAAGGAGGGCAGGGAGAGATACAGCCAGGCAGAGAGTAATAATGGCACTAGAGAGCACACACACAGGGACTGCAGGACAGACACAGGGCCAGTGACCAGAAGACACAGGAACAACGAACAGAAGACACAGGGACAGTGACCAGAAAACACAGGGACAGTGACCACAAGACACAGGGACAGCGACCAGAAAACACAGGGACAGCGACCACAAGACACAGGGACAGTGACCAGAAAACACAGGGACAGCGACCACAAGACACAGGGACAGCGACCAGAAAACACAGGGACAGTGACCACAAGACACAGGGACAGTGACCAGAAGACACAGGGACAGTGACCAGAAAACACAGGGACAGTGACCACAAGACACAGGGGCAGCGACCAGAAGAAACAGGGGCAACGACCAGAAGATAAAGAGACAGTGACCAGAAGACACAGGGGCAACGACCAGAAGACAAAGAGACAGCGACCAGAAGACACAGGGGCAACGACCAGAAGACAAAGAGACAGTGACCAGAAGACACAGGGGCAACGACCAGAAGACAAAGAGACAGTGACTAGAAGACACAGGGGCAACGACCAGAAGACAAAGAGACAGCGACCAGAAGACACAGGGGCAACGACCAGAAGACAAAGGGACAGTGGCCAGAAGACAAAGGGACAGTGACCAGAAGACACAGGGACAGTGACCAGAAGGCACAGGGACAGCGACCAGAAAACACAGGGACAGTGCAGAACAGACACAGGGACAGTCACCAGAAGACACAGGGACAGCGACCAGAAGACAAAAGGACAGTCACCAGAAGACAAAAGGACAGTCACCAGAAGACACAGGGACAGTGCAGAACAGACACAGGAACAGTGATCAGAAACAACAGGGACAGTGATCAGAAAAAACAGGGACAGTTACCAGAAGACAAAAGGACAGTGAAGAACAGACACAGGAACAGCGAACAGAAGACACAGGGACAGCAACCAGAAGACACAGGGACAGCAACCAGAAGACACAGGGACAGTAACCAGAAGACACAGGGACAGTGAGGAGAAAACACAGGGACAGTAACCAGAAGACACAGGGACAGCGAGGAGAAAACACAGGGACAGTGACCAGAAGACACAGGGGCAGCGACCAGAAGAAACAGGGACAGTGCAGAACAGACACAGGAACAGTGACCATAAAAAAAACAGGGACAGTGATTAGAAGACAGGGACAGTGCAGAACAGACACAGGGACAGTGACCAGAACACAAAGGGACAGCGACAAGAAGACACAGGGGCAACGACCAGAAGACAAAGGGACAGTGACCAGAAGACACAGGGACAGCAACGAGAATACAAAAGGACAGCGACCAGAATACAAAGGGAAAGTGACCAGAAGACACAGGGACAGTGCAGAACAGACACAGGGACAGTGCAGAACAGACACAAGGACAGTGACCAGAAGACAAAGGGACAATGACCAGAAGAAAAAGGGACAGTGACCAGAGGACACAGGGTCAGTGACCAGAAGACAAAGGGACCGCAACCAGAAGACACAGGGGCAGTGAACAGACAACACAGGGACAATGACCAGAAGACAAAGGGACAGTGACCAGAAGACAAATGGACAGTGACCAGAAGACACAGGGGCAGTGAACAGACAACACAGGGACAATGACCAGAAGACAAAGGGACAGTGACCAGAAGACAAATGGACAGTGACCAGAAGACACAGGGGCAGTGAACAGACAACACAGGGACAATGACCAGAAGACAAAGAGACAGTGACCAGAAGACACAGGGGCAACGACCAGAAGACAAAGAGACAGTGACTAGAAGACACAGGGGCAACGACCAGAAGACAAAGAGACAGTGACCAGAAGACACAGGGGCAACGACCAGAAGACAAAGAGACAGCGACCAGAAGACACAGGGGCAACGACCAGAAGACAAAGGGACAGTGACCAGAAGACAAATGGACAGTGACCAGAAGACACAGGGGCAGTGAACAGACAACACAGGGACAATGACCAGAAGACAAAGGGACAGCGACCAGAAGACAAATGGACAGTGACCAGAATACACAGGGACAGCGACCAGAATACACAGGGACAGTGACCAGAATACACAGGGACAGTTACCAGAAGATACAGGGACAGTGACCAGAAAACAAAAGGACAACGATCAGGAGACAAAGGGACAGTCACCAGAAGATACAGGGACAGTAAAGAGAAGACAGCAAAACAGATAGAGGGACAGTGATGAGAAGACAGAGGGGACAGATAGAGGGACAGTGATGAGATGACAGAGGGGACGGACAGAGGGACAGTGATGAGATGACAGAGGGGACAGACAGAGGGACAGTGATGAGATGACAGAGGGGACAGACAGAGGGACAGTGATGAGATAACAGAGGGGACAGACAGAGGGACAGTGATGAGATGACAGAGGGGATGGACAGAGGGACAGTGATGAGATGACAGAGGGGACAGACAGAGGGACAGTGATGAGATGACAGAGGAGACAGACAGAGGGACAGTGATGAGAGGACAGAGGGGACAGACAGAGGGACAGTGATGAGATGACAGAGGGGACGGACAGAGGGACAGTGATGAGATGCCTTCTGGCAGGACAAAAACGCTGGATAGCCGCACACCGGAAAAATCCTGTGTTTTTATTGAAAGTCGTGGGTCACATCTCATCAAATATTCCACAGCAAAGGAAAAGGGTACAAAACTGACGCGTTTTGCACTGGAATCAGCCCTTACTCATAGCTTCACTTAGCAAACACAGGATTTTAAGTCTTTTTCTGGTGTGCGGCTATCCATTGTTTTTGTCCTGCCAGAAGGACAGGTCAGATAGGAGAGAGACAGGAGGACAGATCAGGTAGAGGAAAGACAGAAGAAGAACAGGTCCGATAGGGGAAAGACAGAGGGACAGGTCAGATAGGAGAAAGACAGAGGGACAGGTCAGATAGGTGAAAGACAGAGAGACAGGTCAGATAGGTGAAAGACAGTGGGACAGGTCAGATAGGAGATAGACAGAGGGACAGGTCAGATAGGTGAAAGACAGAGAGACAGGTCAGATAGGAGAATGACAGAAGGACAGGTTAGATAGGAGAGCAACAGAAGGACAGGTCAGATAGGTGAAAGACAGGAGGACAGGTCAGATAGGTGAAAGACAGTGGGACAGGTCAGATAGGTGAAAGACAGAGAGACAGGTCAGATAGGTGAAAGACAGAGGGACAGGTCAGATAGGAGAATGACAGAAGGACAGGTTAGATAGGTTAGATAGGAGAGCAACAGAAGGACAGGTCAGATAGGTGACAGGTCAGATAGGAGAAAGACCGAGTGACAGGTCAGATAGGAGACAGATAGTAGGACTGGTCAGATCAAAGACGAAAGGACTGGTCAGATCAGAGAAAGATAGAAGGATGGGTTAGATCAGAGAAAGACAGAAGGACAGGTCAGATAGGAGAGAGACCAGAGGACAGGTTGGATAGGAGAGAGACAGAAGGACAGGTCAGGTAGAGGAAAGACATAAGTACAGGTCAGGTAGAGGAAAGACAGAAGGACAGGCCAGATAGGTCAGACAGAGGGACAGCTCAGATAGGTGAAAGACAGAGGGAAAGGTCAGATAGGTGAAAGACAGAGGGACAGGTCAGGTAGAGGAAAGACAGAAGGACAGGTCAGATAGGAGACAGACAGAGGGACGGGTTTGATAGGAGAGAGACAGAAGGACCGGTCAGATAGGTGAAAGATAAAGGAACAGGTCATATAGGAAAAAGACAGAATGACAGGTCAGATATGAGACCGACAGAAGAGCAGGTCGGATAGATGAAAGACAGAGGGACAGGTCAGATAGGATAGAGACAGGAGGACAGGTCAGATAGGAGAGAGATAGACGGACAGGTCAGATAGGTGAAAGACAGAGGGACAGGTCAAATAGGATAGAGACAGAAGGACAGGTCAGATAGGAAAAAGACAGAAGGACAGGTCAGGTAGAGGAAAGACAGAATTTAGGACAGGTCAGATAGGAGACAGACAGAGGGACAGGTCAGATAGGTGAAAGACAGAAGGACAGGTAGACAGAGAACAGGCAATGGTACAGGTGAGACAGAGAAGAGGGAGCGTATCCAGTCAGGTAGGGACAGCAGAACAAGTCAGATAGAAGAAACACTGAGGAACAGGTCAGATAGAGGATAGAAAGAGAAACCAGTTGGGTAGATTAAAGACAGGAGAACAGACCAGGTAGAGGTAGGACAGAGGAACAAATCAGATAGAAGAAAGGCAGAGGAACAAGTTGGGTAGAAGAAGGCAGAAGAACCAGTCAGGTAGAAGACAGACCAAGGAACTGGTCAGGTAGAAGACAGACCAAGGAACCAGTCAGGTAGAAGACAGAAAAAGGAACCGGTCAGGTAGAAGACAGACCAAGGAACCAATCAGGTAGAAGACAGACCAAGGAACTGGTCAGGTAGAAGACAGACCAAGGAACTGGTCAGGTAGAAGACAGACCAAGGAACCAGTCAGGTAGAAGACAGAAAAAGGAACCGGTCAGGTAGAAGATAGACCAAGAAACCAGTCAGGTAGAAGACAGACCAAGGAACTGGTCAGGTAGAAGACAGACCAAGGAACCAATCAGGTAGAAGACAGACCAAGGAACTGGTCAGGTAGAAGACAGACAAATGAACTGGTCAGGTAGAAGACAGACCAAGGAACCAATCAGGTAGAAGACAGACCAAGGAACTGGTCAGGTAGAAGACAGACAAATGAACTGGTCAGGTAGAAGACAGACCAAGAAACTGGTCAGGTAGAAGACAGACCAAGGAACTGGTCAGGTAGAAGACAGAAAAAGGAACCAGTCAGGTAGAAGACAGACCAAGAAACCAATCAGGTAGAAGAGAGACCAAGGAACTGGTCAGGTAGAAGACAGAAAAAGGAACCAGTCAGGTAGAAGACAGACCAAGGAACTGGTCAGGTAGAAGACAGACCAAGGAACTGGTCAGGTAGAAGACAGACCAAGAAACCGGTCAGGTAGAAGACAGAAAAAGGAACCAGTCAGGTAGAAGATAGACCAAGGAACCGGTCAGGTAGAAGAAAGATAACAGAATGGTTCAAATCAGAGGGCAGGCCAGACAAGGTAGAAATTAAATAGCAGAGGATGAGGAAAAGACTTCTGGCAAGATCAGAGAAGAGGAAGGCTTGTCACCTTTTCTGCAAAAAAAATACCAGCCTATGATCCCTTTCCTATTACTAACATTGGCAGTAAGTCGCATTTTTACTGGCTAATCTGGTAAAGTAGAGGCCAGGCGCCAGCCCTGGAGAGGGGGGATAGGGAAGAATATGTGAAATGGAGGAATAGGTCAGGTAGATCTTGAGGAACAGGTCATAGAAAGGAGAGAGACGCAGGACAGGCCAGGTGGAGAGCAGATGGTGGAAAAGGTTGGTTATGGATTTATTTCAGAACGGGTTGGTTAAGAAACCAGAGAACGCATTAGCTGGATGATGATGTAGCAGAGAAAATTGGGTACTAGAGCTACAACCCAGCAATCCAGGTGGCATGCAGCAGAAGGCAGCTCATAGAAGAGACTAAACAGAGCCGTTTAGATAGCATGCAGCAGAAGACATCCATCCAATAATGAAGTAGAGCAGCACAGTCCAGGTAGCACATAGCAGAACATGTTGTGTAGAGGTGATAGAGCAGATCAGACCAGGTAACATGCAGCAGAACAGGTCTAGATGCCATAGAACAGAGCATTTCAGGTAGCCTGCAGCAGAACACATTGTCTGGATGGGAAAAGAGCAGAGCAGTTCAGGTAGCATGCAGCAGATCATGTTATGTAGAGGAGACAGAATAGAGCAGTTAAGGTTGTGTGCAGAAAAACACAGTGTCTAGATGAGATAGAGCAGAGCTGTTTAGATGACTTGCAGAATAATATGTTGTGTAGGTGGGATAGAGCAGAGCAGTTCAGGTGGCATGCAGCAGAACATGTTGTGTAGATGAGATAGAACAGAGCAGTTGAGGTAGCATGCAGCAGAACACATTGAGTATATGAGATAGAATGGGCCAGTTAAGGCAGTGTTCAGCAGAGAACATTGAGTAGGTGGGATAAAAACAGTGCAGCAGAACATGTTGTGTTGATGAGAAAGAGCAGAGTAGTTCAGGTGGTGTGCAATAGAACATGTT
The DNA here is from genome assembly GCF_037356315.1 of Lithobates pipiens. Classification (NCBI taxonomy): domain Eukaryota; kingdom Metazoa; phylum Chordata; class Amphibia; order Anura; family Ranidae; genus Lithobates; species Lithobates pipiens. The sequence goes on along the minus strand of NW_027507764.1, from coordinate 4,753,878 downwards.
GTGTTGATGAGACAGAGCAGTCGAGGTAGTGTGCAGCAGAACATGCTGCCTAGATGACATAGAGCAAATCAGTTGCTGTAGTGTGCAGCAGAACATGTTGTGCAGGTGAGACAGAGCAGTTGAGGTAGTGTGAAGAAGAACATGCTGCCTAGATGACATAGAGCAAATCAGATGAGGTAGTGTGCAGCAGAACATGTTGCATTGATAATATAGAGCAGAGCAGTTGAGGTAGTGTGCTGCAGAACATGTTGCATAGTTGAGACAGAGTAGTTGAAACAGTGTGCAGCAGAACATGTTGCATTAACATAGACCAGAGTAGATGAGGTAGTGTGTGCAGCAGAACATGTTGCACTGATAGCATTGAGTAGTTGAGGTAGTGTGCAGCAGAACATGTTGCACTGATAGCATTGAGTAGTTGAGGTAGTGTGCAGCAGAACACGTTCTGTAGATGACATAGAGCAGAGCAGTTGAGGTAGTGTGCAGCAGAACACGTTCTGTAGATGACATAGAGCAGAGCAGTTGAGGTAGTGTGCAGCAGAACACGTTCTATAGATGACATAGAGCAGAGCAGTTGAGGTAGTGTGCAGCAGAACACGTTCTGTAGATGACATAGAGCAGAGCAGTTGAGGTAGTGTGCAGCAGAACATGTTGCACTGATAGCATTGAGTAGTTGAGGTAGTGTGCAGCAGAACACGTTCTGTAGATGACATAGAGCAGAGCAGTTGAGGTAGTGTGCAGCAGAACACGTTCTGTAGATGACATAGAGCAGAGCAGTTGAGGTAGTGTGCAGCAGAACACGTTCTATAGATGACATAGAGCAGAGCAGTTGAGGTAGTGTGCAGCAGAACACGTTCTGTAGATGACATAGAGCAGAGCAGTTGAGGTAGTGTGCAGCAGAACACGTTCTATAGATGACATAGAGCAGAGCAGTTGAGGTAGTGTGCAGCAGAACACGTTCTATAGATGACATAGAGCAGAGCAGTTGAGGTAGTGTGCAGCAGAACACGTTCTGTAGATGACATAGAGCAGAGCAGTTGAGGTAGTGTGCAGCAGAACATGTTATATTGTGTTTTTCTTGCATGCAAACTCATCCAATCCTTCCATCTCCTAAACTCCATGGCTCCCAAAGTGTGGTGGCAGGTGAGGTCTCACCATAGAAATCACCATCGCCCCCCCCCCCCCCTCATGTGCCCATTGGGCAGCTCTGAACTGTGCTGGCCCCTTTAAGGCTTTTCCCACACAGACATGTTGCCCATAAAGGGACATCTGTCCTAAGCTTGGCCAGTCTGCGGAGGCATTTCTGCCATTAACCCTCCACCATCCCCTTTGCTCTTGCAGCCAGCAGCTCCATCAGCCATTCCAAACCTCCCTCTCCTCACCTAAACACCAATATATGCCTTCTGAATGCCACAGCTAACACTGGGCACAGCAACCCCCCCCCCCCCCCCCGTGCCATACAGATGCCTTTCTCTCTTTTTTATTTTTCTTTTTTTCCTTCCACTTAAAGCAACATCTCATTGCCCCCCCCCCCCCCCCCCCCCCAGTTGCCGATATCTCCTGGTGTCAACTCATGTTAGAGGCTTCAGGTGCAAGAAAAGGGGGGACAATGCAGGAACAAGCATCTCTACAGTATGGTACACATGGCTGGATGCTGTCGCCATGGTAACATCCACGGTTAATCACAAGGAGGAGGGGGGGGGGGGTTGAGGGGTGGGGGTGGGGGGGGGGGGGTTCCATACTGCATCCCCTCTCCGCTGACTTTTTCTTCAGTCTCTTTCCACCGCCTCGGCCAAAAAAGAACCCAAGAGGTCGCTTGAAGTCCTAGGCTTGCCCGGTAAGGGGGGTCTCTGGCTTGCCCGGTAAAGGGGGGTCTCTGGCTTGCCCGGTAAAGGGGGGTCTCTGGCTTGCCCGGTAAAGGGGGTCTCTTCTTCTCCAGATTTGGTCTCTCCATTGTGGCTTGCCCCAGTTACTTGCCCTGGAAAATAAATAAATAAAAAAAAATGGACAGCAGCATCAGTGCAGCTTCAGGGGTGTTCTTGCCACCAGTGAGGATGGTTCCTTCACCCAACTGGGCTTTGTCCGGAGTTCAGGATTCCTTCTATTCAAGTTCGAGCCATCCGCAGCTGTTTGGTCTCCATCTCTGGGTCTAGCTACTCCCCTTCCCACCCTCCCATTTTTTTTTTTTTTTTGCAGCTACCAACTTGTGCATCCATCCCAGAGTCTTTGCATTGGCTGCATCAGGACTGGGCTGGCTGTCTGTCTGCAACAGGAGCAGTTTGAAGGCATCTCGGAGCATCCCCTTAGCCTTGCTTGGATAAAGCCGAATTTACTTCTCTCCCCCCTGGTGTGTGGCTTCTTGGATGCATTTTATCCTTTGCTCCTCTGCATCCTCTCCCCTCCTCTTCTCTCTCTCTCTCTCTCTTCTTTTCTCCTCTCACTCTTCTCCCCCACTCTCTCTCTCTCTCTCTCTCTCTGTCTTTCTCTCACTCTAATGTGTGATCTGGAAAGCTTATAAAAGCCTCATGTAATTCTTAATGCAGCCCCTGGCTACGAGGACTGGATCTAGTTGCACAGAGTAGCAACAAAAAAAAAAAAAAAAAAAAAATAATAATATAAAACATAAAAAAAAATAAAAAAATAATAATAATAATAGAGAAGCTTCAGATGCCTCGCAGCAGCGGATCTTAAGCAAAAAAGCATCTCATGGGGAAGGCGATCCGTCTTGTCGTGTCACCAGAGCTTGGTTGAAGAAGACTTTGATTGTTCTATTGGATCTAATCATTTATTGGATTTGTTGTAAACTGGGCATTTTCCATAAAGGCTTGCGTTCCATTTTTTTTTCACCCCCCAGCTTGTCTACCATTGGAGGCAAAAAAAAAACAAAAAACAGGACTGGCTGGGGCTTTGAGACTTTGCACAATTTGGTTATCGGTGGTGGAAAAAGGATTACACTTTGGGGGTGGGGAGGGGGGGCTCTTTTTGGCTTAATACCTGGAATTTGCTACAGAAAGGGAAGAATTCGCAAGTGCAAGCAATCAGGTAAGGAAAAAATAAATAAAAAAAACTTATTCTATTGAATTGTTTTTTTGGAAAATTTTGCATCATGTTTTTTTTTTTTTTGGGGGGGGTCTTGGTTGGATGCTGGTGAAATATTGCTGAGATTTTCAGGAGACGTTGTAAAGCTATGTAGCTATGTCCTCTCATCTATTAAGTTCTCCATCCCTTTCGCCTTTAGGATTGAAGCAGCAGGATCTGGTCCTTAGAGTACATTGTGTGCCCAGCATAAGGAGCCGGGGGGAATAAAATACATGTATGAATATTTTACGGGAGGGATGAAAAAAAAAAAAAAAAGAAGTATTATACCATCATGAATAAATCAGCCCTTCAATAAAGCACAGAGAAGCTTTTAATACACGCTGCTGCACTGGTGGGGTTATTGGGAGGAAGACGGTTCCACTGCAAGAAGTCCATGCGTGAGCTTTTATCAACATAGAGGGTCAGCGGTGAGGACCCCCTACTGCCATAGATCATACTAGCACAGGCTGATTAGCCAGATTGAGGAGAGGAGGGGGATGTATTTAATGTTTCCCTAATGGCATGCCAATTTTAGGTGCTGGTTTTAGCTATAGTAGCCTTGGGTTGAGATCTCACCATGTGCCTCCTGCAACTAATTACATCCCATTTTAGGGGCAAATCAGCATCTGATCACAAATATGTTGGGTTTGTATCATCTGGTGGCATGTGCTTGACTCGGTCATATCTGAATCACCTGTGATATAAGAAAGCATAACATTTATTTTTGATGTTTTCCTTTTTTTTTCTGTTCATTGGTAAGGTGATGGGTGCTAAATGGTGACCTTTATGTGTGCGACTCAATCAGTGGATGTCAGTGCCTAATGAGTCTTTTAATACACCCAGGCTCGGAAAATGAGACATGGGGCTTCTAGAATGTGGGTCTGCAGCTGAATAGACCACACACACACACACACACACACACACACACACACACACACACACACACACACACACACACACACACACACACACACACACACACACACACACACACACACACACACACACACACACACACACACACACACACACACACACACACACACACACACACTACATCAATATGGATAATTACCAGCTAACCTTGTGTGAATCACCGTGCCAACGTAGGAGTCAATGGCACACTTGCCTGCATTCCCCCAACCCTACCATGCCCCCCCCCACCCAATCAAGACCACCCCTTCCTCATCTCAATTAAGATTCCAGAACCCAGACCTTGTCATTTGTTTTTTTTTTTATTTGTTTTTTATTTAAATATTCCACGAGATTTAAGCCTAAAATTTGAGCCTTGAAGATGTGATAGTTGGAGGTGATAGAGACCCCCACACACAAACACCACCCAAAATTCCATTCTGGCTTATGAAACCCATGCCAAGCAGTTTGAACCCAGGTAGTCCATTAGATAAATTCATTACCAGCTAACCTTGTGTGAATCACCGTGCCAACGTAGGAGTCAATGGCACAATTGCCTGCATTCCCCCAACCCTACCATGCCCCCCTCCCCCCCCCCCCAATCAAGACCACCCCTTCCTCATCTCAATTAAGATTCCAGAACCCAGACCTTGTCATTTGTTTTTTTTTTATTTAAATATTCCACGAGATTTAAGCCTAAAATTTGAGCCTTGAAGATGTGATGGTTGGAGGTGATAGAGACCCCCCCCCACACACACACCACCTAAAATTCCATTCCGTCTTATGAAAAACCCATTCCTAAGCAGTTTGAACCCAGGTAGTCCATTAGATAAATTCTGCCATCTGGAAATGAACTCAGACCTTGTCATTTGTTTGTTTTTTTTGTTTTTTTATTTAAATATTCCACCAGATTTAAGCCTAAAATTTTCAGCTTTGAAGAAGCTGGAGATGATTGAGAGACCCCCCCCCCCCCCCCAAAAAAAAAAAAAAAATTATATTCTGGCTTATGAAACCCATGCCAAGAAATTTGAACCCATTAGATCATTTGTGCAATAGGGAAATTAGGAAAAGGGTTCATATTTTGTGGTTGCTTCATGAAAGGTTGGGGTAGATAAGAGGAAAACGGAACAATTGGTTTGCAGGTATGGTAAAGATCCATGTGTGGTCTTTGAAGTCCCTGGAGGACACAAGGTCTACTGGGACTTGTTGAGCTGATCCCTTATTTGTGTTGGCCAATTACCACCCCCCCCCCCCCCCATCTTATGTGCTTCCAGTGAATATATATATTTTTTTTTTGTAGGCTGTCAAGCAATTGTAGATGCCCCAATGGGCAGATGCTGGCCCTTTATGAGGATCAAGAGGCCAATTACCCCCCCCCCCCCCATAGGATCTTATGTGCTTCCAGTGAATATATATATTTTTTTTTTTGTAGGCTGTCAAGCAATTGTAGATGCCCCAATGGGCAGCTGCTGGCCCTTTATGAGGATCAAGAGGCCAATTACCCCCCCCCTCCCCAAAGGATCTTATGTGCTTCCAGTGAATATATATATATATATATATATATAAATATATATATATTTGTAGGCTGTCAAGCAATTGTAGATGCCCCAATGGGCAGCTGCTGGCCCTTTATGAGGATCAAGAGGGCACAATTTGAGTGAATAAACAGGCTGGAGGTTTCGATCAAAAATCCCCCGGAGAACACCACATGCTCACATGCTATTCTGAATTGACTAAAACGCGACCGGTGATTTTTTTTTTTGCAAAAGTGAGAAAATGTCATCACAAGTTTACTGTGATTGCACCTTAAAGCTGCTAAGAGATTCTGATAGCTTGTACAATTACACTGGGAATCTCTAGCTCTATTTTAAGCTCTGAAAAAAAAATAAATAAATAAAAAATAAAAAAAAATAAAAAAAAGAAGAAAAGGGTTTTCCATGGGTTTTCAGCTTTTCCCTCTCCACTTCACTACAATTCAAATCTCTGGCTAACAGCAATTTTCTCCTCCTGGGGTCGCATCGTCTGGCCAGCAAGGGGTTAGCCGGCGGTAAATGGAGGCAAATTGTTTCACGCATTTTCATTTGAATCCAACAGTCTATTGTCTAGAATCCTACAAAAAAAAAAAAAAACACAGACAGGAATTCATGGTGAGTTTGAAAGGCAGTGGGGAAATTTGAATAATGTCTATGATCAGGGCAGATAGAATTACTAGAGACAAAAAAAAATAGCAAAGTGGAATGCAGACCACGTCTAATTTTTATCCAGAAAAACATCCCTTTAATCTCTCTCTAATCTACCATATGCTGCCCAGAGGAGAGGAAAAAATCTTTCAAACAACGATTGTTAAGGGTCGTTGGATAGCAAAAGCAAGGCTGAGCTGTGATCATGAGTGTTGGGATATAGCTAATAATGTGCAAGTAATCAACTGGAAGATTGCCATTGATGATGGAACCACAAGTGGTGCTGGGGCTTATGGTTCCCTGAAGCTAGTAGACCTCAAAGCCTTAGCCCAAGCCCTTCTTATGTGTGCAAGTAGTCAACTGAAAGATTGCCACTGATGACGGGACTACAGGTTGTGCTGGGACCTTTGGTTCTTCTGCAGCTAGCAGACCTACTAAGCCTTAGCCCAAGCCCTTATATGTGCAAGCAGTCAACTTAAAGGTTGCCATTGATGTAACCACAGGTTGTGCTGGTACCTATCGTTCCTCCTCAGCTAACAGACCTCTCTCCAAAGCCTTAGCCAAAACCTCTCTTTTGTGTGCAAGTTGTCAACTGAAAGGTTGTCACTTATGATGGAACCACAGGTTGTGCTGGAACCTATGGTTCTCCTGTAGCTATAACAGACCTCAAAGCCTTAGCCTTCTTAGGTGTGCAAGTAGTCAATTGAAAGGTTGCCATGTATGGTGATACCACAGGTTGTGCTGGGACCTATGGTTTTCCTGGAGCTAGCAGACCTCCAAGCATTAGCCCAAGCCCTTGTTATATGTGCAAGTAGTCAACTGAAAGGTAGCCATTTATGATGGAACCACAGGTTGTACTGGAACCTTTGGTTCTCCTGCAGCTAGCAAATCACAAAGCCTTAGTCCAAGCCCTTCTTATATGTACAAGCAGTCAACTGAAAGGTTGCCATTGACGGTGACATCCCAAGTAGTGCTGGGATTTATGGTTCCCTATGGATTTATGGTTCCCTATGGATTTATGGTTCCCTTCTCTCCAAAGCCTTAACCTGAGCCCCTCTTATATATGCAAACAGTCAACTAAAGATTTCCATTTATAATGGAACCACAGGTTGTGCTGAGACTTATGGTTTCCCCTCAGCTTACAGACCTCTCTCCAAAGAACTGACCCCTGTTTCTCCAAAGCCTTAACCCAAACCCCCCTTATATGTGCAAACAGCCAACTGAATGATTGGTATTGATGATGGAACCACAAGTGGACCTGGGACTTACGGTTCCCCTGCAGCTAGCAGACTTCAAAGTCTTAGTCCAAGCCCTTCTTATATGTGCAACTAGTAAACAGAAAGGTTGCCATTTATGATGGAACCACAAGTGGTGCTGGGACTTATGGTTCCCCCCAAAGCCAACAGACCTCTCTCCAAAAGGACCAAGGACTGAGCCCCCCTTCTCCAAAGCCCTAGCCCAAACCCCTCTTATATGTGCAAGCAGTAAACTGAAAGGTTGCCATTGATGATGTTATCATAGGTTGTGCTGGGACCTATGGTTTCCCCTCAGCTAACAGACCTCTTTCCAAAGCCTTAGCTAAAATCCATCTTACAAGAGAAAGCAGTCAACTGAAAGGTTGCCGTTGATGATGGAACTACTAGCAGTGCTGGGATTTATAGTTCTCCTGCAGCTAGCAGACCTCAAAACCGTAGTCCAAGCCCTTCTTATATGTGCACGTAGTCAACTGAAAGGTTGCCATTGATGATGGAACCAGAGATGTTGCTGGGACTTATGGTTCTCCCTCAGCTAACAGACCTCTCTTCTAAGGGCTAAGCCCCCTCTTCTATGTGTAATTGAGCAATAAACTCATCTTATTTTCAATTTTGTCTGCGGTTCTAGTAATTTCTTTGTTGCCCTTGCTCCCGTCCATCCATCATATGTTCTTTTGCAGGAGGCAGCTAGTTAGTTTCCAGTGAGAAATAATATGATCTAAATCACCCCGGGAATGATTAAACGTCCACTCCTCTGAGAAGCGACACTCCGATCATCGCCCCCCTCTCAAAACGCACTTTCCGATGGATGTTTGTCAGGAATCATTGACATTCCGGGCCAGGGCTCGGCAATTGACTTGAATGGTGATGATGATGTGATTTAAGGCGACTGGGGAAGAAGTGGCTTATTGTGGAGCAATTTCGCAGGCTGCGTTTAGGAGGGTTTGCACGCGGAGTAGGCAACCGAAGGGTGGAGAAAAAAAAAAGGGGGGGGTAAAATATACAGAAATGTGGTAAGGGAAGTAACGGTTATATGGAAAGCACGAGAGATGTTGGATTCTCTCTGGGCAAGGAGCGATGGAGGTGTTGTCCGCAGCAACCCGGTTAGCTTGGATGCTTCAGGAAGACGAATCCGGAGGGTTGCAATAGACGGGCGTTCTCTCTTTTATTAATTAGCTTCAATTTGTCATTTACTAAATACTGAAGTCCTGACATGTGATATTTGTAATACTAATGATGACTAAGATATGATAATTATTATAATAACGATGAAGATGCTCTCTTTAAAAATTCATGTATCTATTGACATTATATTGTCTCTGACTATGAAGGTGTATATGCACAGAAGATACATCAATTATGTATAATCTGCTCATATATACATATATGAGCAGATGGTACATATGTACACCAATCCCGATTGGTCCACCAGCCTGAATACACATAACAATTGGGTTCATTTAACCCCCCGCGTCCGCCTGCCTCAAAACCCCTTCCGGCGTGATTGACAGCTGCCTAAATGCGCCGTCTCCCACCCTAAACGGTTAAGTCAACAGGAATATGCAAATATTAATTCAGTCCGAAGCCTCACTCATAATTCCATCCCTCCCCATAGACCAGCCATAGCTCTTAAGAAATGAATCATATTTTCTATCTCGTTAAATGCAGCATGTGATTGGGGTTCGGATGATTAAGAGATCTCGCTAATATCTCCGAACCAAAGCAATAGCCCGCAAAGGATTCTGGGTAGAAAATAAAATAAATAAAATAAAGGGGGTAGACAAAAATAAAATAATTTCCATGGGGTGGCGGGGGGCTAGGGGGCAAGGGCAAACCCCTACCAATGTCGAATTCTAGCCCTTTGGAATGGAAGATGCGGGAATGCGACCTGTTGCTGTAATTGCACAGAAAGGGAAATGTGAATAATAAGACCAATGTTCTCCTATAGCTGAGCTAACTTTATGGCGTTGGGAAAAAAAAAAAGCTGAAATATTCACCGTTGAAACCTAGAGGGCGCCAGATAGTCACTTTCCGCCTCAGTCGGGAGAAAGGCGCACAGTGCTGTACTATAGTCACTGCAGATACAGACAAAAAAATATAAAGCCTCTTACTATGTAATGCTGTCAGCCAGCAAATGCCAAGCTACTTGCGCCATGCGCCGCCACGCTGATGTGTGTGGGGAATGACGTGCCCGGCATGCCATTGTGCCCACCACAGCGGCAGGACACACAAAGGTTAATTGCTCACAATACCTTATGTGATAGGCAGGCATGTACTGGCTATCGGGACTACTGGGAGTTTCCCGGTGGGCCGATGGCTCAGTGGGCCACTCTGATGTAAGGGGGCTGGTGATGGGACACTCTGATGTAAGGGGGCTGGTAATGGGAAACTCTGACGTAAGGGGGTGCTGACAGGACGCTCTGATGTAAGGGGGTGCTGATGGGACACTCTGATGTAAGGGGGCTGGTGATGGGACACTCTGATGTAAGGGGTGCTGATGGGACACTCTGATGTAAGGGGCTGGTGATGGGACACTCTGATGTAAGGGGGTGCTGATGGGACACTCTGATGTAAGGGGTGCTGATGAGACACTCTGATGTAAGGGGCTGGTGATGGGACACTCTGATGTAAGGGGGGTGCTGATGGGACACTGATGTAAGGGAGTGCTGATGGGACACTCAAAATGTAAGTGGACCGGCCTGGATGAAGTCCAGGGCCAAATTTCTGTCCCAGTCCAGCCCTGGTGATAGGATGAGGATGGAGGGCTCATAATGGACACCAAGATATCAGCAAACCTGTGTAGGATTCCCCCATAGGCGGATGAGGGTCTTAAGAATTGAAGAACTTCCTCTAGAACGGGGGTCAGCAATCAGTAGATCACGGACAGGTGACTGGTAGATCACGGTCTGGGCTTTCTGACCGACCATTCCAAAGCAACAAACAGAGTGCAGTGCAGAGGGACTACTTGTAAAGTTGGAGCTCTAGTAGGGTGCTAGGGCCACGATTGCCGTGCAATGAATGCGATTGCAACACGGTAGTCCGGTACGGCAATTAGAGGTTTGAATCTAGTGTGAGGAGGCCACACTGTGCCCGGTGATCTTTGACTTTTTCCATGTTGTTCGGGTAGATCTCCACCTCTTAGAGGTTGCCTACACCTGCTCTAGAACAAAGGGGCAATAATAATGGATAGTTGGCAGTAGGGCGGTTTACCTAAACCCAACTCTTCCTATAGCTGCTGTGAGTAAACATATAGTCATGAACTGAGAAGATTAGGGTAAGTGCTCTACTGCCTTCAGCGAACAACAGCAAGGCCTGTATATAACAATTCACAGAGACCAACATTTGTCAAATGTAGTAAGACATCAAGATTGGACTACGAAACTTTAGGTTTCGTAAAAAAAAAATATCTTTCAAACCATCAGTGAAGGCTCTCGCTTGTCTAGGTTACGGTATAGCTTCGATCAGCCAACAAAAACCTCCTCCTCGTGCCCAAAGCCCGGTATAAATCCAAGGGGGATCGGAGATTCGCTGTCCAAGGGCCTCGGCCATGGAATGCTCTACCAATCAACATCCACCTGGAAGAAAATCACCTGGCTTTTAGGAAAAAACTCAAGACCTTCCTCTTTTAGCAGATGATCAAAGCTCGCCACAGCGCCTAGAGGCGATTCAGTTCGCATTGTGCGCTATACAAGTATTTCATTCATTCATTCATAGATCAGTGGTCTCCAAACTGTGGCCCACGGGCAGATGTGGCTCTTTGCCTGCCTATATTCCGACCTTGGAGCGCCATTTAATAAAATCAATGATGGGGCACCAATCCATCCACTGGCATCAGTGATGGGGCACATTCCATAGATTGTCACCAATGATGGGGCACCATTTCATCCACTGTTTAGAAAGTTTAGAGACCCCCTGGTATAGCTGGTAAGAGCCACTCAACTGGGCGTGCTTCTAAAATATTGAACATTTAAACTCCATTTGAATGTTGGTTGGTTGAACTAAATGTTTTTTGTTTCTTTTCCAACCCAACTATGACCTACGTCTACTAGCTACCCATACATTTTGGGCAGTTTTCCAGTATCTGACCAAATGGACAACTCCATTTGGGGGGGCTCTAACTGTAAGCCAGGTCTGTGTGGGTGTCTGTTGTGTGTTCAATGGCACTGGACCATAAGAAGTGAACATTGGTTCTGATGGATCTACCATGAAGTGATTTTTCCTTCAAAGACGCAGATCTGTGGTTGAAGTATAGTATAGATCGGGGTTTCTCAACCAGAGTTCCATGGAATATAAATATATAAGAATAACTCTAAATATTAAATTATTAAGTCCATATAAATAAATTAATCTGAACAAATTAGTTTGTAAGTAATGTGATAGTGGGTCAAATCTCCTTAATAGTATCTGTCCATCACCAAAAACCGCAGTGAATCCACCACCAGCTGTAGAAACCGCTTACTAGCTCCTGTAAACCCCTTATTACACAGGGTCGGTGTATGCCTGTGGCTTAAAACCCAGCCGGGGGGGGGGCCTTTCTCCACATCTCAGGGTTCCTCCACGCCTCCAATATGCTCAATGAGTTGAATGGAAATTGGGTACCAAAAAGAGACGAAAGGTCCCACATAGCATAAAATCTTTGGTTGGTGTATTGGTTAAAAACACTTACAACAGTAAGTAAATAAAGACCTAAAGTTTAGTGTGTCGGCTGGCACAGAACCAAACAAACCCATCCATCGGGACACAAGGGAGATGGTGACGTCAACACGTTGCTCCCTCCCACGCGTTTCGTCAGAAATGACGTCGTTTTGGGGCACAGGCAGCGCATCGTGTCACCATCTTAAATACACTACAAAATTAGCCAAGCCTTGTTCTGAGTCTAAGCCTGCCAACCCAACAGTACATAATTAGATATCAAGTCTCTAAGAGTCCCATGGAAGCCTAGAGTTCCTCCAGAGCTAAAAGTTCCTTGAGCAATGAGCAATTTCTGCCTCTCAGATGAGTTCCCATTGACGTGATTCATCTTTTTTAGCCATTTATAAGGGGGAATTCTTCCGAATGAGCACAAGTGCAAAGAGCATTCACTGACCATCACACTAATGTATCATGATGATGTAGATATAGTCCATTTTAGAAGGGGGTTCCCCCGAGACTGGAAATTTATTTCCAGGGTTCCTCTGTGTTGAAAAGGTTGGGAAAGCTTGGTATAGATGGACCATGTTCTGGTCCTAGGCTGTTAGCGCTCGAATAGCAACAAAAGAAGCACTCACCAGATGGTGAATTCTTAGAGGTGTACTGAGGAGAACTTGGTACAAAAGTTCATCTCACTTGGAGGACTTTTTGAAACATTTAATGGTTAAGAGAATGAGAAAGATCCAATGCATTTTAGGGGGGGAAAAAAACGATCTGCCTTTAGTTCCATCAGGAGACACTAGTCTTCATCAAGCCTCAACTCCGATCCCTTAGTGCAATCCCTACACATGTTTAGATGCCAAGAACTATTTCTTTATCTGGGAACCTTCCTACATGTGTAACCGTTTTTGGATGATGCAACTAAAATAAAGATGCATGCCCAATTCATTCTCTACTTGGCTCCTGTAAGCCTTCCTGTGGAGACTAGATCTGCGGAAGACTGTTGAATATTGCCTTTGTAATGGTCCCCATGGACACAACTCAATGTATAGTCACTCCAAATCCCCCACCCCAGTACAAATAAACCCCATAAATTTCCCCATCTAGCACAAATCCCCCTTCACCATATCAGCTCTTCTAGCACAAACCCCCCAAATCCCCCCTCCTAGCACAAATCATCTTCCCGCATCCCCCTGTCCAGCACAAATCCACCACTCCTAGCAATTCTTACCCCCCCCCCCCCCGGCCGCCACCAAAGTGCCCCTCCCAACACAAATCTCCTCCACCTCCATCTCCGTGCAGCACTCCTCCCCTTCCCCCACCTCACCTTAAACCGCAGTGCCCAGGGCGGCCGTCCCTCCTGCCCACCCCTTGTCCCGGCCCTGGTAGTACATGTAACCAGCAAAAGCCTTCCTCTGAATTATGAACGGTATGGCAGTTATTGTCACCTAGATGAAGCCAATAACAAATACTGGCCTCCCGCCACCCTGAACCAACATGGCAGAAGGGGTACAAGAAGGGGTGCGGACAGTGAATGAGCGCTCATTCCACCACGCACCCCACGGAGGCTGTCCTGACCAGGCTGACTGAACTCTTCCTCGATCTATCTCTGTTGGAGCCTGCCTGTGACAACAAACGTAAAACCCTGCCATGATTTGTGGTGTCACCCGGCTGTTGGATGGGGATTATTGGCTGTTAGAAGTAAATCTTAGCTGGTATGCTGGATTTTAAAGGGTGAATATCATGGTTCTCAATTAATTTTGTATTAATTGTTTTTTATTTATATGTATACATTTTTCAAAAGTAGTATTATATATATATACCAAATATATTACATGACAAAGGATTCCCAGAGCACTGGCTTTAGCTTAAGATCACACAGTGTGCGCTATTGTGTGACTAATGGGGTGTGCAGTGTGAGCGCACATTGTCATGCTCTGACGTGATTCTATTCGCTTTAATGCATCAGAAAGTCCTAAGAACATGTCCTGTTTTTTGCAGTGTAGCACTAATTGCCTTGTTCTTGCATTGGGGCTACAGCTCGACAAATGCTCCGTGCTTTGCAGCTCCCTTTGTTTGATTGAAACCTTAAACTCAACCATGGGATAGTGGAAGGCTAAAAGCTGTATGTGAGAGCGCCATCTGCTGGCTAGAAATATATAAATATAATGTTATATTTCACAAGCTCCAGCAATTACTCATTGTCACCTTGATATACCCTGTGCCCAACAACGCTGTGCCTAACCACACTGTGCCCAACTACGCTGTGCCTAATCACGCTGTGCCCAACCACATTGTGCCTAACCACTCTGTGCCCAACAACGCTGTGCCTAACCACACTGCCCAACAACACTGTGCCTAATCACACTGTGCCCAACCACGCTGTGCCTAACCACACTGTGCCCAACCACACTGTGCCTAACCACACTGTGCCCAACCATGCTGTGCCTAATCACGCTGTGCCCAACCACGTTGTGCCTAACCACACTGTGCCCAACAACGCTGTGCCTAACCACACTGCCCAACAACACTGTGCCTAATCACGCTGTGCTCAACCACGCTGTGCCTAACCACACTGTGCCCAACAACGCTGTGCCTAACCACGCTGTGCCCAACCACGCTGTGCCCAACCACGCTGTGCCTAACCACACTGTGCCCAACCACACTGTGCCTAACCACACTGTGCCCAACCAGAGTGTATTTATAAATATTTTCAAATAAGATTCATATATTTTTCTCATTGGATTAGCGGCGTTGTATGTTTATAACTGTCAACAATAAAGACATAATGAAATCAATACTGTGGAGGATGGATTCCATCGGCTCAGTAATTACAGAAAGTTCCATAGAAGTTCCGTCACACTCGGTTCTGTGGTCCTCATCATGTCCGTGTGTAGAGTGGCATTTCCCTGGTATCAACTTATTTTCTCCTTCTTTTGAAGTGGACCAAACACCTATGTTTTTTCCATGCTAACAGTGTTCAGGCATCATCCAGGGTCACCATCCAATTTCTGGACTGAGTTGGCGGCTTAGAGATGACACAGCCCTGGGAGCTGGGAACTTAGCACTGGGATGGTGGGAACCCCTCATAATGGGCACAGCGGGTGTCCAGACCCAGGAACTCAGCACAGGGATGGTGGGAACCCCTCATAATGGGCACAGCGGGTGTACAGACCCGGGAACTCAGCACAGGGATGGTGGGAACCCCTCATAATGGGCACAGCGGGTGTACAGACCCAGGAACTCAGCACAGGAATGGTGGGAACCCCTCATAATGGGCACAGCGGATGTACAGACCCAGGAACTCAGCACAGGGATGGTGGGAACCCCTCATAATGGGCACAGCGGGTGTACAGACCTGGGAACTCAGCACAGGGATGGTGGGAACCCCTCATAATGGGCACAGCGGGTGTACAGACCTGGGAACTCAGCACAGGAATGGTGGGAACCCCTCATAATGGGCACAGCGGGTGTACAGACCCGGGAACTCAGCACAGGGATGGTGGGAACCCCTCATAATGGGCACAGCGGGTGTACAGACCCAGGAACTCAGCACAGGAATGGTGGGAACCCCTCATAATGGGCACAGCGGGTGTACAGACCCGGGAACTTGGTGCAGAATTTTTGGAGTCCCAAGAAACAGAAGAGACTGGCAGGGGGTTTATTTCTTTAACATCCAATAGATTCTAAAATGTCAGTTTTAGTTGGACTGGCCCTTTAATAACAAGTATATAATAGATAACCCCATTCACATAGATGTCTAACACAACAAAGACCATCACAGCCTCTATTCTGCAGATACCACCAGACACTGACCTTCCCATGACCTTGGGAGAATGAGTTGTCACCGCTGTCACATAAAGATGTCCCTGGCTGTGGATGGGGCTTTATCTCCATTCATTATTCTATTTAAAAAGCTGTGATGTGTTTTATTTGTAATCACTGGAAGATCAGAGCAGAGATCTCATCATCCATGGTACTGGGGGGGGATCAGAGGAGAGATCTCATCATCCATGGTATGGGGGAAGATTGTAGAGATCTCATCATCCATGGTATGGGGGAAGATTGTAGAGATCTCATCATCCATGGAGTGGGGAAGATCAGAGAGAGCTCATCGTCCATGGAGTGGGGGAAGATTGTAGAGATCTCATCATCCATGGAGTGGGGAAGATCAGAGAGAGCTCATCGTCCATGCTATTGGGGGGGAGATCAGAGCAGAGATCTCATCATCCATTGTACAGGGGAAGATTAGTGCAGGGATCTCATCACCCATGGTACAGGAAAGTTCAGTGAGATCTCATCATCATTGTCATCCATGGTAGGGGAAAGATCAAAGCAGAGATCTCATCATCCATGGTACAGTCCAGGGAAGGTCACAGATATCTCATCATCTTCATCATCATCCATGGTATAGGGGAAAATCAGAGCAGAGCTCTCCTCATCCATGGTATGGGGGACAATCATAGAGATCTCATCATCCATAGAGCGGGGGAGATCAGAGACAGAGAGATCTCATCATCCATGGTATGGGGGAAGATCAGAGAGATCTCATCATCCATGGTATGGGGGAAGATCAGAGAGATCTCATCATCCATGGTATGGGGGAAGATCAGAGACAGAGAGATCTCATCATCCATGGTATGGGGGAAGATCAGAGAGATCTCATCATCCATGGTATGGGGGAAGATCAGAGAGAACTCATCATCCATGGTATGGGGGAAGATCAGAGAGATCTCATCATCCATGGTATGGGGGAAGATCAGAGAGAACTCATCATCCATGGTATGGGGGAAGATCAGAGAGAACTCATCATCCATGGTATGGGGGAAGATCAGAGAGAACTCATCATCCATGGTATGGGGGAAGATCAGAGAGATCTCATCATCCATGGTATGGGGGAAGATCAGAGAGATCTCATCATCCATGGTATGGGGGAAGATCAGAGAGAACTCATCATCCATGGTATGGGGGAAGATCAGAGAGATCTCATCATCCATGGTATGGGGGAAGATCAGAGAGATCTCATCATCCATGGTATGGGGGAAGATCAGAGCAGAGATCTCATCATCCATGGTATGGGGGAAGATCAGAGAGAACTCATCATCCATGGTATGGGGGAAGATCAGAGAGAACTCATCATCCATGGTATGGGGGAAGATCAGAGAGATCTCATCATCCATGGTATGGGGGAAGATCAGAGAGATCTCATCATCCATGGTATGAGGGAAGATCAGAGAGATCTCATCATCCATGGTATGGGGGAAGATCAGAGAGATCTCATCATCCATGGTATGGGGGAAGATCAGAGAGATCTCATCATCCATGGTATGGGGGAAGATCAGAGAGAACTCATCATCCATGGTATGGGGGAAGATCAGAGAGATCTCATCATCCATGGTATGGGGGAAGATCAGAGAGATCTCATCATCCATGGTATGAGGGAAGATCAGAGAGATCTCATCATCCATGGTATGGGGGAAGATCAGAGAGATCTCATCATCCATGGTATGGGGGAAGATCAGAGAGATCTCATCATCCATGGTATGGGGGAAGATCAGAGAGATCTCATCATCCATGGTATGGGGGAAGATCAGAGAGATCTCATCATCCATGGTACTGGGGAGGTCAGAGCAGAGCTCTCATCATCCATGGTATGCAGGGCCGGACTGGCCTACCGGGATACCGGAAGACAGGGCTGGACTGGGACAAAAATGTGGCCCATCATCACCGGCCCACTTTAATTTTGAGCGTCCCCCTTAGATCAGAGAGTCCCCACCGGCAGCCTAATGCTCTCTCCAGCAAGTGGTGGAAGCAGCTCCTCCTGACAGGAGTGAAATCGAGATCAGTCACTGTCAGAGGGTAGCGGCTCCAGGACTGACTGGCCCACTGAGCCATTCGGCCCACCGGGAAACTCCTGGTGGTCCTGATGGCCAGTCCCGGTCCATGCCTGGTTGGGGGCGGGGGGGGGGGGGGGAGATCAGAGCAGAGATCTCACCATCATCCATGGTATGGGGGAAGATCAGAGCAGAGCTACATTACATATATTTCTCATGCATTTAAAGCTGAACTCCAGAATCAGGAAATATCTAAATCCATGGGTCCTGTGGGCATTTTGAGGGTTAATGCAGGCAGTAAGGAGGTGACAGTTTTCTAGTGAAATTAATAAATAAAACCTTTTAATTTTCATGACATGCCTTTAGTCCCTGTGATGTCATCGTTGGGTCTCTGTGCTTCTCTATGCAATGCAGGCAGATCATGGCAGGTGGGAGGAGCCCCCCGCCTCAGTACTCCTCCCAAGAGCCTTCAGTCTTGATGCAAGCAGTGGGAGGAGTTATGCAAATATCAAAATGCCCTTGATGGGCGGGTGTCAGTCTGGAGTAGTGGGCGTTCCTATGTAGGCTCCATTTGGATAGGCAACGCCCACAGGTGATGCTGAGCCTCCATGATGGAAAGAACTGAATAATGAGAGGGGTGGGGCCAGGGGCAACCAGGAAATGGGGTGGGGCTCTATCTGACTGGCTGCAGCTTCAAATGCACGTGGTGAGAAGCTCACAGTGTGCGGTGAAATTAGAGGAAGGCGTTTCAGTCTAGGGGGAGGAGTCGGTACAAGACTGAAGGGGAGGTCAGATTTAACTAATACGAATAATTCCCTCTAGAAGGAACCCCTCGCCCCCATCCGCAGTATAACGCGCTCAGCGCTCGCAGGGAGAACTATACGTCCAATGGAATCCGAGTCCTCAGCCTGCCGGTGTCCTTGACTTATTTGATTAAAATATATCAATTTCTGGCAATCAATAACACGAGTAATAAAATAATTTTACCACCGCACTCCGCCGTGAAATCACCGCCGCGGTCCCAGGCAGGTTTTACTCCGCGGTCTCAGGCAGGTTTTACACCACGGTCAAAGGCAGGTTTTACACCGCGGTCTCAGGCAGGTTTTACGTCACGTCTCAGGCAGGTTTTACTCCGCGGTCTCAGGCAGGTTTTACACCGCGGTTTCAGGCAGGTTTTACACCGCGGTTTCAGGCAGGTTTTACGCCGCGGTCTCAGGCAGGTTTTACGTCACGTCTCAGGCAGGTTTTACGCCTCGGTCTCAGGCAGGTTTTACGCCTCGGTCTCAGGCAGGTTTTACGCCGCGGTTTCAGGCAGGTTTTACGCCTCGGTCTCAGGCAGGTTTTACGCCGCGGTTTCAGGCAGGTTTTACTCCGCGGTCTCAGGCAGGTTTTACACCGTGGTCTCAGGCAGGTTTTACGTCACGTCTCAGGCAGGTTTTACACCGTGGTCTCAGGCAGGTTTTACACCGTGGTCTCAGGCAGGTTTTACGCCGCAGTCTCAGGCAGGTTTTACGCCTCGGTCTCAGGCAGGTTTTACGCCGCGGTTTCAGGCAGGTTTTACGCCTCGGTCTCAGGCAGGTTTTACGCCGCGGTTTCAGGCAGGTTTTACGCCTCGGTCTCAGGCAGGTTTTACGCCGCGGTTTCAGGCAGGTTTTACGCCTCGGTCTCAGGCAGGTTTTACGCCGCGGTTTCAGGCAGGTTTTACGCCTCGGTCTCAGGCAGGTTTTACTCCGCGGTCTCAGGCAGGTTTTACACCGTGGTCTCAGGCAGGTTTTACGTCACGTCTCAGGCAGGTTTTACGCCTCGGTCTCAGGCAGGTTTTACGCCGCGGTTTCAGGCAGGTTTTACGCCGCGGTCTCAGGCAGGTTTTACTCCGCGGTCTCAGGCAGGTTTTACACCGTGGTCTCAGGCAGGTTTTACGTCACATCTCAGGCAGGTTTTACGCCTCGGTCTCAGGCAGGTTTTACGCCGCGGTTTCAGGCAGGTTTTACGCCGCGGTCCCAGGCAGGTTTTACTCCGCGGTCTCAGGCAGGTTTTACACCACGGTCAAAGGCAGGTTTTACACCGCGGTCTCAGGCAGGTTTTACGTCACGTCTCAGGCAGGTTTTACTCCGCGGTCTCAGGCAGGTTTTACACCGCGGTTTCAGGCAGGTTTTACGCCGCGGTCTCAGGCAGGTTTTACGTCACGTCTCAGGCAGGTTTTACGCCTCGGTCTCAGGCAGGTTTTACGCCTCGGTCTCAGGCAGGTTTTACGCCGCGGTTTCAGGCAGGTTTTACGCCTCGGTCTCAGGCAGGTTTTACGCCGCGGTTTCAGGCAGGTTTTACTCCGCGGTCTCAGGCAGGTTTTACACCGTGGTCTCAGGCAGGTTTTACGTCACGTCTCAGGCAGGTTTTACACCGTGGTCTCAGGCAGGTTTTACACCGTGGTCTCAGGCAGGTTTTACGCCGCAGTCTCAGGCAGGTTTTACGCCTCGGTCTCAGGCAGGTTTTACTCCGCGGTCTCAGGCAGGTTTTACACCGTGGTCTCAGGCAGGTTTTACGTCACGTCTCAGGCAGGTTTTACGCCTCGGTCTCAGGCAGGTTTTACGCCGCGGTTTCAGGCAGGTTTTACGCCGCGGTCTCAGGCAGGTTTTACTCCGCGGTCTCAGGCAGGTTTTACACCGTGGTCTCAGGCAGGTTTTACGTCACATCTCAGGCAGGTTTTACGCCTCGGTCTCAGGCAGGTTTTACGCCGCGGTTTCAGGCAGGTTTTACGCCGCGGTCCCAGGCAGGTTTTACTCCGCGGTCTCAGGCAGGTTTTACACCACGGTCAAAGGCAGGTTTTACACCGCGGTCTCAGGCAGGTTTTACGTCACGTCTCAGGCAGGTTTTACTCCGCGGTCTCAGGCAGGTTTTACACCGCGGTTTCAGGCAGGTTTTACGCCGCGGTCTCAGGCAGGTTTTACGTCACGTCTCAGGCAGGTTTTACGCCTCGGTCTCAGGCAGGTTTTACGCCTCGGTCTCAGGCAGGTTTTACGCCGCGGTTTCAGGCAGGTTTTACGCCTCGGTCTCAGGCAGGTTTTACGCCGCGGTTTCAGGCAGGTTTTACTCCGCGGTCTCAGGCAGGTTTTACACCGTGGTCTCAGGCAGGTTTTACGTCACGTCTCAGGCAGGTTTTACACCGTGGTCTCAGGCAGGTTTTACACCGTGGTCTCAGGCAGGTTTTACGCCGCAGTCTCAGGCAGGTTTTACGCCTCGGTCTCAGGCAGGTTTTACGCCGCGGTTTCAGGCAGGTTTTACGCCTCGGTCTCAGGCAGGTTTTACGCCGCGGTTTCAGGCAGGTTTTACGCCTCGGTCTCAGGCAGGTTTTACGCCGCGGTTTCAGGCAGGTTTTACGCCTCGGTCTCAGGCAGGTTTTACGCCGCGGTTTCAGGCAGGTTTTACGCCTCGGTCTCAGGCAGGTTTTACTCCGCGGTCTCAGGCAGGTTTTACTCCGCGGTCTCAGGCAGGTTTTACGTCACGTCTCAGGCAGGTTTTACGCCTCGGTCTCAGGCAGGTTTTACGCCGCGGTTTCAGGCAGGTTTTACGCCGCGGTCTCAGGCAGGTTTTACTCCGCGGTCTCAGGCAGGTTTTACACCGTGGTCTCAGGCAGGTTTTACGTCACATCTCAGGCAGGTTTTACGCCTCGGTCTCAGGCAGGTTTTACGCCGCGGTTTCAGGCAGGTTTTACGCCGCGGTCTCAGGCAGGTTTTACTCCGCGGTCTCAGGCAGGTTTTACACCGTGGTCTCAGGCAGGTTTTACGTCACATCTCAGGCAGGTTTTACGCCTCGGTCTCAGGCAGGTTTTACGCCGCGGTTTCAGGCAGGTTTTACGCCGCGGTCTCAGGCAGGTTTTACTCCGCGGTCTCAGGCAGGTTTTACACCGTGGTCTCAGGCAGGTTTTACGTCACGTCTCAGGCAGGTTTTACGCCGCGGTTTCAGGCAGGTTTTACGCCTCGGTCTCAGGCAGGTTTTACGCCGCGGTTTCAGGCAGGTTTTACGCCTCGGTCTCAGGCAGGTTTTACGCCGCGGTTTCAGGCAGGTTTTACGCCTCGGTCTCAGGCAGGTTTTACGCCGCGGTTTCAGGCAGGTTTTACGCCTCGGTCTCAGGCAGGTTTTACGCCGCGGTTTCAGGCAGGTTTTACGCCTCAGTCTCAGGCAGGTTTTAAGACACGTCTCAGGCAGGTTTTACACCGCGGTCCAAGGCAGGTTTTACGCCGCGATCTCAGGCAGGTTTTACTCCGCGGTCTCAGGCAGGTTTTACACTGCGGTCTCAGGCAGGTTTTACGCCGCGGTCTCAGGCAGGTTTTACGCCGCGGTCTCAGGCAGGTTTTACGCCGCGGTCTCAGGCAGGTTTTCCGCCGCGGTCTCAGGCAGGTTTTACGCCGCGGTCTCAGGCAGGTTTTCCGCCGCGGTCTCAGGCAGGTTTTACTCGGCGGTCTCAGGTAGGTTTTACGCCGCGGTCTCAGGCAGGTTTTACGACATGTCTCAGGCAGGTTTTACACCGCGGTCTCAGGCAGGTTTTACACCGCGGTCTCAGGCAGGTTTTACGACACGTCTCAGGCAGGTTTTACTCCGCGGTCTCAGGCAGGATTTACGCCGCGGTCTCAGGCAGGATTTACGACACGTCTCAGGCAGGTTTTACGCCGCGGTCTCAGGATAGTTACGCAAACCTAAGAAACATATTGCAGCTTACCAGTTCTTAGATGTGGCGGCCGCCCTTCATTTTCCCTTTTTTCAGGCTAAGAAAATTTTTAGAAAGTTCAGAAAAGACCTGTTGATCCTGCCAGAAATGTGGAATCCTCATCTCTTCCTGAGAATTTGATTGGAAATGCAAACATCCTCTAATATAATGAAGCTTGCTATATCCCTTGCCTCAATTCTTTATTGGCTGCATGGCAAGCGACAGTAGTAACTAACGCATTTTGGCCCAAAGTCTTATAGACCATTGCTTTGAGCATGGCTTTGCCGAAATACTTTAGCCCTTGTACACACGGTGGAATATTACAATGGAAAACGTCCGATCGGACCGTGTTGTCGGATAATCCGACAGTGTGTGGGCTCCATCGGACTGTTTCCGTCGGAATATCCGACGGACAAAGTTTGAGAGCTTTGTCTGATCGTTTGTAGAGAATTCTGATCGGATGAAGTGCCACGCATGCTCAGATCGGAGACCAAAGCTATTGGCTACTAGCCTGAACGTAGTCCCGTCCTAATGAACGAACGTCATCACGTTCTGAGCAATTCGAATTTTCCGACAACTTCGTCCTACCGTGTGTAGGCAACACCAGTTTTGGACAAAATCCATCGGAAAAAATACGATGGATTTTGTTGTCGGAATGTCCGACCCGTGTGTACAAGGGCTAAGAGTGTTACTGCTGTATCCTGACATGTAGCCAAAAAAGGATTGATGCAATGGATGTTACTGAGTAGCCGGATTCACTATTATCGCTACATTCCAAGAGCGCCGGTTCCGGGTCTTCCGGGTAACTTGTGGCGGAGCACGTTTTCTCTGTTGAAGACACAAACAACCTTAATTGTTGTTCTGTAAACTAGAAAATTGGGATAAAGTTTTGTATGCGGAGGAAGAGGCGCTGTGATTTTTGGCCCTAATGGGGGGGAACCTCCTCCGTGACCCCAGAAGACGATCTGATCGATTCCCTGCAGCACAATGTATCAGAACTTCACTGAGTCTGGATAACAATAGCCGTTACATCTTCTTAAAGGAACATGCACTAACCCATGCCAAACACCCCCCCCCCTTATTAAACTGCACAGTCCCATATAGGGAATATATGGGTATAGGGGGAATATATGGGAAGTATGGGTATATGGGATATATATGGGTATATGGGAGATATATGGGTATATGGGAGATATATGGGTATATGGGGGGTTTATGGGGGTATATGTGGGATACATGGGTATATAGGGATATATGGGTATATGGGGGGTTTATGGGGATGTATGGGTATATGGGGGTATATATGGATATATGGGGGGTAAATGGGGGTATACAGGGGATTTATTGGTATATTGGGGGTATATGGGGGATATATGGTTATTTGGGGGTATATGGGGATATATGGTTATTTGGGGGTATATAGGGGATATATAGGTATATTTGGGTTATACGGGGGGATATATGTTATATGGGGGGTATACAGGGGTTATATGGGGGATATATGTTATATGGGGGGTATACGGAGGATATATGGGGAATATACTGGGGTTATAGGGGGGATATATGGGCATATGGGGGATATATGGGTATATGGGGGTTATATAGGAGATATATGGAGGTATACGAGATATATGAGTATATGGGGGGAGATATATGGGTATATGGGGGTATACAGGGATATATGGGGCTATACGGAGCAGGTATATGGGTATATGGGGGTATATGGGGATATATGGGTATATGGGGGGTATACGGGGATAAATGGGTATATGGGGGGAGATGTATGGGGGTATACGGGATATATAGGGGGTATACGGGGGGAGATATATGGGTAAATGGGGGGTATACAGGTATATATGGGTATATGGGGGTATATGGGGGATATATGGGTATATGGGGGGAGATATATGGGGGTATACGGGGATATATAGGGGGTATACGGGGGCAGTTATATGGGTATATGGGGGGTATACAGGTATATATGGGTATATGGGGGATATATGGGTATATGGGGGTTATACGGGGGTATATAGGGTTACCACCTGTCCGGTTTTCTCCTGGGCCATCCGGTTTATAAATGTGTTTGTGTTTTCATCTACCTGAGACCCAGACACATCATTCACACGGACTGCACCGAGAGTGACATCTGATGTGTTTCCTCTCTCAGACTGCAGCCTGGTTCAGCACAGCACAGTGTCAGCGAATCAAAGCTGCTCCCTCCTCCTCCGCTCTGTATACACCCAGGAGGAGGAGGAGGAGGAGGAGGAGCAGGGACATGCTGATTGAGGTCTGTACAAAGTTTTCTATACTTAGGAGGGTTAGGAGGATGTGTGCTGGGGGGGGGGGCAGGGAGAAGACATGCTAGAAGTGTGGGTTGGGTCTGAAATATGACAAACATCCTAGCACTAGCCCTCTCCCCTCTCAAATCACCCCCTAGCACATATCCTAACCCCCCTTGCACTAGCCATCTCCCCTCACAAAGTGCCCCCCAGCACCTATCCAACCCCCATTGCTCTAGCCCTCTCCCTTCCCAAAGCCCCCCCCCAGTGCATATCTAACCCCCTTGCCATAGACCTCTCCCCTCTCAAAGCACCCCCTCCAGTACATATCCAACCCCCCATTGCCATTGCACTAGCCCTTTCCCTTCCCAAAGCACCCCCAGCACATATCTAACCCCCCTTGCCCTAGCCTTCTCCCCTCTCAAAGCTCCCCCTCCAGCACATATCTAACCCCCCTTGCCCTAGACCTCTCCCTCTCCTGTATCAATGCACCCCCTCCCGCACATATCTAACACCCTTGCACTAGCCCTCTCCCCTCTCAAAGCACCCCCCAGCACATATCCAACCCCCCATTGCACTAGCATTCTCCCTTCCCAAATCACCCCCTCCAGTACATATATAACCCACCTTGCACTAGCCCTCTCCCCTCTCAAAGCACCCCACAGCACATATCCAACCCCCCCATTGCACTAGCATTCTTCCTTCCCAAATCACCCCCTCCAGTACATATATAACCAACCTTGCACTAGCCCTCTCCCCTCTCAAAGCACCCCCCAGCACATATCCCCCCCACCCCAGCACATATCAAACCCCCAAGCGCCCCCAGCACATATCCGATCCTACCACCCCCATCTTGCACTAGCCTCTAGCCTCCCAAAGCGTCCCCCCAGCACACATCCAAACCCCCTGTAAGCATTAGCCCTCTCACCTCCCAAAGACTCCCCCAGCACATATTGAACTCCTCTACATCCCCAGCTAGCACTAGCCCTCTCCCCAGGATATATCTGACCCCTGCACTCCATCCATAACACTCCCAATTCAGCACTGCACTGCTTGTCGCGACGTGCTATGCGTCACATTACTGCTCTCTTTCAGGCCACCAAAAGTGTCCCAGGTCTTTTACAATCTTATACCCTCCCCCCAAAGAAATGCTACAGTTAAAGTGTTCTGGTTTGGCTTGAAGAAAATGTGGCACCCCTAGGGATATATGGGTATATGGAGGGTATACGGAGGATATATGGGTGTATACGGAGGATATATGGGTATATGAGTGTATATGAGTATGTGGGGGGTATATGGGTATATGGGGGTATACAGGGAATATATGAGTTTATGGAGGGTATATGGGGTTGTATGGGTATATGGGGGTATATACGGGGGATATATGGGTATATGGGGAATATATGGGTATATGGAGGGTATATGGAGGATATATGGGTATATAGGGGTATACATGGAATATATGGGTATATGGGGATATACAAGCAATATATGGGTATATGGGGGGTATACGGGGAATATATGGGGAAGTATATGGGGGTATATGGGGAATATATGGGTATCTGAGGAATTGGCATGACCAGCTTAAAGGAACTTCGGCAGACAGGCTGTACACAGGGAAGTACTGAGTATGTGGGCCACTCCCTGTATCCATCCAAAGCCTTCATTCTCACCTTGCCATGTGTGTGGCGGTGCGGGATCACCGGGGACTCGGTGCGGGATCACCGGGGACTCGGTGCGGGATCACCGGGGACTCGGTGAAGGATTCCTCCTATTGGGGAATAGAAGACGTGTCGAGTGAGGTTGGATAACCAATATATCTCCAATGTGCATCTCATCCTCCTCTTGTATTGTCCTCCTCCTCCGACTCCAGACACCTCCCCCCATCACAAATCTCAGCCTCTCACATACTTAATGTACAAAGTGAAAGCGATTTAATAGAGAGATTAAATGCCTCCTGGACAGAGAATCGTTCGGTGCGCTGCAATAATAAAGCTGAAGTTAGAGAAGCCATTTCTGATCTGCATTTGTAAATCGAGGATTTAATTGAGTGCATCTTCCTCTATTTACTGTTTTGTGCGTTCCGTAAATATAACAATTTATATACCCAGAAAACACGATCTATCAGAGGAAGAGAACGCCGTGCTTACTGCATGCGAGACTCCTGTGATTGGATAGGCTGCTTTCTCAGTGATGTCATCGCTCTCTAATGAATGGATAGGCTGCATTCTCAGTGATGTCATCTCTCTCTAATGAATGGATAGGCTGCATTCTCAGTGATGTCACCGCTCTCTAGTGAATGGATAGGCTGCATTCTCAGTGATGTCACCACTCTCTAGTGATTGGATAGGCTGTATTCTCAGTGATGTCACCACTCTCTAGTGATTGGATAGGCTGCATTCTCAGTGATGTCACCGCTCTCTAATGAATGGATAGGCGGCATTCTCAGTGATGTCACCTCTCTCTAGTGAATGTATAGGCTGTATTCTCAGTGATGTCACCGCTCTCTAGTGATTGGATAGGCTGCATTCTCAGTGATGTCACCGCTCTCTAGTGATTGGATAGGCTGCATTCTCAGTGATGTCACCTCTCTCTAGTGAATGGATAGGCTGCATTCTCAGTGATGTCACCGCTCTCTAGTGAATGGATAGGCTGCATTCTCAGTAATGTCACCAGTCTCTAGTGAATGGATAGGCTGCATTCTCAGTGATGTCACCACTCTCTAGTGATTGGATAGGCTGCATTCTCAGTAATGTCACCAGTCTCTAGTGAATGGATAGGCTGCATTCTCAGTGATGTCACTGCTCTCTAGTGATTGGATAGGCTGCATTCTCAGTGATGTCACTGCTCTCTAGTGAATGGATAGGCTGTATTGTGAGCGACCTTAATGTTCTTCATAGGTTTTGTTTGTTGTGACGCTGCTCTTTAAATATAAAATATAATTATAAGATAAAATAGAAAATAAAAATAATAATAAAAGATGGGAGAGGCACTTTTTTTTTTTAAGTATAATTGTACTTGTGAATGTAAAAATTATAATAAAAAAGATTATAGGATATTACAAAATAATAATAAATTAATTAATGGAATAAATAAATAAAAATATAAATGATCACGCATGAAAATGTTCTCTTCTCTTCTGTTTTCATGGGAGAGGCACATTAAGACATGATTTTTTTTTTTCTAAAATTTTAAAGTATAATTTCGACTTCAATATATTAATTATTAAAAAAAAGTTTAAAATAAAATATAGTATATAATATAAAATATTTAAAAATAATAAATAGATAAAAATAAATATATATAAAACATATAAGAAAATAACCTCTTCTGTTACTTGTTAATGTTAGAGGGACATTATTACATTTTTTTTTCTTACCTTTTAGTTATTATTCATTTTATCTTTGACTGCAGTGTAAATGCCATGTGTCACATTAATAAATATAATAATTTTACTTCAAATTTTGAATGCCAGGGATCATCAAAATAAAGTGTTTAAGTCATTATAAACTGTAATTATTACAAATCATGTCACCTCCTCTTAAATCCGGCTTCATTTTGTCCTCTCGCCCCCCCCCCCCCCCCCCGGGGGCCCCCGCTGTGCCCTTCTATTTTTGCTCTCAGTTCTGGAAGGGTGTGTTAAGAATTCAGAACAAGTCTCTTCTGATCTTTCACAAAATGAGCTGATCATTAAAATGTGGTCACTTTGTTAAAATATAACAGGATGTATCGCAGAGCGCTTCCTGGCTCAATGCAGCCCCTGTGCTGTAACTGCATAATTACTCCCTATAATGTATGCAGAGCGATGTTCATATGACAGTGCAGCAGGGTTGTGGGATCTATATAAAGGGCGACCCAAGAGCTTTATTCTCTGCATGAGATGCATTAAATAAAATCAGATTTATTTATTTATACAGGGATTTATATGGAATGATCGGTTGAGATTGGGCCAGCCTGGAAAGCCCACTAAAAAGAACTGTGTGTTTTTTTTTTAAAATTAATTATATATTATTATCATAATATTTAGTGACGCCACATCTGCTAGGCAGTCAAATTTGCATGTTTTTTTTTTTTTTTTTTTTGGTGTGCCCATTTGTGAGGTCAACTACTGATGTTGGATGAGAAGACCTGGCTCACCATCAACGTTTGACTTCATGCCAAAGGTGTTCAATAGGGTTGAGGTGGGGCTCTATGCAAGACGCTTTAATCTTCGAACTGCCACACCATTGTGAGCTTGTTGGACATCTCATAACAAAATGTAATATGGTGTTGCCCCCCCCCCCCCCCCCCATCTCCCCGTGGCTATAACAGCCTTCAATCTCCTAGAAACGCTTTCCACAAGATTTTGGTGGGTGTCTGCGGGAATTTGTGCCCATTTGTGAGGTCAGGTACTGACGTTGGATGAGAAGACTTGGCTCACCATCAGTGTTCATATTCATCCCAGAAGGTGTTCAGTAGGGTTGAGGTCCAAAGATGTTCAGTAAGGTTAATATCCAAGGGGTTTTAGTAAAGTTGAGGTCCAAAGGAGTTCAGTAATGTTGAGGTTGAAAGTTCAGTAGTGCTGAGGTCCAAAGGTGTTCAGTAAAGTTGAGGTCCAAAGGTGTTAAGTAGGGTTGAGGTCCAAAGGAGTTCAGTAGGATTGAGGTCCAAAGGTGTTCAGTAAGGTTGAGGTCCAAAGGTGTTCAGTAAGGTTAAGGTTCAAAGGTGCTAGATAGGGTTGAGGTCCAAATGTTTTTAGTAAAATTGAGGTCCAAAGATGTTCAGTAGTGTTGAGGTCCAAAGGTGCTCAGTAGTGTTGAGGTCCAAAGGTGTTCAGTTGGGTTGAGGTCCAAAGGTGCTCAGTAGTGTTGAGGTCCAAAGGTGTTCAGTAGTGTTGAGGTCCAAAGGTGTTCAGTAGGGTTGAGGTCCAAAGGTGTATTGTACGGTTGAGGTCCAAAGGTTTTCAGTAGGGTTGAGGCCAGAAGGCGTTCAGTAAGGTTGAGGTCCAGAGATGCTCAGTAGTGTTGAGGTCCAAAGGTGCTCAGTAGGGTTGAGGTCCAAAGATGTTCAGTAAGGTTAATATCCAAGGGGTTTCAGTAAAGTTGAGGTCCAAAGGAGTTCAATAATGTTGAGGTTGAAAGATTAGTAGTGCTGAGGTCCAAAGGTGTTCAGTAAAGTTGAGGTCCAAAGGTGTTCAGTAGGATTGAGGTCCAAAGGTGCCCAGTAAGGTTGAGGTCCAAAGGTGTTCAGTAAGGTTAAGGTCCAAAGGTGCTAGATAGCGTTGAGGTCCAAATGTTTTTAGTAAAATTGAGGTCCTAAGGTGTTCAGTAGGGTTGAGGTCCAAAGGTGTTCAGTAGAGTTGAGGTCCAAAGGTGTATTGTACGGTTGAGGTCCAAAGGTTTTCAGTAGGGTTGAGGCCAGAAGGTGTTCAGTAGTGTTGAGGTCCAGGGATGTTCAGTAGTGTTGAGGTCCAAAGGTGTTCAATAAGGTTGAGGTCCAAAGGTATTCAGTAGGGTTGAGGCCAGAAGGTGTTCAGTAAGCTTGAGGTCCAGGGATGTTCAGTAGTGTTGAGGTCCAAAGGTGTTCAATAAGGTTGAGGTCCAAAGGTATTCAGTAGGGTTGAGGTCCAAAGGTGTTTAGTAGCGTTGAGGTCCAAAGGTGTTTAGTAAGGTTGAGATTCAAAGGGCTCTGTACAGGACACTCGAGTTCTTCCACACCAAACTGGTCACACTATGTATTTATGGAGCTGGCTTTGTACACAGGGGCACATGTCAGCAGTACTGGCATGGTGGTCAATGGTTTCGTTAATGGTTTTGATAACCAAAGTTACCTGTACAGTAACTGTTGATATCTTTATAGCTCTGTGCACGCCTACACTACATGGAAAAGATTTGTGGACACCTGACCATCAAACACCCCCCCCCCCCATGATCATGTATATAGAACTACCTCCCTTTGTGACTATACCATCCTCCACTCTTCTGGGAAGACTTTCCACAAGATCCTGGAGTAGGGTTGACAGGGTCCTTGAGTTCCTCAACACCCTACTAGTCACACCATGTCTTTACTAAATATATTAACAAAAATTTAGGGATACCTCACATTCAGTCCTGTATGAGCCTGTTGGACATTCCATTCCAAAACCATGGTCTTTAATATGGGAGTTGCCCCCACCTCCCCCCAAGTTCATTAATATGGAGTTGCCCCCCTTTGTGGATATAACATCCTCCACTCTTCTGGAAAAGCTTTCCACAAGATTTCAGAGGGTGTCTGTGGGAATTTTGAGGTCAGGGCTCTGTGCAGGACACTCAGGTTTCTCCACACCAGACTGGTCACACCACGTCTTTATGGAGCTGGCCACCTCATTCAAAAAACAATAGCCATTATCCCAATGGCCATTAATATGGAGCTGCCCCCTTTGTGGATATAACATCCTCCACTCATCTGAGAAGGCTTTCCACACGATTTTGGAGGGTGCCTGTGGGAATTTGTGTCCATCTGTGAGGTCAGGTACTGATGTTGGATGAGAAGACCTGGATCGCAATCTATGTTCCAGTTCACCCCAAAGGTGTTCAGTGCGGGTTGAGCTCAGGGCTCTGTGCAGGACACTCAAGTTCCTTCACACCAAACTGGAAACACCTAAAGTCAGTCACTGGGAGGAGGTCCACATATTTTGGCCACATAGAGAATTTCCGTATTTGACGATTCTGATTTATGTAGAAGAGGTTTTCATATAAACATTTAACTGAACAAATAAAGAGCAGTTGTGAGAAGGACAGGGAGAACCCCTGACAAGTGAATGGAAGAACCAGCCTAGTCCGGGCTCGGTGGATACCCAGGAGTAGTGTAGAAACACAGAAAGGAGCATCAGACCAAAAAAAAAAAAAAATAGAAGATGTAATTTTAATTGATAATATTTAATATTAAAACAGGTCACATACAATTCCAACACGTTTCAGTGCCCCAAACCACCCTTCGTCAGGGTTCAACGCAGAAAACTTGAAAAAAATAAAGACCACACAAATCTATATTAGGATTGTGATTAAGCTCTCGTTGTGGAGTAACAATGTAACATTTTCTGAGCGGCATCTATACCCCGAATTCCGTACCAATTACAGGAATCGAGGTTCTCCTCCATATAACCGTTATTCTTGTCTAATGAGAAAGTCTCATTTTCTGATTCTGTGCTCCGTATTCCTTAGATATCTGCGCAGCATGTAGACCGGAATAATTTCCGCTTTGACTTATCGTATGTGTAAATTATTTCCACAAGCTATACGCGATGTATATTTTAATACTGTCATCCCGCATTACGTCTGAGCAAGTCTGGCAATCCGAGCGTGCACATAACAAGTGAGACCCGTAATAAAATATACGTGGATGTATTATTTTTTTTTTTCTAGAAAGTCAACAAAAGGATTTGCATCTTCCTGCATAAGGATGCTTATGCCGAGACAACAGCGCAGCGTTTTTATTTATTTATGCCTTTATTCTCTATGCATGTCTACCAGCTCTGAGGGCGATGGTGGGGGAAAGAGTATTCATGTATCACGGCTGTAAGATCTCAATAATGTGCAGGCCTTCCAAAGAGCTTGCCATTCCACAAACAGGGCCACTCAGGGGTCAGTGATGCGGAATAACCCTTTCTGGGGAAATAAAAGTTGCCTGCCAGTTACATGTGTAAAAAATGTGAATCTTAGCCTATCTGAGCCTATTTCTCACACTCTGAATGTTGTAGCTTAATAGACTAGATGTTTTGGAACTACATTTCCCATGATGCTAATGCACTCTTCAGTGTGGTTGAGCATCATGGGAAATGTAGTTCCAAAACATCTGGGGTGCCGAGGCTCACCATCACTGGACTAGAGCTAGACAGAAAACCCCTCACCATGGTTGCCCTGTAACAACCAGTAAGAAAACCAGTGGCGTAACTAGAACCTTCAGGGCCCCGATGCAAGAAACCATGAAGGGCCCCCCTGAATCCCAGACAGGGCCGTTCCCTCCGAGTCCGGTGGTGGAACTCCAGGGTGTGGTCACAGGTATGACCTTTGTGAGCCCTGTAGTTCCACCACTGGCATCAGTATGTTTTTTATTTTATTTTTATTTATTTTTTTAGGTGCCCCATTGGGGGACTGTCCCTAGGCAGGATGAGGTCCCCGTCCCCAGAAGAGATGAGGTCCTTTTCTCCAAGGGCAGATGAAGTTACTGCCCCAAGGTGAGAAGGGGTCCCTGTCCCCAGGGGGATATGGAGGGGGTATGTAATGGTGTGTGGGGGATGGGGTCCTCTCGCTCACCATGACCAAGCTGTAGGCCGCGCACTCATCCATGTTGGCCTGGGCTCCATCCAGTGTGCTGGACGGGCGATCAGCATATCTCCCAGAAAGACCTTTCATCATCTGTGTATGACGGGGGAGAAGGGGGGCTGGCAGACAAGCCTGCAGTGTCCTCCGGGGAGCTCTCATAGGGCTGCACTGCATCTGTGTGCTTAAAGTTTGTTTACCGGGGAGAAGTATGCAGTGCAGTGTGGGCCGGACTCGGGGGGGGAGCGGGACTCTGGCTGGGGAGAACAGACATCGGACTGAGCGGCAATGCATGGAGCAGGAGAGGGGTACTCTGAAGAGCCGGCCGAGGACACAGGTCATGCGGGGAATGCACAACTAAAGAGAAGTCAGTGCGATAGTCGAGTATGGAGCTCTGCTAGTCACCCTCCACCTCCACCACCCGTGTGCATGGTGCACTGGTACCCCTAGCTGCCTATGCTGCTGCCAGCCATATGTAGAGGGGGCTGCATGGGCCCCCTGCATCACAGGGCCCGGTTGCGGTCGCAACTGCTGCACCCCCTATAGTTACGCCCCTGAAGAAAAGTATTCTGGTAGCTATATGGGGCTAACAAAAACATCTACAGTAGGGCTGTTCTGCTCCTCAAGATCCTCAATTGGGAGGTTCTCCTCCAATCAAGAATACCTTGATGGAAAAAAAAAATGTTTTTTATTGAGCATTTATCTACGTAAATAAATAAATATACATTATAATATATTTACTTATTTATTTACATAAATAAGTGAAATTTAGAGTTTTAATTTCTTCAAAATATCATCAAAAATCAGGAGAGTCAACATGGAAGCTGAGAGGAAGATGGTTTTTGGTGGTTTTGAGGATTCAGTTGGATTTATCCTGACTTTTCTTGTTATTTTCCTTTTTTTTTATTGTTTTACTTTTTTTCACAGCAAAAATTACATAAATAAATAAAATAAAATAAATAAATACATTTCATTCAACAGTACATGAGTATAACAATATCAAATACAGCAAATGTCTAACAATGTATCTATATTAGATGATGGAGATCCTTCTCCTTCCTAGAGATGTCCAACAATGTATCTATTATAGATTCCGGAGATCCTTCCCCTTCCTAGAGATGTCCAACAATATATCTATATTAGATTCCGGAGATCCTTCCCCTTCCTAGAGATGTATAACAATATATCTATATTAGATGATGGAGATCCTTCCCCTTCCTAGAGATGTCCAACAATGTATCTATATTAGATGATGGAGATCCTTCTCCTTCCTAGAGATGTCCAACAATGTATCTATTATAGATTCCGGAGATCCTTCCCCTTCCTAGAGATGTCCAACAATGTATCTATATTAGATTCCGGAGATCCTTCCCCTTCCTAGAGATGTATAACAATATATCTATATTAGATGACAGAGATCCTTCTTCTAGAGATGTCCAACAATGTATCTATTATAGATTCCGGAGATCCTTCCCCTTCCTAGAGATGTATAACAATGTATCTATATTAGATTCCGGAGATCCTTCCCTTTCCTGGAGATGTCCAACAATGTATCTATATTAGATTCCGGAGATCCTTCCCCTTCCTAGAGATGTATAACAATGTATCTATATTAGATGATGGAGATCCTTCCCCTTCCTAGAGATGTCCAACAATGTATCTATATTAGATGATGGAGATCCTTCCCCTTCCTAGAGATGTATAACAATGTATCTATATTAGATTCCGGAGATCCTTCCCTTTCCTGGAGATGTCCAACAATGTATCTATATTAGATGATGGAGATCCTTCCCCTTCCTAGAGATGTATAACAATGTATCTATATTAGATGATGGAGATCCTTCCCTTTCCTGGAGATGTCCAACAATGTATCTATATTAGATGATGGAGATCCTTCCCCTTCCTAGAGATGTATAACAATGTATCTATATTAGATTATGGAGATCCTTCCCCTTCCTAGAGATGTATAACAATGTATCTATATTAGATGATGGAGATCCTTCCCCTTCCTAGAGATGTATAACAATGTATCTATATTAGATTCTGGAGATCCTTCCCTTTCCTGGAGATGTCCAACAATGTATCTATATTAGATGATGGAGATCCTTCACCTTCCTAGAGATGTCCAATTTTTGGTAAAATATAAAAGATGATGTTAGTAAATAGATAACATGTCATGCTTTAAAATTGCGCGTGCTCGTGGAATAGCGACAAATTACAATACTTAAAAAGCTCCATAGGTGGCGCTTAAATTTTTTTTACAGGTTACCTGTTTAGCGTTACAGAAGAGGTCTAGCGCTAGAATTATTGCTCTCTCTAAGAGGGCCCTGCTCAGAAGAGCTTACAATCTAATAGGGTGGGGCTATAGTGTGAACCTGGGCTCAGAGATTTCCTCTGGCTTCCCTTTGCATCTCAAAGACAGATCGGAAGTGATATCTCACATGTGCGGTGCAAACACCATTTACGACTTACATATATGTTCGCTTCTGCACATGAGCATGGGGTCGGGTGCTTACATTTTTTAGTTTTCCTATTTATTTATTTTCATTTTTATTATACACTGTCCCTTTTATTTCTTTGTAAACATCCCTTGAAATAAGGGATGACAGGTCTTCTTTATTTGATCTTTTGATAAAAAAAAATAAAAAAAATTGTTTACTTCTGCCCTACAGTAGACTGGAAGTGACGTCATCACGTTGCTCTGGTCCTCCTAGATCATAGAGGTGATCTGAGACAATCTGGTCTCTGGAAACCTCTATGGCCAGCCGGGCGACCCATTGGATCGTTTCATGGGCTTGTCAGTAAAAGCAGTAAGTGAAAGACCGAGCCGGGTGGGGGAGGGAAACGACCCTTCCCAGTGCTTCTGAAAGAAATCCAGCAGCTAATTAGTCGCTTGGACCACTTTCACGAGAAAGAGAGTCGCCAGCTGAAAAAAAATACTGGGGTTATGGCTGATAGCTTCAACCATAACCCCAGAAAAACTCTTGCAACCCACAACATATAGTGGTGTGAAAAAGTGTTTGCCCCCCTCCTCATTTCCTGTTCCTTTGCATGTTTGTCACACTTAAGTGTTTCGGAACATCAAACCAATTTAAACATTAGTCAAGGACAACACAAGTAAACACAAAATGCAATTTGTAAATGAAGGTGTTTATTATTAAAGGTGAAAAAAAATCCAAACCATCATGGCCCTGTGTGAAAAAGTGATTGCCCCCTAAACCTAATAACTGGTTGGGCCACCCTTAGCAGCAACAACTGCAACCAAGCGTTTGCGATAACGTGCAATGAGGCTTTTACAGCGTCCTGGAGGAATTTTGGCCCACTCATCTTTGCAGAATTGTCCTAATTCAGTTACATTAGAGGGTTTTCGAGCATGAACGGCCTTTTTAAGGTCATACCACAACATCTCAATAGGATTCAGGTCAGGACTTTGGCTAGGCCACTCCAAAGTCTTCATTTTGTTTTTCTTCAGCCATTCGGTGGTGGACTTGCTGGTGTGTTTAGGATCATTGTCCTGCTGCAGAACCCAAGTTCCTTTCAGCTTGAGTACACGAACAGATGGTCGGACATTCTCCTTCAGGATCTCTTGGTAGACAGCAGAATTCATAGTTCCTTTTATCACGGCAAGTCTTCCAGGTCCTGAAGCAGCAAAACAGCCCCAGACCATCACACTACCACCACCATATTTTACTGTTGGTATAATGTTCTTTTTATGAAATGCAGTGTTCCTTCTACGCCAGATATACTTGGACACACCCCTTCCAAAGAGTTCCACTTTTGTCTCATCGGTCCACAGAATGTTGTCCCAAAAGTCTTGGGGATCATCAAGATGTGTTGTGGAGAAATTGAGACGAGCTTTGATGTTCTTTTTGCTCAGCAGTGGTTTTCTCCTTGGAACTCTGCCATGCAGGCCATTTTTGCCCAGTCTTTTCCTGATGGTGGAGGCATGAACGCTGACCTTAACTGAGGCAAGTGAGGCCTGCAG
This sequence comes from Lithobates pipiens, assembly GCF_037356315.1. Lineage (NCBI taxonomy): Eukaryota > Metazoa > Chordata > Amphibia > Anura > Ranidae > Lithobates > Lithobates pipiens. The sequence goes on along the minus strand of NW_027507764.1, from coordinate 4,716,750 downwards.
TTCCTTGGACGTTGTTGTGGGGTCTTTTGTGACCTCTTGGATAAGTCGTCGCTGCGCTCTTGGGGTAATTTTGGGCGGCCAGCCACTCCTGGGAAGGTTCACCACTGTTCCATGTCTTCGCCATTTGTGGATAATGGCTCTCACTGTGGTTCGCTGGATTCCCAAAGCTTTGGAAATGGCTTTATAACCCTTTCCAGACTGATAGATCTCAATTACTTTCTTTCTCAATTGTTCCTGAATTTCTTTGGGTCTCGGCATGATGTGTAGCTTTTAAGGATCTTCTGGTGGACCTTACTGTGTCAAGCAGCTCCTATTTAAGTGATGCCTTGATTGTGAACAGGTGTGGCAATAATCAGGCCTGGGTGTGGCTAGAGAAATTGAACTCAGGTGTGGACAACCACAGTTATAGTATGTTTTAACAAGGGGGGCAATCACTTTTTCACACAGGGCCATGATGGTTTGGATTTTTTTTCACCTTTAATAATAAACACCTTCATTTACAAATTGCATTTTGTGTTTACTTGTGTTGTCCTTGACTATTGTTTAAATTGGTTTGATGTTCCGAAACACTTAAGTGTGACAAACATGCAAAGGAACAGGAAATGAGGAAGGGGGCAAACACTTTTTCACACCACTGTATATCTATATTAGATGATGGAAATCCTTCCCCTTCCTAGAGACGTCCAGCAATGTATTTATATTAGATGATGGAGATCCTTCCCCTTCCTAGAGATGTCCAACAATGTATCTATATTAGATGATGGAGATGCTTCCCCTTCCTAGAGAAGTATAACAATGTATCTATATTAGATGATGGAAATTCTTCCCCTTCCTAGAGATGTCCAACAATGTATCTATATTAGATGATGGAGATCCTTCCCCTTCCTAGAGAAGTATAACAATGTATCTATATTAGATGATGGAGATTCTTCCCCTTCCTAGAGATGTCCAACAATCTATCTATATTAGATGCCAGAGATCCTTCCCCTTCCTAGAGATGTCCAACAATATATCTATATTAGATGATGGAGATCCTTCCCCTTCCTAGAGATGTCCAACAATATATCTATATAAGATGATGGAGAGCCTTCCCCTTCCTAGAGATGTCCAACAATATATCTATATTAGATGATGGAGATCCTTCTCCTTCCTAGAGATGTCCAACAATATATCTATATTAGATGATGGAGATCCTTCCCCTTCCTAGAGATGTCCAACAATATATCTATATTAGATGATGGAGATCCTTCTCCTTCCTAGAGACGTCCAACAATATATCTATATTAGATGATGGAGATCCTTCCCCTTCCTAGAGATGTCCAACAATATATCTATATAAGATGATGGAGATCCTTCCCCTGCCTAGAGATGTCCAACAATATATCTATATTAGATGATGGAGATCCTTCCCCTTCCTAGAGACGTCCAACAATATATCTATATTAGATGATGGAAATCCTTCCCCTTCCTAGAGACGTCCAGCAATGTATTTATATTAGATGATGGAGATCCTTCCCCTTCCTAGAGATGTCCAACAATGTATCTATATTAGATGATGGAGATGCTTCCCCTTCCTAGAGAAGTATAACAATGTATCTATATTAGATGATGGAAATTCTTCCCCTTCCTAGAGACGTCCAGCAATGTATTTATATTAGATGATGGAGATCCTTCCCCTTCCTAGAGATGTCCAACAATGTATCTATATCAGATGATGGAGATGCTTCCCCTTCCTAGAGAAGTATAACAATGTATCTATATTAGATGTCGGAGATCCTTCCCCTTCCTGGAGATGTATAACAATGTATCTATATTATATGAAAACAAAAGCGCCACTGCGGCAAAGGACAGCAGTGGTGCAAAGAAGGAAGTGGGACTTTAAATGACGCTCAGGATGACAAAATGTGTAGAATGGTGGAAAATAAATAATTTAATGATGCCTAAAAACATGTTTACATACAATTCATTCCGTGTACACAGAAATGCCCCCATAACATGGCGCCAATTTTATAACCCGGCAATAATTGATAACAACATAGAAAAATGAACAAAAGAGCTGCGCCAAATAATATAAATCAAAAACATTTTTAAAAAATCAAAGAAACAATTTATAAAGAAAAGTCCATGAAAACTTTATGTTATCCAAGAAAGGAAAACGATCGCACCACAGTGATTCCACACTTCCTTATCGCTATAGTGTCCCACCACCGACAACACAGTGCGCTTACCAGATGGTAAAAGCACAAAGAGCGTTTACAGTACCAAGTCACCGGCAGCTCCTCGCTTCCACCGGACACTTTATCCTTAATCCCTCAGGAGCGAACGATCCATACACTGTAGCCACTCCACAATCTCATAGGTAACCCAGGTACACGTTCGTAGTATAAAAAGAAAAGAAGCCTCCCATAGTGTAAAAAACTTCAATGCTTTTTTAATTAATAGAAATACACTTACATAAAAACGAACGTTTTTCACATGTAAAATCAAGCCGGCCGGGAAAAAAACGAGAGCCCGTCCTCCTCTCGTAACACACGTGGTGACGTCACAGCGTGCCCTCCCATACGCGTTTCGTCATACGTGACGTTTTTCAATGGGGAACGGGCCCGCCGTAACGCACACCACCATTAAATAGAGCCAAACCTCGTTCTGAGACTTAGAGGTCTGGCAAATAAAACCATCTTAGTTGTGGGCAAGACGTCTAAATCTCCCAACAGAATGTAAGGGCAAAAATTTATAAATAAAAAGAACATAGTAATCCGGATGTCACTCCCCAAAAATGTTCCACGAATTGCAGCCCCTGAAAAATTTATAGTTAGAAAACAAAAAAGTGTATAATAAAAGATGATTATATATGTATTAAATACCCGAATTGTATAGGTATGAGGATACATTACCAAAAATGTACCTCATATCCCTATGCATCAAAAATAATGAAATACAAAAAAGATAAAATACGAAAAAAAAATTACTTAGAGCTAAACTATCCCCAAATAGGTAGAATATATAAAAAATACAAAAAATATATATGTATATAATATTTCTGTATTCTCCATGTGTATATATAAGTAATATACAGAACATAAAAAATCCCCCACATATACAGACCCCCTAACAAAAAAAGGGGGGGGGGGGTTAGGTATGTAGACCGAAATCGCTTAAATGTGCTATACTAACCTTATACACAGATATCGTAATTACCCCTCTTATAAATAAATAAAAATAGTGATGGACAATAGCCAAAATAGTGCCACCCCATAATTACTATTATACAGTGGTGTGAAAAAATGTTTGCCCCCTTCCTCATTTCCTGTTCCTTTGCATGTTTGTCACACTTAAGTGTTTCGGAACATCAAACCAATTTAAACAATAGTCAAGGACAACACAAGTAAACACAAAATGCAATTTGTAAATGAAGGTGTTTATTATTAAAGGTGAAAAAAAAATCCAAACCATCATGGCCCTGTGTGAAAAAGTGATTGCCCCCTAAACCTAATAACTGGTTGGGCCACCCTTAGCAGCAACAACTGCAACCAAGCGTTTGCGATAACGTGCAATGAGGCTTTTACAGCGTCCTGGAGGAATTTTGGCCCACTCATCTTTGCAGAATTGTCCTAATTCAGTTACATTAGAGGGTTTTCGAGCATGAACGGCCTTTTTAAGGTCATACCACAACATCTCAATAGGATTCAGGTCAGGACTTTGGCTAGGCCACTCCAAAGTCTTCATTTTGTTTTTCTTCAGCCATTCGGTGGTGGACTTGCTGGTGTGTTTAGGATCATTGTCCTGCTGCAGAACCCAAGTTGGTTTCAGCTTGAGTACACGAACAGATGGTCGGACATTCTCCTTCAGGATCTCTCGGTAGACAGCAGAATTCATAGTTCCTTTTATCACGGCAAGTCTTCCAGGTCCTGAAGCAGCAAAACAGCCCCAGACCATCACACTACCACCACCAAGTAATGCAGGGTTTGATAGCATGTTCCTTTCGTGTTACCGTAGAAGTAAACACGGTAGTACGTCTCTGAGTGCATATATTGAGAGAGCAAACCCTACATTTTCCACACCTGTAGTATCCAGTTAATTGGTCAAAAAAGCCCTTCCCCATCTTGGGTGGATCAATCGCGTTGGGAGCCAGTTGGTGTCTCAAAGAAGGGACACCCCTAAAAATAACTCTAGGCCTGGCCAGTAAAATGTTCCCCAACACAGTATCCCCCGTAACAATGTGCCAATATTTCATATAATATATTGTCCATCACTATTTTTATTTATTTATAAGAGGGGTAATTACGATATCTGTGTATAAGGTTAGTATAGCACATTTAAGCGATTTCGGTCTACATACCTAACCCCCCCCCCTTTTTTGTTAAGGGGTCTGTATATGTGGGGGATTTTTTATGTTCTGTATATTACTTATATATACACATGGAGAATACAGAAATATTATATACATATATATTTTTTGTATTTTTTATATATTCTACCTATTTGGGGATAGTTTAGCTTTAAGTAATTTTTTTTCGTATTTTATCTTTTTTGTATTTCATTATTTTTGACGCATAGGGATATGAGGTACATTTTTGGTAATGTATCCTCATAGTTCTGTATGGGATGCATTACCTATACAATTCGGGTATTTAATACATATATAATCATCTTTTATTATACACTTTTTTGTTTTCTAACTATAAATTTTTCAGGGGCTGCAATTCGTGGAACATTTTTGGGGAGTGACATCCGGATTACTATGTTCTTTTTATTTATAAATTTTTGCCCTTACATTCTGTTGGGAGATTTAGACGTCTTGCCCACAACTAAGATGGTTTTATTTGCCAGACCTCTAATGCCCCGTACACACGACCGGACTTTTCAACATCTAAAGTCTGACGGAATGATTCCGGCAGACTATTCGAACGTGTGTGGGGCTGCAACGGACTTTTGATTCGCAAAAGTCTGACAGACTTTAGAAATGGAACATGCTTCAAATTTTTCCGCCAGAACTCTGCCGGACCCAGAAATCCGCTCGTGTGTGTGCTATTCCGACGGACTAAAACCGACGCTAGGGCAGCTATTGGCTACTGGCTATAATCTTCCTTATTCTAGTCCAGTCATACGTCATCACGTTCGAATCCGTCGGAGTTTAGTGTGATTTTGTGTGGCCAAGTCCGTTCATTCGGAAAAGCCGTCAGAACTCTGTCAGAACTCCGTCGAAAGTCTGCCGGACTTAAGTCCGCCCGTGTGTACGCGGCATAAGTCTCAGAACGAGGTTTGGCTCTATTTAATGGTGGTGTGCGTTACGGCGGGCCCGTTCCCCATTGAAAAACGTCACGTATGACGAAACGCGTATGGGAGGGCACGCTGTGAGGAGGACGGGCTCTCGTTTTTTTCCCGGCCAGCTTGATTTTACATGTGAAAAACGTTCGTTTTTATGTAAGTGTATTTCTATTAATTAAAAAAACATTGAAGTTTTTTACACTATGGGAGGCTTCTTTTCTTTTTATACTACGAACGTGTACCTGGGTTGCCTATGAGATTGTGGAGTGGCTACAGTGTATGGATCGTTCGCTCCTGAGGGATTAAGGATAAAGTGTTCGGTGGAAGCGAGGAGCTGCCGGTGACTTGGTACTGTAAACGCTCTTTGTGCTTTTACCATCTGGTAAGCGCACTGTGTTGTCGGTGGTGGGACACTATAGCGATAAGGAAGTGTGGAATCACTGTGGTGCGATCGTTTTCCTTTCTCGAATAACATAAAGTTTTCATGGACTTTTCTTTATCAATTGTTTCTTTGATTTTTTTTTTTTAAAATGTGATTTATGTTATTTGGCGCAGCTCTTTTGTTCATTTTTCGATCTATATTTATGTGTGTTTATCCCACTGTGGAGCAGCAGCCTTACATTCTGTGAAAAACATTCATTTGTAATTTTTTGATTATTTGTATTTATGTCTAAGACTAATTTTTTTGGGGATATTCATTTAAAGGAAAATACTTATTAATTTTTTCTTGCTTGATATTTTTTTCCCCTTGCACGATAAAATAAGAAAGAGGAATTGTTTTCCTTTTTTTTTTTTTGAGGGTTTCAGCGCGGTTTTATTTTCTTTTGTTTTTCTACTATGATAATAACATGTTTACAACCATTGATATTCAAGATAAAATAAAAGGGTAGACATGTGCAAAAGGAAAAAATTTGTTTAGTTTCGTTTCATTTTAATTCGTTAATTCATTAATTTCGTTTAGTTATATTCGTTAACTTCCTTAAATTCGTTTTCGGATTTCGTTTAGTTTTCTACCGAATTCGAAAAATCGGCCACATTCGAAAGGATTTCAACCAAATTCCAAAATATTTCTACCGGATTCGAAATGATTTCAACATGATTCGATATTATTTCTTTTGTTTTTTTGTGTTTTTTTTTTTTTTTTTAAACTTAATGTTTATTGAGATTACTGAGAGAAAAGAAAGAAGTACATAGACATCACCAAATGGGCATATCCCGGTGTAAGTATAAACAGAGATGATAATAAATGCAAGGTATTCAAACAATCATAAAGGAATGAGGAAAGAAAAGTAAAGATAGGGGGGGGGGGGGGGAAAGGTAGAGGGGCACAGTTACATACGTAACTAGGGTTAGTCAGTTATCGCCGAACATAAAGAGCAATTAAGTCCTTAATAAGATATAGACGTTGGGTATGATCATAGTATAGGAGCACTCCTCGGATTAGTAATCCAGAGCTCCCAGGATTTGCGAAAACGACTTGTGGAATGGTTAGCTTTGGCAAAATAATGTTCCATCTGAAAGTTCTGGTTAAGGATTTGAATGACTTCTTCCAATGTGGGGGGGAGGGCTGTTTTCCATCTTCTCGCAATTGCGAGTCTGGCTGCAATAAGTATGTGGGTAACCGGAGTGCGAAGGTGGTTAGGCCAGGCAGGGATGTGAAGTCCTAGTAGAAGATCCAATGGGGATAGAGGAAGGGTTACTCCAGAGAGTGAGAGAATTAAGCTCTTAACTTTGTCCCAGTAGTTTCTCAATAGAGGGCATTCCCACCAGACATGTAGCAAGGAACCGATCTGGTCGCAGTTCCTCCAACACTTGGGCGAGGTGTTCAAGTACCGTATATACTCGAGTATAGGCCGACCCGAATATAAGCCGAGGCCCCCAATTTACCCCCAAAAAAACTGGCAAACTTATTGACTCGTGTATAAGCCGAGGGTGAGACATGCCTGTCCATCCCTGTGTGTGTGTCCGTCCATCCCTGTGTGTCCGTCCATCCCTGTGTGTCCGTCCATCCCTGTGTGTCCGTCCATCCATCCCTGTGTGTGTGTGTGTCCATCCATCCATCCATCCATCCCTGTGTGTGTGTGTGTCCATCCATCCATCCCTGTGTGTGTGTGTGTCTCCATCCATCCATCCCTGTGTGTGTGTGTCTCCATCCATCCATCCATCCATCCCTGTGTGTGTGTGTCTCCATCCATCCATCCCTGTGTGTGTGTGTCTCCATCCATCCATCCATCCCTGTGTGTGTGTGTATCCATCCATCCCTGTGTGTGTGTGTGTCTCCATCCGTGTGTGTGTGTGTGTGTGTGTGTGTGTGTGTGTGTGTGTGTGTGTGTGTGTCCAGCCTACCTGTGTCCCGAGCCTCCATCCCGTGCCTTGCCTCCTTGCCTCCGTCCCGTGCCGTGCCTTGCCTCCGTCCCGTGTCGTGCCTTGCCTTGCCTCCGTCCCGTCCCGTCCCGTGCCGTGCCTTGCCTTGCCTCCGTCCCGTGCCCTCTTCGTCGGCGCCTCGGCGGCCATTGTAAAATTCAAAAGCCGCGCCTCCGCCTTCGCCTGTGATAGGCGGAACACTGAATTTCCCAGCAGCCTGTGTTCCGCCTATCACGGACATCGTATCATCCTCGTCCGTAGTACGAGGATGATACGATGTCCATGATAGGCGGAACACAGGCTGCTGGGAAATTCAGTGTTCCGCCTATCACAGGCGAAGGCGGAGCCGGAGGCGCGGCTTTTGAATTATAGAATGGCCGCTGTCTGTCTGCTCGATACGCTGATCGAGCGGGCAGACAGCGATGACTCGAGTATAAGCCGAGGGGGGCACTTTCAGCCTCAAAAAAGAGGCTGAAAATCTCGGCTTATACTCGAGTATATACGGTATATTTTGGCAAGTCTTTCAGGGGTAAAATACCATTTATGAAATAGCTTCTGTGTGGATTCCCAGTGATTGATGCAGCGGGATAAACGTAGTGGAAGTAGAAGGGCTTTCTGCCATTGTAGCTGCGTCGGTGGCTGGTCTGTAAGGGGAGACCAGTATTGCATGCTGGAGGAAAGAAGATCCGAGTGAGGTTCGGTAAGGAGTTTGTATATCACCGAGATCCCTTTGCTTTTGGGAGTTTCAAGATTATAATGCGTGAGTAAGGGAAGCGTCAGAGTGTTCAAGGATGAGTAACGCATTTTGGAGAGCATAGACCTGATCCTTAGGTAGAGGAAGAAGGTTTGTTTGGGCGATTTGACATTATTTCAACCACATTCGAAAATATTTTGTGACCCGAATTTAGGGCCATGTATCTCGGGGTCACTTGGTGCTAAAAACTCCAAATTTGGATATGTTGTAGAGCTAGTACTATTGTGTTTGCATACCAAATTTGGGGTTTCTAGCTATAAGTGACCCCGAGATATGTGGCCCCAAAATCGGGTCGCAAAATGTCATTCTCTAATAACTAATAACATTTTGCGACCCGATTTTGGGGCCACATATCTCGGGGTCACTTATAGTTAGAAACCCCAAATTTGGTATGCAAACACAATAGTACTAGCTCTACAACATATCCAAATTTGGAGTTTTTAGCACCAAGTGACCCCGAGATACATGGCCCTAAAGTCGGGTCACAAAATATTTTCGAATGCGGTTGAAATAATGTCGAATCATGTTGAATTCATTCGTTATATTTCTTTCGTATTCGTTGTAATTTGTTATTTTTTTATTCGGACATTCGGATGCCCGAAAGATGCAAAATTCGGCCGAATTTCGATTCGTTACGAAACGAATTGCACAAGCCTATAAAAGGGGCCACCATATTCATAGTTGGATATATATGTTAAAATAATAACATCCGCACTGTCAATAGGCTTAAGAACCCCATCAAGTTAGAAGAAGTATAGACACATATCATGGTGGTTGTGTAGCTCGTACAGCAGTAGCTCAACGCGTTTCGTGGCTTTAAACCGCTCTTCAGGAGCAGACATGTAGGATATAAATATGTGTTGTCACTGGAAGGCAGAGCATCAAGGACCTTAAGCCACCCCAGAGCATCAGTGTCGGGAGCCAAGAGGGCATGTATAGGGCGGTAATCACAGGCGGACGTCCAGGCGGGCTTCCGAGCTCCCAGAACACCCCTTTTTCTCTTCACAGACCAACTTTGTCTGTATGTCCCAGGCAGAGAGCCTTTATTATTATATGATGGAGATTCTTACTTTGTAATTACAGTCTTTTTGGGGGTGTCTCTACCAGCTTTGCACATCTAGAGAGAACATTTCTGCCCATTCTTCTTCTTTGTAAAATATCTCAAGCTCTGTCAGATTGGATGGAGAGCGTCTGTGATCAGCAATTTTCAAGTCTGGCCACAGATTCTCAATGGGATTTAGGTCTGGACTGTGACTGGGCCATTCTAACACATGAATATGCTTTGATGTAAACCATTCCATTGTAGCTCTGGCTGGATGTTTCGGGTCGTTGTCCTGCTGGAAGGGGAACCTCCGCCCCGGTCTCAAGTCTTTTGTCGACTCTAACAGGTTTTCTTCTAAGATTGTCCTGTATTTGTCTCCATCCATCTTCCCATCAACTCTGACCAGCTTCCCTGTCCCTGCTGAAGAAAACCATCCCCACCACATGATGCTGCCACCACCATGTCTCACGGTGGGGATGGTGTGTTCAGGGGGGATGGGCGGTGTTAGTTTCCTCCACACATAGCGTTTTGCTTTTAGGCCATAAAGTAGAATTTTGGTCTCCTCTGACCAGATCACCTTCTTCCACATGTTTGCTGCCCCCTCCCCCACATGGCTTCTCACAAACTACAAACAGGACTTCTTATGACTTTCTTCCTCCAATGTCTTTCTTCTTGTCACTCTTCCATAAAGGGCAGATTTGTGGAGAGACGACTAAGGCCGCGTACACACGGGCGGACTGTTCGCCCAACCTTGTCCGCTGAACAGTGTTTGGGCGGACAGTCCGCTCGTGTGTGGGCTTTCAGCGGACAGTTTCAGCGGACAGTTGGACGGACAAAGTCTTTCGGAAATTCCGAAAAACTGTCCGCTGAAACTGTGTTTGAGCGAACAGTCCGCCCGTGTGTGGGCCTGTCCGCTGTACTTTCGAAATGAGCGGACTGTTCCCGCTCGGAAAGTCCGCCCATTTCGAGCGCGTGTACAGGTAGGCGGGGCCCGCGAAGGAGACGTCGCGGGCTCCGCCGCCTGGAATGGGCTTAAAGGGGAACCCCAACGCCGAAAAAAATCGGCGTGGGGGTTCCCCCAAAGTCCACACCAGACCCTTGTCCGAGCACGCTACCCGGCCGGCCAGGAAAGGGGGGCGAGCGAGCGCGCCCCCCCTCCTGAGCCGTACCAGGCCGCGTGCCCTCAACATGGGGGGGTGCCTTGGGGAAGGGGGGGCCGCGCGGCCCCCCCACCCCAAAGCACCTTGTCCCCATGTTGATGAGGACAAGGGCCTCTTCCCGACAACCCTGGCCGTTGGTTGTCGGGGTCTGCGGGCGGGGGGCTTATCGGAATCCGGGAGCCCCCTTTAAGAAGGGGGCCCCCGGATACCGGCCCCCCACCCTATGTGAATGAGTATGGGGTACAATGTACCCCTACCCATTCACCTGTGAAATAAAGTACAAAAAAAAACACAACACAGGGGAAAAAATATTTTATTGCACAGCTCCGGGGGTCTTCCGTCTTCGGGGGTCTTCTCGCCGGACTCCTCCGCTATGTGTGTGTAGCTCTTTTACTAGCGGATGAGTCCGGCTTTCTTCCTCCCCGCCGCTGGCCTCTTCTCCCGACTTCGGGGGTCTTGTCCCCCTCTTCGGTTCTTCTGCCGGGCCACCGCGCCTTCTTCTAGCTCTTTTACAGGCGGTGGCCCGGTCTTCTGTCGCCGCTGCCTTCCGTTCTTCTGTCGCCGCCTTCGGTTCTTCTGCCGGGCCACCGCGCCTTCTTGTAGCTCTTTTACAGGCGGTGGCCCGGTCTTCTGTCGCCGCTGTCGTCGCCGCCGCCGCCGCCTTCCGTTCTTGTTCTTCTTCTTGTTCTTCTTCTTCTTCTCCTGGAGATGTTGACTCGACGAGCTCTCCGGCCGGAATGCCAGAGCCGCGCTGTGCGGTCACTTATATAGTGACAATGGGGCGGTGTCACATGGTATATGTCACATGGGTTGGTCACATGGGTTGATGTCACATGGGGACTATGACATCGTAAGGGGGCGGGGTCACCATGTGACCAACCCATGTGACATATACCATGTGACACCGCCCCATTGTCACTATATAAGTGACCGCACAGCGCGGCTCTGGCATTCCGGCCGGAGAGCTCGTCGAGTCAACATCTCCAGGAGAAGAAGAGGAAGAACAAGAAGAAGAACAAGAACGGAAGGCGGCGGCGGCGGCGACAGAAGACCGGGCCACCGCCTGTAAAAGAGCTACAAGAAGGCGCGGTGGCCCGGCAGAAGAACCGAAGGCGGCGACAGAAGAACGGAAGGCAGCGGCGACAGAAGACCGGGCCACCGCCTGTAAAAGAGCTAGAAGAAGGCGCGGTGGCCCGGCAGAAGAACCGAAGAGGGGGACAAGACCCCCGAAGTCGGGAGAAGAGGCCGGCGGCGGGGAGGAAGAAAGCCGGACTCCTCCGCTAGTAAAAGAGCTACACACACATAGCGGAGGAGTCCGGCGAGAAGACCCCCGAAGACGGAAGACCCCCGGAGCTGTGCAATAAAATATTTTTTCCCTGTGTTGTGTTTTTTTTTGTACTTTATTTCACAGGTGAATGGGTAGGGGTACATTGTACCCCATACTCATTCACATAGGGTGGGGGGCCGGTATCCGGGGGCCCCCTTCTTAAAGGGGGCTCCCGGATTCCGATAAGCCCCCCGCCCGCAGACCCCGACAACCAACGGCCAGGGTTGTCGGGAAGAGGCCCTTGTCCTCATCAACATGGGGACAAGGTGCTTTGGGGTGGGGGGGCCGCGCGGCCCCCCCTTCCCCAAGGCACCCCCCATGTTGAGGGCACGCGGCCTGGTACGGCTCAGGAGGGGGGGCGCGCTCGCTCGCCCCCCTTTCCTGGCCGGCCGGGTAGCGTGCTCGGACAAGGGTCTGGTGTGGACTTTGGGGGAACCCCCACGCTGATTTTTTTCGGCGTTGGGGTTCCCCTTTAAGCCCATTCCAGGCGGCGGAGCCCGCGATGTCTCCCTCGCGGGCCCCGCCTACCTGTACACGCGCTCGAAATGGGCGGATTTGCCTCCTCCTTACGTGGGCGAGTCCGTTCATTTCAAAAGTTGAGCCAACTGTTTGGCAAACAGTTCGCTGAAACAGTCCGCTCGTGTGTGGGCAAGTCCGCTCATGCAAATTTTGAGCGGACTGTTTGCCGAAACTGTTTGACGAACAAGGTTGGGCAAACAGTCCGCGCGTGTGTACGCAGCCTAATAGTTGTCCTGTGGACAGATTCTCCCCCCTGAGCTGTGGATCTCTGCAGCTCCTCCAGAGTTACCATGGACCTCTTGGCTGCTTCTCTGATGAATGCTCTCCTTGCCCGGCCCGGTCAGTTTAGGTGGACGGCCGTGTCTTGGTAGGTTTGCAGTTGTGCCCATACTCTTTCCATTTTCCGATGATGGATTGAACAGAGCTCCGTGAGATGGTCAAAGCTTGGGAGATTTTATTATAACCCAACCCTGCTTTATACTTCTCCACAACTTCATCCCTGACCTGTCTGGTGTGTTCCTTGGGCCTTCATGATGCTGTTTGTTCCCTAAGGTTCTCTAACAAACCTCTGAGGGCTTCACAGAACAGCTGTATTTATACTGAGATTAAATGATACACAGGTGGACTCTATTTTCTAATTCGATGACTTCTGAAGGCAATTGGTTCCTCCAGATTTTAATTAGAGGTTTAAAACGTTTTTTTTTTTTTAAAGTGTGCAAAAAACACAAAGTGACGTTAAAAACATTTCAGGCTTTTTTCAGACCTTCTTCAGCGTATTTCAGGATGCGCAAATCTGAGACTGATTCTTTACGGCGAGTGGCTCCGGAGATGAGCGCGGCGAAGGGTCTGACACTGATCCTCATAATCTCGTATATCTTCGGAATGTGAAGCCCAGATGGCTCATAATGCTCCGGCAACATATTCTTATTTTCTTAAAAAAAGGAAAAAAAAGAAAAAAACGGAACGTTCCTTGAAGGCTGAAATCCCATTAGGCGCAGATGTCAACGTTTCGCCTTTTTTTTTTTTTTTTTTTTTTCCAAGTTCGTGAGCCTAAAATATCTTCTGTGCACACGGCGTGCTATTTTTAGCCGCCCCGTACAGATGTTCGCCATAACTGGTAGATCCAGACATAACAGCTGGAATTAGAAGGCGCCCTGGACGCACGAGACGCGTAACAATGTATATTTGATGTGTCATTAGCGATCACGGCGGAGCTGAAACACATTCCAACCCAGAGGACTCCGACGGACAACGCTTGTCCTATGACATCACTCCTTCCCGCGCGCAGCCTACACGCCTCACAGAACGTTTCCTGAAGCTGGAAACTTTTTGCTGTTATGTTCGACTTCCAGAAACCTTCGTCCTTTGATGAGGACAGTTATGGAAACCTTCGTCCTCTGATGAGGACAGTTATGGAAACCTTCGTCCTCTGATGAGGACAGTTATGGAAACCTTCGTCCTCTGATGAGGACAGTTATGGAAACCTTCGTCCTCTGATGAGGACAGTTCTAAAAACCTTCGTCCTCTGATGAGGACAGTTATGGAAACCTTCGTCCTCTGATGAGGACAGTTATGGAAACCTTCGTCCTCTGATGAGGACAGTTCTAAAAACCTTCGTCCTCTGATGAGGACAGTTATGGAAACCTTCGTCCTCTGATGAGGACAGTTATGGAAACCTTCGTCCTCTGATGAGGACAGTTATGGAAACCTTCGTCCTCTGATGAGGACAGTTCTAAAAACCTTCGTCCTCTGATGAGGACAGTTATGGAAACTTTCGTCCTCTGATAAGGACAGTTATGGAAACCTTCGTCCTCTGATGAGGACAGTTCTAAAAACCTTCGTCCTCTGATGAGGACAGTTATGGTAACCTTCATCCTCTGAAGAAGACAGTTATGGAAACCTTCGTCCTCTGATGAGGACAGTTTTGGAAACCTTCGTCCTCTGATGAGGACAGTTATGGAAACCTTCGTCCTCTGATGAGGACAGTTATGGAAACTTTTGTCCTCTGATAAGGACAGTTATGGAAACCTTCGTCCTCTGATGAGGACAGTTCTAAAAACCTTCGTCCTCTGATGAGGACAGTTATGGTAACCTTCATCCTCTGAAGAAGACAGTTATGGAAACCTTCGTCCTCTGATGAGGACAGTTTTGGAAACCTTCGTCCTCTGATGAGGACAGTTATGGAAACCTTCGTCCTCTGATGAGGACAGTTATGGAAACTTTTGTCCTCTGATAAGGACAGTTATGGAAACCTTCGTCCTCTATTGCCCCATACACACGATCGGACTAACCAGCGGACTTGGTCCGGCAGACAATCCGGCCATCTGTGTGCTAGTCCGCCGGACTTTTGAAATTAACGGACTTGCCCGCACATGGAGAAAAGTCAGTTCGTTTTGAACGCGGCTCCAGGTAGCCGGGACTAGCGAAGGAAGTCAATGCTGGCCCCGTCACCTGGTATGGACTTAAAGGGGAAGCCCTACGCCGAAAAAACGGCGCGGGGGTCCCCCCCCCAAGGTCCATATCAGACCCTTATCTGAGCACGCAGCCCGGCCGGCCAGGAAAGGGGGTGGGGATGAGTGAGCGCCCCCCTCCTGAGCCGTACCAGGCCGCGTGCCCTCAACATGGGGGGGGTGCTTTGGGGAAGGGGGGGCCCTGCGGCCCCCCCACCCCAAAGCACCTTGTCCCCATGTTGATGAGGACAAGGGCCTCTTCCCAACAACCCTGGCCGTTGGTTGTCGGGGTCTGCAGGCGGGGGGCTTATCGGAATCCAGGAGCCCCCTTTCATAAGGGGGCCCCCAGATATTGGCACCCCACCCTATGTGAATGAGTATTGGGGTACCATGTACCCCTACCCATTCAACTGTGAAAAAAGTGTAAATAAAACACAACAGAAGGGTTTAAAATAATTTATTGCACAGCTCCGGTGGTCTTCCATCTTGGGGGGTCTTCTCGCGGAAGAAGAGAAGAATATAAGGCGGCGGTGTCAGAAGACTAGGCCACCGCTAGTAAAAGAGCTAGAAGAAGGCGTGGAGGCCCGGCAAGAAGAACCGAAGAGGGGGACAAGACCCACAAAGAGGGGGACAAGACCCCCGAAGTCGGAAGAAGACCCCTGGGGAGTGACGAAGAAGAAAGCCGGGCTCCTCCTCTAGTAAAAGAGCTAGCAGAAGATAGCAGAGAAGTCCGGCGAGAAGACCTCCCAAGACGGAAGACCACCGGAGCTGTGCAATAAAATATTTGAAAACCTTGTGTTGTGTTTTATTTACACTTTTTTCACAGGTGAATGGGTAGGGGTACATTGTACCCCAATACTCATTCACATAGGGTGGGGGCCCGTATCTGGGGGACCCCTTATTAAAGGGGGCTCTTGGATTCCGATAAGCCCCCCGCCCTCAGACCCCAACAACCAACGGCCAGGGTTGTCGGGAAGAGGCCCTTGTCCCCGATGTTGAGGGCACACGGTCTGGTATGGCTCAGGAGGGGAGGGGGGCGCTCACTCGTCCCCACCCCCTTTCCTGACCGGGCGGGCTCCGTGCTCGGAAAAGGGTCTTATATGGACCTTGGGGGGGACCCCCACGCCGTTTTTTTTTTGGCGTAGGGCTTCCCCTTTAAGTCCATACCAGGTGACGGGGCCGGCGAGGTGTCAATGTCGCCGCCGAAGGCGACAACATTAACTTCCTTCGCTAGTCCCGTCTACCTGGAGCCGGCCGGACTTTCCTCAGTGTGTGGGCAATTCCGTTCATTTCAAAAGTCCGGCCATAGTCCGGCGGTTTGTCCGCCGCATCTAGTCCGCCGGAAAAGTCCGGTCGTGTGTGGGCAGGTCGGCTCGTTTTTAAAGTCCGGCGGACCTCCGCTTCAAAGGCCGGCGGTTTGTCCGCCGGACTAAATCTACCGGATAGTCCGATCGAGTGTATGAGGCATAATAAGGACAGTTATGGAAACCTTCGTCCTCTAATGAGGACAGTTATGGCAACCTTCATCCTCTGATATGCAGTGTTCTGGAAACCTTCATCCTCTGAACGGGGGTGGAGAGCTGAAGTTATACTCAGCAGAGCTCAGTGAGGAGAGCTCTGAGAGCTGATTGGAGAACAGGGAAACACCCACCTTCACGCAGTGCACAGGAACAGAGCTGAGGCTGTCAATCACAGGCTGTGTGCTGGAGCTCCCTCCCCATCATCCATTATTCTCTCGGTGTCATGAAAACTTGTCAGAAGTGACCTATGCTGATAGCAGAGGAAGGAGGCATCAGACAGAAATGACACTCGGTGCTCTGAACTGAGACAAATACACACTATAGAGGGATATGCTTTGTTCAGATTTCATGCCTGAGGTTTACAACCACCTTTAATAAGGGAAAGACTAAAGCAGGCATGTCCAAAGTCCGGCCCGCGGGCCAATTGCAGCCCATGTGCCTCGGAGGGGGCAGGGAGGGGGCGGGACTATCACAGACAGAATACATACAGTGAGAATTTCCTTTTTACTCAGCAGCCTCTGTAATAGGAAGTCCCGTCTCCTGGGCTGCCATTGGACGAATGTTCTGTCTATCATAGGAGGCAGGACTTTGTATTAAAGAGGCCACTGAGAAAACAGGAGATCCTTTTGTATGTAATCTGTTGGCGCTCGTCCCGGTCCCCCTCCCTGTCCCCTCTGAGGCTGCAGATGGGCATCAATCAGGCTGCATTCATGGTAATGGTGAGGCTGCATTCATATCAAAGGTGAGGCTGCATTCATGCAATGGAGAGGGTGCACTCATGCAGTGGAGAGGCTGCATTCATGCAATGGTGAGGCTGCATTCATGCAATGGAGAGGGTGCATTCATGCAATGGTGAGGCTGCATTCATGGTAATGATGAGGCTGCATTCATGCAATGGTGAGGCTGCATTCATGCAATGGTGAGGCTGCATTCATGGTAATGATGAGGCTGCATTCATGCAATGGTGAGGCTGCATTCATGCAATGGTGAGGCTGCATTCATGGTAATGATGAGGCTGCATTCATGCAATGGTGAGGCTGCATTCATGGTAATGATGAGGCTGCATTCATGCAATGGTGAGGCTGCATTCATGGTAATGATGAGGCTGCATTCATGCAATGGTGGGGCTGCATTCATGCAATGGTGAGGCTGCATTCATGGCAATGGTGAGGCTGCATTCATGGTAATGGTGAGGCTGCATTCATGCAATGGTGAGGCTGCATTCAGGCAATGGTGAGGCCACGTTCATGGCAATGGTGAGGCTGCATTCATGCAATGGTGAGGCGGCATTCATGCAATGGTGAGGCTGCATTCATGGTAATGATGAGGCTGCATTCATGCAATGGTGAGGCTGCATTCATACAATGGTGGGGCTGCATTCATGGCAATGGTGGGTCTGCTTTCATGGCAATGGTGAGGCTGCATTCATGGCAATGGTGAGGCTGCATTCATGGCAATGGTGGGGCTGCATTCATGACAATGGTGGGGCTGCATTCATGGCAATGGTGAGGCTGCGTTCATGGCAATGGTGAGGCTGCATTCATGCAATGGTGAGGATGCATTCTTGCAATGGTGAGGCTGCATTCATGGCAATGGTGAGGATGCATTCTTGCAATGGTGAGGCTGCATTCATGCAATGGTGGGGCTGCATTCATGCAATGGTGAGGATGCATTCTTGCAATGGTGAGGCTGCATTCATGGCAATGGTGAGGATGCATTCTTGCAATGGTGAGGATGCATTCATGTCATACCATAAAACCTTTTTATTATTAATTAGTTAATAAGTAGTTAGTTATTATTTAAGATTTTTGACTTTTCGGATTTCCTATTTACGAATTTTCTAATTTACAAATTTTTCGAATTGACAAATTTAAGAATTTTTCGAATTTATGAATTTTCGAAAATATTTGTAAAAATTTGTTAAAGGTGTTTTCGTCAATTCAGATATTTCCATATTAATTTGTCGTAATGCGTTAAAGAAAAAACATATTCATAACAAAACGAATTGCACATGTCTACTCTGTACTGCAAAGTAAAATTGTACTGGATTCGACTTCTGTAGGAGTTATTGAAGAGTTAAGCTGCCTGTGGATGGAGCCAACTCAGCAGGTGACGGTCTGGGCAGACGGGGTCGGGAGAAGAATTTCCAATGTCTAAAGCAACTTTCGAAGTAGAACTCTGGGAAATGGGGTTAAGACCGGGTTATTATTGCTCTGTGGTATTCTGACATCTAGTGGCAATTTAGAGCCACTACAACCTGTTTACTGATGTGATTTGGTTTCTCCCTCTGTCCTCTCCTCCTGATTAGTGCTAGTTAGTTCAGTCCAAGCTAGACCTTCCCTGCCTCAGTCAATTGGCGTAAAGCCGCATTTGCGGGAGAGCGCTTCGAAATAAAGCGAAGACTTTTTACACATATTCCTAATAAGATTTTATTGTCCCGTTAAAACTTCAAGGCTGCAGATAACAAAACGAAACGGCGCCCCGTTGTTCAGCTGCCCGCGTCTTGTTGCAGTTTCATGTCCAACATACACCATCCAATAAAAAGCACGCGTTATTTTCATCGTCTGCAAAATAGAATTTGGGACGCTAAATCTCAAAGGGCGGCATTATAGCACGATCGTTCTCGTCATCCATCATCCCACTTCTGCCACGTCCCCGCCGCCACCGCCAATTGTCTAAATCCCATCCTTCGTCTCCATATCAATCTCCCGCCTGTTTCTGTCGATGACAAACGCGAAACATCTGGCGCCAATTCCTGACACGGCTTTGTCTTTGACGGTGATTTGCAGCTCCTGTAATTGTCTCAGATGCTGACCCGTGTAAACGAGGCCGATCGCTGTCCTCCGCCGCATCCCATATCTGACGTTCTCACTTTTTTTTTTTTTTATCATTTTCCCTGTGACTGGGAAAAATTAGCCAGGGGCGCGTTTTAATTAACAGTGGGGGTCACGTGACACCCTCCGTGTGATGAGATCTAGTGATATAAAAAGACGGTAAGTAACGCGGGGGGTGGATCTCCACATCTTCTTCTTTTGTTCCTAAAAAAGCATTCAGGTGAATGACTCGGCGCTGTACAGCGAGGTGCGTAGAGTGCCCTCCAGGTGCCCCCTCACTCCTAATTGATTTTTTCTTCTTCTAGCTAGTCCTCTTACTTATTGGATCCCACCGGGGTCACCGATTCTGTTCAAGCCCTTGAAGAGTATATATCCTGTCCAAACGTTCACCTTCTGTATAGACAATATAACTTCCCATTATGTGGGAACCCCTCATAATGGGCGCAGCGGGTGTACAGACCCGGGAACTCAGCACAGGGATGGTGGGAACCCTTCATAATGGGCACAGCGGGTGTACAGACCCGGGAACTCAGCACAGGGATGGTGGGAACCCCTCATAATGGGCACAGCGGGTGTACAGACCCGGGAACTCAGCACAGGGATGGTGAGAACCCCTCATAATGGGCACAGCGGGTGTACAGACCCGGGAACTCAGCACAGAGATGGTGAGAACCTCTCATAATGGGCACAGCAGGTGTACAGACCTGGGAACTCAGCACAGAGATGGTGGGAACCTCTCATAATGGGCGCAGCGGGTGTACAGACCCGGGAACTCGGCACAGGGATGGTGGAAACCCCTCATAATGGGCACAGCGGGTGTACAGACCCGGGAACTCAGCACAGGGATGGTGGGAACCCCTCATAATGGGCACAGCGGGTGTACAGACCCGGGAACTCAGCACAGGGATGGTGGGAACCCCTCATAATGGGCACAGCAGGTGTACAGACCCGGGAACTCAGCACAGGGATGGTGGGAACCCCTCATAATGGACACAGCGGGTGTACAGACCCGGGAACTCAGCACAGGGATGGTGGAAACCCCTCATAATAGGCACAGCGGGTGTACAGACCCGGGAACTCGGCACAGGGATGGTGGGAACCCTTCATAATAGGCACAGCGGGTGTACAGACCCGGGAACTCAGCACAGGGATGGTGGGAACCCCTCATAATGGGCACAGCGGGTGTACAGACCCAGGAACTCAGCACAGGGATGGTGGAAACCCCTCATAATAGGCACAGCGGGTGTACAGACCCGGGAACTCGGCACAGGGATGGTGGAAACCCCTCATAATAGGCACAGCGGGTGTACAGACCCGGGAACTCAGCACAGGGATGGTGGGAACCCCTCATAATGGGCACAGCGGGTGTACAGACCCGGGAACTCAGCACAGGGATGGTGGGAACCCTTCATAATGGGTACAGCGGGGGTACAGACCTGGGAACTCAGCACAGGGATGGCGAGAACCCCTCATAATGGGCACAGCGGGGGTACAGACCGGGGAACTCAGCACAGGGATGGCGAGAACCCCTCATAATGAGCACAGCGGGTGTACAGACCTGAGAACTCAGCATAGGGATGGTGGGAACCCCTCATAATGGGCACAGCAGGGGTGCAGACCCAAAACTCAGCACAGGGATGGTGGGAACCCCTCATAATGGGCACAGCGGGTGTACAGACCGGGAACTCAGCACAGGGATGGTGGGAACCCCTCATAATGGGCACAGCGGGTGTACAGACCCAGAAGGCTAAATTTTTAGAGGTGAAGTTTTCAGAAAGTTGGGATATCGGCAATTCCAAGGATTTAAACTGCAAGTCAACAAGTGGCAGAAGATGAATGTTAGGATGAAAAGAAGAGCCTATGAGTAGGGTGGTATAATTTAGTTATGTGCGGAGTTGTCATGTTCCTCTGCAGTGCGCCATAAGCCGGTCATTCTTAGTACATAGGAAGCAGCGGGAGATACTCAGTCTAATGGAGAGGATTGTTCAGGTGCGGCAGTAATCAGATCGATGGTATTGAGTTGGCCCGGGGTTAATTGCTGATAGAGAGCAGCCAGTGCGTTCCTCTCCTTCCCTCACATCAAGGTGCAGGAGAGCGGTGTCAGGGGTCCGGAGATTGGTGGGAGTTTAATGCACAGTCGAGTTGAATATATGGACACGGGATCATACAAATGAACCTGCGATCAGAAAATCAATAAGAGCAATGATGTGTTTTCCATGCCTGGTGTGTGGAGCTATTTAACATATCTGAGCTCCGAGTTCTCTGGGGGGACACAGGCGGAATATTTTAGGCAAATGAAGAAGCTGTCCTGAGAGTCATCCTTTATCTGGATACAAGAGGAGAAGCCAAAATAATGAATTATAGACACGCTCTTCACAACGCCCTTCAAATACTGACCAGGGATAAATGTCGGGGGATGGGGGTCTCTACTACCACTTATTATTCACCAGCGGGAGGAAGGAGGTCCTGATCCCTCTATAGAGATCTCTATATCACTAGAGGGGTCACCAGCAGGAGGAAGGAGGTCCTGATTCCTCTATATAGATCTTTATATCACTAGAGGGGTCACCAGCAGGAGGAAGGAGGTCCTGATTCCTCTATATAGATCTTCATATCACTAGAGGGGTCAGCGGCAGGAGGAAGGAGGTCCTGATTCCTCTATATAGATCTTTATATCACTAGAGGGGTCACCGGCGGGAGGAAGGAGGTCCTGATTCCTCTATATAGATCTTTATATCACTAGAGGGGTCACCGGCAGGAGGAAGGAGGTCCTGATTCCTCTATATAGATCTTTATATCACTAGAGGGGTCACCAGCAGGAAGAAGGAGGTCCTGATTCCTCTATATAGATCTTTATATCACTAGAGGGGTCACCGGAGGGAGGAAGGAGGTCCTGATTCCTCTATATAGATCTTCATATCACTAGAGGGATCACCAGCGGGAGGAAGGAGGTCCTGATTCCTCTATATAGATCTTTATATCACTAGAGGGGTCACCAGCAGGAGGAAGGAGGTCCTGATTCCTCTATATAGATCTTTATATCACTAGAGGGATCACCAGGAGGAAGAAGGAGGTCCTGATTCCTCTATATAGATCTTTATATCACTAGAGGGGTCACCGGAGGGAGGAAGGAGGTCCTGATTCCTCTATATAGATCTTTATATCACTAGAGGGGTCACCAGCAGGAGGAAGGAGGTCCTGATTCCTCTATATAGATCTTTATATCACTAGAGGGGTCACCAGCAGGAAGAAGGAGGTCCCGATTCCTCTATATAGATCTTTATATCACTAGAGGGGTCACCAGCAGGAGGAAGGAGGTCCTGATTCCTCTATATAGATCTTTATATCACTAGAGGGGTCACCAGCAGGAGGAAGGAGGTCCTGATTCCTCTATATAGATCTTTATATCACTAGAGGGGTCACCAGCGGGAGGAAGGAGGTCCTGATTCCTCTATATAGATCTTTATATCACTAGAGGGGTCACCAGCGGGAGGAAGGAGGTCCCGATTCCTCTATATAGATCTTTATATGACTAGAGGGGTCACCAGTGGGAGGAAGGAGGTCCTGATTCCTCTATATAGATCTTTATATCACTAGAGGGATCACCAGCGGGAGGAAGGAGGTCCTGATTCCTCTATATAGATCTTTATATCACTAGAGGGATCACCAGCAGGAGGAAGGAGGTCCTGATCCCTCTATATAGATCTTTATATCACTAGAGGGATCACCAGCAGGAGGAAGGAGGTCCTGATTCCTCTATATAGATCACTAGAGGGGTCACCAGCAGAAGGAAGGGGGTCCTGATTCCTCTATAGATATCTTTATATCACTAGAGGGGTCACCAGCAGGAAGAAGGAGGTCCCAATTCCTCTATATAGATCTTTATATCACTAGAGGGGTCACCAATAGGGGGAAGGAGGTCCCGATTCCTCTATAGAGATCTTTATATGACTAGAGGGGTCACCAGCGGGAGGAAGGAGGTCCTGATTCCTCTATATAGATCTTTATATCACTAGAGGGGTCTCCAGCGGGAGGAAGGAGGTCCTGATTCCTCTATATAGATCTTTATATCACTAGAGGGATCACCGGCAGGAGGAAGGAGGTCCTGATTCCTCTATATAGATCTTTATATCACTAGAGGGGTCACCAGCAGAAGGAAGGGGGTCCTGATTCCTCTATATAGATCTTTATATCACTAGAGGGATCACCGGCAGGAGGAAGGAGGTCCTGATTCCTCTATATAGATCTTTATATCACTAGAGGGGTCACCAGCAGGAGGAAGGAGGTCCTGATTCCTCTATATAGATCTTTATATCGCTAGAGGGGTCACCAGCAGGAGGAAGGAGGTCCCGATTCCTCTATATAGATCTTTATATCACTAGAGGGGTCACCAGAGGGAGGAAGGAGGTCCTGATTCCTCTATATAGATCTTTATATCACTAGAGGAGTCACCAGCAGGAGGAAGGAGGTCCTGATTCCTCTATATAGATCTTTATATCACTAGAGGGATCACCGGCAGGAGGAAGGAGGTCCCAATTCCTCTATAGAGATCTTTATATCACTAGAGGGGTCACCAACATAAGGAAGGAGGTCCTGATTCCTCTATATAGATCTTTATATCACTAGAGGGATCACCGGCAGGAGGAAGGAGGTCCCAATTCCTCTATAGAGATCTTTATATCACTAGAGGGGTCACCAACATGAGGAAGGAGGTCCTGATTCCTCTATATAGATCTTTATATCACTAGAGGGGTCACCAGCGGGAGGAAGGAGGTCCTGATCCCTCTATATAGATCTTTATATCAGTAGAGGGATCACCGGCAGGAGGAAGGAGGTCCCAATTCCTCTATAGAGATCTTTATATCACTAGAGGGGTCACCAACATGAGGAAGGAGGTCCTGATTCCTCTATATAGATCTTTATATCACTAGAGGGGTCACCAGCAGGAGGAAGGAGGTCCTGATTCCTCTATATAGATCTTTATATTACTAGAGGGGTCACCAGCGGGAGGAAGGAGGTCCTGATTCCTCTATATAGATCTTTATATGACTAGAGTGGTCACCAGTGGGAGGAAGGAGGTCCTGATTCCTCTATATAGATCTTTATATGACTAGAGGGGTCACCAGTGGGAGGAAGGAGGTCCCAATTCCTCTATATAGATCTTTATATGACTAGAGGGGTCACCAGTGGGAGGAAGGAGGTCCCAATTCCTCTATATAGATCTTTATATCACTAGAGGGGTCACCAGCGGGAGGAAGGGGGTCCTGATTCCTCTATATAGATCTTTATATCACTAGAGGGGTCACCAGCGGGAGGAAGGGGGTCCTGATTCCTCTATATAGATCTTTATATCACTAGAGGGGTCACCGGCAGGAGGAAGGAGGTCCTGATTCCTCTATATAGATCTTTGTGTTTAATCCATAAGGAGAAAATCTTTGGAGTTGACATAGGCTGAGCCATCATCACAGTTTATAGAAGGGTGACACCGTGATTCGGGGACACGGCACGGGACACAGCATTTTAGTGCATTCGGTATCTATGTTACGCACTCGGATTGTATGACGGAAGCCGGAATGCAGCCACTGAGGATTTGCCGCACAGTCAACACTGAAAGATGGGAATATTCCAATTATCCTTTGCTGAAGGAGAGAAATGACTTTATTATTCTTTGTTGTCTTGTGGGAAGAGCAGACACATGGAGCGCCGGGTCTATACAAACATTCCATACAGAAATATCAATCACAGAAGGTAATATCTCAGCCGTTCCCATTGGGCCCAATCTGCTTCTTTTGTATATATAACAAGTCATTTCCTATCATAATTGCTCGTTGTCTTTCGGTTTTTGTAAACCTTCCGGGTGTCTTTTTTTTTTCTTTCTCTGAGCGTTTTCTGATTTCCTTACCTGTGATTTACAGCAGCAATCAGCGATTTTAACGAAGAACGGATTTCGTGGATTCGATCGCGGCGGACAGCTCTCAGTTCTGCGGATTGTTTATTCATCTCCCGGTGACAGCTGCGACTCTCTTTATTTATTTTTTTTTGCAAATAATTATACGCATAAATTTGGAGCCGGCGCACTCTCTGCGTGAGTCCTGCTGCGTCTTCCCCCGGCGTACACTTGTGAAGGGACAGGACAGGATGGAAATTCAGCTCCGCAATGCTGCAGATTTCCCTGTTTTGATACATAATATCACCTTCTTTTTTTTTTACAGTGGAACAAACAAAGATAACTGCAGCGAGGTCCCCGGCCTCCTTCAGTCTAATGAGGACCTCCAGGGCCAGAGATAGCCCACATCCTTCTGTATGTGGTGGGTCGGGAGGCATGGCGGGTACGGAGAGTCATTGGGCACCAGACACTTCTTGGATGCAAAAGAGATTTTATTTCTCTTACCAGAACTTTTGGAGAGAGGGTTAGGGCCAGGACACCCTTAGGTAGTTGCAAGATTAATTGTCAGACTCCGAGACTTCAACAGGAGACAGCCATGTGGGGAAAGGCCTCCAGCAAGACGCCACATCTGCATGTGTAGGAATGCTGTCTCCTATGGCAACAGTCTTAGAACAGTTTCTAACACAAAGTGTAACATTTCCTTCACTTCCACTACAATCACTTCTTGTGGTTCTTCAGCCCACTGAGCTCCCGGTCTCTCACTAGACTAGATGATTCTCTGCCACTGAATCCCTTGGGCTCCTCCAATCTTCACGGTGGTATCTTCCTCAGGCATCACCCTCGCCTCTCCGCTGGGTCCCTAGCTTGGTACTCCAGATACTTCTCAAGCTTCACCCCACCGGCCTGCTCGGTCCCTGGCTTGGCACACAAGGCTGCTCTGCAAGCGTCACCTCCGCTGGTTGGGTCCCTGGCTTGATTTCCACTGAAATTTCCTGATTCTTCACTGTCCCCCAGTGGCGTCGCTAGGGGGTGGTTTTTGGGGCTATAGCCCAGAATCTGGGGCCCATAGCCCGAGTCTCTGCAGGGGTCCCCAAGGGGAGGGGAGGCTCCCCGGGGACCCTGATGAAAGTGGGGGGGCTCTCCGGGGACCCCGATGCAGGGGGAGGCTCTCTGGGGACCCTGATTTAAGGGGAAGGCTCTCTGGGGACCCTGATTTAAGGGGGAAGCTCTCTGGGGACCCCCAGATTTAACGGGGAAGCTCTCTGGGGACCCTGATACGGGGGGGCTCTCTGGGGACCCTGATTTAAGGGGGAGGCTCTGTGGGGACCCTGATGCAAGGGAGAGGCTCTCTGGGAACCCTGATGCAAGGGGGAAGCTTTCTGGGGACCCTGATTTAAGGAGGAGGCTCTCTGGGGACCCTGATTTAAGGGGGAGGCTCTCTGGGGACCCTGATTTAAGGGGGAGGCTCTCTGGGGACCCTGATTTAAGGGGGAGGCTCTCTGGGAACCCTAATGCAAGGGGGGTTCTCTGGGGACCATGATGCAAGGGGGAGGCTCTCTGGGGACCCTGATTTAAGGCAGAGGCTCTCGGGAGACCCTGATTTAAGGGAGAGGCTCTCTGGGGACCCTGATGTAAGGGGGAGGCTCTCTGGAGAACCTGATGTAAGGGGGGTTCTCTGGGGACCCTGATGTAAGGGGGGTTCTCTGGAGACCCTGATGTAAGTGGGGTTCTCTGGGGATGTACACACACACACATATATTATATACATGTGTATGTCCACCCATGTGTATGACTTTCTTTACAACGCTGTTATGGGCTCTAGCTCCAGATCTTTTGTAGACCCCCCCCCCCCCCCAGCAATGCTCCTGGGCAGGTACTTGCTTCAGTTACTCTCTGTGGTCCCCGGTAATATGGTGGATGGACCTTTAGTGGCGACAGCTTCCCCTCTACCTCCGACCACGTCAGGTCCTACTGCCGGCAGAACCGTCACTTCTGGTTGGACTGCAAGTCACAATCCCAACCCTGTGCTGCTCTCTTGCTTCTGAATGGGCCATCAGACAGCCTGACAGCCAGATGTCCTCGGGATAGGCCCAATCTCCGGCCTAGCAGCCCGGGGCTGGGGTCGCCACCTTTTGTTCAAGCCAATCCCAAACACTTTAGCGGTGCATGGCATTTTTTTGTGGCATACACTATAGGATTTTAAAGACCTGGAGGAGAGCAATAATGCGTCGCGCTTAACGCGCCATGGCAAACAGTGGGTGTGGCCAATTTACGTTAATAGGTGGCGGCAGATTGGTCGGTTACTTGGGGAGCCACAGTTCGGTCTGAATAATGTGTCCGGGTTTTAGGCAGACTGAAACCCGGACACATGATTCAAAACCTGAGCTGTTCAGGTGAGTCCCGGACAGGTGGCAATCCTAGATGTCATAATACAGGGGTCAGTGTTACCCCCCCCATAATACAGGGGGCAGTGTTACCACCCCATAATACAGGGGGCAGTGTTACCACCCCATAATACAGGGGTCAGTGTTACACCCCATAATACAGGGGTCAGTGTCACCCCCCTTCATAACACAGGGGTCAGTGTCACCCCCCTCCATAACACAGGGGTCAGTGTTACCCCCCCTTCATAATACAGGGGTCAGTGTCACCCCCCTTCATAACACAGGGGTCAGTGTCACCCCCTCCCATAACACAGGTGTCAGTGTTACCCCCCCCCATCATAATACAGGGGTCAGTGTCACCCCCCTTTGTAATACAGGGGTCAGTGTCACCCCTTCATAACACAGGGGTCAGTGCCCCCCCTTTATAACACAGGGGTCAGTGTTACCCCCCATAACACAGGAGTCAGTGTTACCCCCATAACACAGGGGTCAGTGTTACCCCCCCATAACACAGGGGTCAGTGTTACCCCCCATAACACAGGGTCAGTGTTACCCCCCATAACACAGGGGTCAGTGTTACCCCCCATAACACAGGGGTCAGTGTTACCCCCCTTCATAACACAGGGGTCAGTGTCACCCCCTCCCATAACACAGGGGTCAGTGTCACCCCCTCCCATAACACAGGTGTCAGTGTTACCCCCCCCCTTCGTAATACAGGGGTCAGTGTCACCCCTTCATAACACAGGGGTCAGTGCCCCCCCCCCTTTATAACACAGGGGTCAGTGTTACCCCCCCATAACACAGGGGTCAGTGTTACCCCCCATAACACAGGGGTCAGTGTTACCCCCCATAACACAGGGGTCAGTGCCCCCCCCCCTTATAACACAGGGGTCAGTGTTACCCCCCATAACACAGGGGTCAGTGTTACCCCCCATAACACAGGGGTCAGTGTTACCCCCCATAACACAGGGGTCAGTGCCCCCTTCATAATACAGGGGTCAGTGTTACCCCCTCCCCTTCATAATACAGGGGTCAGTGTCACCCCCTTCATAATACAGGGGTCATGTCCCCCCCTTTATAACACACGGGTCAGTGTTACCCCCCATAACACAGGGGTCAGTGTTACCCCCCATAACACAGGGGTCAGTGCCCCCCTTCATAATACAGGGGTCAGTGTTACCCCCCTCCCCTTCGTAATACAGGGGTCAGTGTCACCCCCTTCATAATACAGGGGTCAGTGTCACCCCCTTCATAATACAGGGGTCAGTGTCACCCCCTTCATAATACAGGGGTCAGTGTCCCCCCCTTTATAACACAGGGGTCAGTGTTACCCCCCTTTATAACACAGGGGTCAGTGTTACCCCCATAACACAGGGGTCAGTGTTACCCCCCTTTATAACACAGGGGTCAGTGTTACTCCCCATAACACAGGGGTCAGTGCCCCCCTTCATAATACAGGGGTCAGTGTTACCCCCTCCCCTTCATAATACAGGGGTCAGTGTCACCCCCTTCATAATACAGGGGTCATGTCCCCCCCTTTATAACACACGGGTCAGTGTTACCCCCCATAACACAGGGGTCAGTGTTACCCCCCATAACACAGGGGTCAGTGCCCCCCTTCATAATACAGGGGTCAGTGTTACCCCCCTCCCCTTCGTAATACAGGGGTCAGTGTCACCCCCTTCATAATACAGGGGTCAGTGTCACCCCCTTCATAATACAGGGGTCAGTGTCACCCCCTTCATAATACAGGGGTCAGTGTCCCCCCCTTTATAACACAGGGGTCAGTGTCACCCCCCTTTATAACACAGGGGTCAGTGTTACCCCCATAACACAGGGGTCAGTGTTACCCCCCTTTATAACACAGGGGTCAGTGTTACTCCCCATAACACAGGGGTCAGTGCCCCCCTTCATAATACAGGGGTCAGTGTTACCCCCCTCCCCTTCATAACACAGGGGTCAGTGTCCCGCCCCTTGTAACACAGGGGTCAGTGCCCCCTTTGTAACATAGGGGTCACCGCCCCCCCCTTATAATATAGGGGTCAGTGTTAAGCCCTGCATAATACAGGGGCCCCAATAGAGGACCCCCATTAGATCAGAATCCCCTGATATCAGTGCTCCCCTTAGAGATCAAAAAAAATAAAAATGAAAGAAATGCAGCGCAACCTCCCCCCCCCCCCCACATAATTATATTCATATGTGAAAAAATCCCCCCCAAGGATAATCCAAGTATTATTACACTCCAATCCTATTTAAACAAATATACTGTGCAATCTCCGCACACATATAATAATAATAATGTATGAATAGAGGTGTAAATCTAAAATGTGTTGTGCTGATATCCAATTTATAAACTCTTTTTATAGATACATTGTATATCAGCACAACACATGTTGGACTTACACCTCTATTCATACATTATTATTATTATAAGTGTGGAGATTGTACGGTGTATATATTATATGTTTATATAAGATTGGAGTGTAATAATACTTGGATTATCCTTGGGGGGGGGCGGCAGGAGGGGGGTTCCACCATCATTCACAATAATTTTTTCACATATGAATATAATCATAGGGGGAGGTTGTGCTGCGTATTTTATATATATATTTTTTTGTTGTTTTGTTTTTAGATCAGAGTCCCCTATATCGGGATCTCTTTGGAGACCAGCCGTTTGTCTCTAAGGGGGGTGCTGATATAAGGAGAGTTCCTCTGATCAAATAGAGGTCTCTAAGTGGGGGGGCTGGGGGTGCTGATATAATGGGGGGGTCTCTAAGGGTAAGGGGGGGGGTGCTGACTGCTGATCTATTTGGTCACCAGCAGTCAGCACCCCCCTCTCCATAGACTCCCCTTCCCTTATGTTGCCCCCCCCCCCTCCCCTTGATTAGATCAAAGAACCCACCCATCAGTGTCCAACCAAAAGACCCCCTTTAGGCTGCCTAGCCGAGAGCCGATTGGAGTCAGGAAGTGTGGGAGCGGGGGGGGGGGGGGATGGGGAGTGGAGCTCCTCTACTGTAGTGCTATTTTCCTTCCTTCCATTGTGTGGGGGGCCTTGGGGAGAAGTATGTCGGCAAGACACAGGAATCTGAACTGGTGCCCTCACTCACCGGGCTGTGGTCAGCAATTATTGGGGCCCCGTACAGCCTACCTGATGGAGACGGGGTTATATACCGAACACCGAGCCGATCACATGACACCCCAACCAGGCCGACCCCCGTCACATCATCTCAGATACAATGTATCACTCTTCATATATATACTGAACACAGAACTGATCACATGACACCCCAACCAGACCGACCCCCGTCACATCATCTCAGATACAATGTATCGCTCTTCATTTATATACCGAACACCGAACTGATCACATGACACCCCAACCAGACCGACCCCGTCATATCATCTCCCATACAATGTATCGCTCTTCATTTATATACCGAACACCGAGCCGATCACATGACACCCCAACCAGACCGACCCCCGTCATATCATCTCCCATACAATGTATCACTCTTCATTTATATACCGAACTGATCACATGACACCCCAACCAGGCCGACCCCCGTCACATCATCTCAGATACAATGTATCGCTCTTCATTTATATACCGAACACCGAGCCGATCACATGACACCCCAACCAGACCGACCCCCGTCATATCATCTCCCATACAATGTATCACTCTTCATTTATATACCGAACACAGAACTGATCACATGACACCCCAACCAGACCGACCCCCGTCACATCATCTCCCATACAATGTATCACTCTTCATTTATATACCGAACACAGAACTGATCACATGACACCCCAACCAGACCGACCCCCGTCACATCATCTCCCATACAATGTATCACTCTTCATTTATATACCGAACACAGAACTGATCACATGACACCCCAACCAGACCGACCCCCGTCACATCATCTCCCATACAATGTATCACTCTTCATTTATATACCGAACACCGAACTGATCACATGACACCCCAACCAGACCGACCCCCGTCATATCATCTCAGATACAATGTATCACTCTTCATATATATACTGAACACAGAACTGATCACATGACACCCCAACCAGGCCGACCCCGTCATATCATCTCCCATACAATGTATCGCTCTTCATTTATATACCGAACACCGAGCCGATCACATGACACCCCAACCAGACCGACCCCCGTCATATCATCTCCCATACAATGTATCACTCTTCATTTATATACCGAACACCGAGCCGATCACATGACACCCCAACCAGACCGACCCCCGTCATATCATCTCCCATACAATGTATCACTCTTCATTTATATACCGAACACAGAACTGATCACATGACACCCCAACCAGACTGATCCCCGTCACATCATCTCCCATACAATGTATCACTCTTCATTTATATACCGAACACAGAACTGATCACATGACACCCCAACCAGACCGACCCCCGTCACATCATCTCCCATACAATGTATCACTCTTCATTTATATACCGAACACAGAACTGATCACATGACACCCCAACCAGACCGACCCCCGTCATATCATCTCAGATACAATGTATCACTCTTCATATATATACTGAACACAGAACTGATCACATGACACCCCAACCAGGCCGACCCCGTCATATCATCTCCCATACAATGTATCGCTCTTCATTTATATACCGAACACCGAGCCGATCACATGACACCCCAACCAGACCGACCCCCGTCATATCATCTCCCATACAATGTATCACTCTTCATTTATATACCGAACACAGAACTGATCACATGACACCCCAACCAGACCGACCCCCGTCACATCATCTCCCATACAATGTATCACTCTTCATTTATATACCGAACTGATCACATGACACCCCAACCAGGCCGACCCCCATCACATCATCTCAGATACAATGTATCGCTCTTCATTTATATACCGAACACCGAGCCGATCACATGACACCCCAACCAGACCGACCCCCGTCATATCATCTCCCATACAATGTATCACTCTTCATTTATATACAGAACACCGAGCCGATCACATGACACCCCAACCAGACCGACCCCCGTCATATCATCTCCCATACAATGTATCACTCTTCATTTATATACCGAACACCGAACTGATCACATGACACCCCAACCAGACCGACCCCCGTCACATCATCTCCCATACAATGTATCACTCTTCATTTATATACCGAACACCGAACTGATCACATGACACCCCAACCAGACCGACCCCCGTCATATCATCTCAGATACAATGTATCACTCTTCATATATATACTGAACACAGAACTGATCACATGACACCCCAACCAGGCCGACCCCGTCATATCATCTCCCATACAATGTATCGCTCTTCATTTATATACCGAACACCGAGCCGATCACATGACACCCCAACCAGACCGACCCCCGTCATATCATCTCCCATACAATGTATCACTCTTCATTTATATACCGAACACAGAACTGATCACATGACACCCCAACCAGACTGATCCCCGTCACATCATCTCCCATACAATGTATCACTCTTCATTTATATACCGAACGCAGAACTGATCACATGACACCCCAACCAGACTGATCCCCGTCACATCATCTCCCATACAATGTATCACTCTTCATTTATATACCGAACACAGAACTGATCACATGACACCCCAACCAGACCGACCCCCGTCACATCATCTCCCATACAATGTATCACTCTTCATTTATATACCGAACACCGAACTGATCACGACACCCCAACCAGACCGACCCCCGTCATATCATCTCAGATACAATGTATCACTCCTCATATATATACTGAACACAGAACTGATCACATGACACCCCAACCAGACCGACCCCGTCATATCATCTCCCATACAATGTATCACTCTTCATTTATATACCGAACACCGAACTGATCACATGACACCCCAACCAGACCGACCCCCGTCATATCATCTCCCATACAATGTATCACTCTTCATTTATATACCGAACACAGAACTGATCACATGACACCCCAACCAGACTGATCCCCGTCACATCATCTCCCATACAATGTATCACTCTTCATTTATATACCGAACACAGAACTGATCACATGACACCCCAACCAGACCGACCCCCGTCACATCATCTCCCATACAATGTATCACTCTTCATTTATATACCGAACACCGAACTGATCACGACACCCCAACCAGACCGACCCCCGTCATATCATCTCAGATACAATGTATCACTCCTCATATATATACTGAACACAGAACTGATCACATGACACCCCAACCAGACCGACCCCCGTCATATCATCTCCCATACAATGTATCACTCTTCATTTATATACCGAACACCGAACTGATCACATGACACCCCAACCAGACCGACCCCCGTCATATCATCTCCCATACAATGTATCACTCTTCATTTATATACCGAACACAGAACTGATCACATGACACCCCAACCAGACTGATCCCCGTCACATCATCTCCCATACAATGTATCACTCTTCATTTATATACCGAACACAGAACTGATCACATGACACCCCAACCAGACCGACCCCCGTCACATCATCTCCCATACAATGTATCACTCTTCATTTATATACCGAACACAGAACTGATCACATGACACCCCAACCAGACCGACCCCCGTCACATCATCTCCTATACAATGTATCACTCTTCATTTATATACCGAACACCGAACTGATCACATGACACCCCAACCAGACCGACCCCCGTCACATCATCTCCCATACAATGTATCACTCTTCATTTATATACCGAACACAGAACTGATCACATGACACCCCAACCAGACTGATCCCCGTCACATCATCTCCCATACAATGTATCACTCTTCATTTATATACCGAACGCATAACTGATCACATGACACCCCAACCAGACCGACCCCCGTCACATCATCTCCCATACAATGTATCACTCTTCATTTATATACCGAACACCGAACTGATCACGACACCCCAACCAGACCGACCCCGTCACATCATCTCCCATACAATGTATCACTCTTCATTTATATACCGAACACCGAACTGATCACATGACACCCCAACCAGACCGACCCCCGTCACATCATCTCCCATACAATGTATCACTCTTCATTTATATACCGAACACCGAACTGATCACATGACACCCCAACCAGACCGACCCCCG
The DNA here is from genome assembly GCF_037356315.1 of Lithobates pipiens. NCBI lineage: Eukaryota > Metazoa > Chordata > Amphibia > Anura > Ranidae > Lithobates > Lithobates pipiens. The sequence continues at coordinate 4,682,045 of NW_027507764.1, read as the reverse complement.
TCACATCATCTCCCATACAATGTATCACTCTTCATTTATATACCGAACACCGAACTGATCACATGACACCCCAACCAGACCGACCCCCGTCACATCATCTCCCATACAATGTATCACTCTTCATTTATATACCGAACACCGAACTGATCACATGACACCCCAACCAGACTGATCCCCGTCACATCATCTCCCATACAATGTATCACTCTTCATTTATACAGTGGGACAGGGGAGGGGGGATAACGATCGTCTCCCCTGCGGAGGATTGTGTACGTTTGCCCACTTACAAAGAAATGAAGGGTCTATCATTTCTATCATAGATATATTTTATATGGTAGAGACAGAAAATCAACCAAAAACCCAGAAAATAAATCACACAATACAAATGTTATAAATGGAGTTGCAGTTCAGTGAGTAAAATAGTGATCAGACTGTACATTGTAACTTTGTAGCAATCACAAGGTCCTAAGGCAACGGCATTACATGACACAATGTATCTGTTGCTGAGTATTCATGGATGAATGATCTGGGGGGGGCTCCTTGTAACGGGCTGGTCTGGCGCCCTCTATTGATCGCTCTGTGTGTGACTCCCCTCCAGTGTATCACTCAGTCTACTTCCATCCTAGTGGTGGTCTGCCAGCGCTGAGCCCCCTCCCCCCCCCCCCCCGTTATTACATAACCATCACTAACCGCTGATGTCTGGGCAGTGATGAGGACACATTTGTTTGTTTTCCATTCATTGATGTGTTATGAATTTATATCATTTATTTTCATGTCACCCCCCACAAAATAAAGTTCCTTTTTTGCTCCCCCCAAAAAATAAAGTTCCCTAAGTGTCCCTCCCCCCAAAAAATAAAGTTCCCTGTGTGTCCCCCAAATAAAGTTCCCTGTACCCCCCCGAATAAAGTTCCCTGTGCCCCCCCCCCCCGAATAAAGTTCCCTGTGTGCCCCCTCCCAAAAATAAAGTTCCCTGTGTGCCCCCCAAAAAATAAAGTTCATTATGTGTCTCCCAAAAAATAAAGTTCCCTGTGTGCCCCCCTCCAAAATAATGTTCCCTGTGTGCCCCCAAATAAAGTTCCCTATGTGCCTTGCTCCCAAAAAATAAAGTTCCCTGTGTGCCCCCCAAATAAAGTTTCCTGTGTGCCCCCTCCCAAAAATAAAGTTCCCTGTGTGCCCCCAAATAAAGTTTCCTGTGTGTCCCCCAAATAAATTTCCCTGTGTGCCCCCTTCCAAAAATAAAGTTCCCTGTGTGCCCCCTCCCAAAAATAAAGTTCCCTGTGTGCCCCCTCCCAAAAATAAAGTTCCCTGTGTGCCCCCAAATAAAGTTTCCTGTGTGTCCCCCAAATAAATTTCCCTGTGTGCCCCCCTCCCAAAAATAAAATTCCCTGTGTGCCCCCAAATAAATTTCCCTGTGTGCCCCCCTCCCAAAAATAAAGTTCCCTGTGTGCCCCCAAATAAAATTCCCTGTGTGCCCCCTCCCAAAAATAAAGTTCCCTGTGTGCCCCCTCCCAAAAATAAAGTTCCCTGTGTGCCCCCTCCCAAAAATAGATTTCCCTGTGTGCCCCCCAAATAAAGTTCCATGTGTGCCCCCCAAATAAAGTTCCCTGTGTGCCCCCAAATAAAGTTCCCTTTGTGCCCCCAAATAAAGTTCCCTGTGTGCCCCCTCCCAAAAATAAAGTTCCCTGTGTGCTCCCCTCCCAAAAGTACAGTTCCCTGTGTGCCCCCTCCCAAAAATAAACTTCCCTGTGTGCCCCCCAAATAAAGTTCCCTGTGTGCCCCCAAAACCAATTTCCCTGTTTGCACCCCCAAATTAAAGTTCCCTGTGTGCCCCCCAAAATAAAGTTCCCTGTGTGCCCCCCAAAATAAAGTTCCCTGTGTGCCCCCCTCCCCCCAGTGATGGGAAGTATGGCAGAGCAGCCGGCGTGTGTGGGCACGGTGGGGGGAGGGGGGTGCGCAGGGATTGGACTCTCTGCCAGCAGCGAGCGGCGGCTCCTGGACGCGATGTTCTTGGCTGTCGCTGATGTTTGATTGGGAAATGGAGTTCTCTCTATCACTTGTGAGACCCTCCATGCCGGGGGGGGGGGGGGGGGGGGGGGGCGCTTTATTATCATCCGGAATTCAACCACAGGGGGGAGGCATCAGCGCGTCTGACCCCCCCCCCCCCCCCCAACATCCTGGAAATGTATTCATTGTGATACATAAGATCCAATGTAACCATTACATCATCTTATTCATTTCATCCTTTGTTACATCTCAGCTCTGCGGATCTCCTGCAGCTTCTTTGCAGCCACTTCATGTGATGTCATTTCTTGGGGTGACAACCCCCCCGGACAATGTCTGTGTAATGAGTGTCTCCGTGGGTGACAAACATGGCGTGATTGATCTGCATTCGGATCGCTCTTCAGAGAGCATTTGACAGGTGGTGAGGAGATGTTGTATCGCCTTTCACTTGAGTGGGCATTATGCCCACCAAAAGGGACAGGGGGTGCAATTTTGAAGCAAAACATTGCGGTTTCTGCATCTGTATACCCCCCGGCCGCTGCCTCTGCAGCTAAAGGGGGTCGCGGTTGAGGGGTGGTAAAGGTGCCGCTCAACCGCAGGGTGTTAATGAGCCCTAATAGGGTAAAACCAAATAGCAGGTTGTGCTTTTAGGGTTCATTGAAACCTCCGCGTTGTTGGGAACACTTTGTTTTGTGTTTGCAACAGGCGCAGGGCTGCCCTACACGCGATACATGAGCCAAAGAAGCCCCTCCCTTTTTTTGGGTGCTGAGCTACGCCACCTGTAGCTGCGGCGCGCCACCACGTCACATGCAATAGCAGAGCGCCACCATGCCACATGCAGTTGCGCCGCACCTCTATTCACTTGAATGGGCCGGGTTCAACACAAAAAAAGCCGCAAAGCGTGCCACCACGCCACATGCAGTTGCGGAACACCCCTGTATCGCGTGCAGTTGCGGCACACCCCTGTATCGCGTGCAGTTGCGGCACACCACTGTATCGCATGCAGTTGCGGCACACCACTATATCACATGTAGTTGCGGCACACCACTGTATCACATGCAGTTGCGGCACACCACTGTATCACTTGCAGCTGCGGCACACCACTGTATCTCATACAGTTGCGGCACACCACTGTATCACATGCAGTTGCGGCACACTACTGTATCTCATGCAGTTGCGGCACACCACTATATCACATGCAGTTGCGGCACACCACTGTATCACATGCAGTTGCGACACACCACTGTATCGCATGCAGTTGCGGCACACCACTGTATCACTTGCAGTTGCGGCACACCACTGTATCACATGTAGTTGCGGCACACCACTGTATCTCATACAGTTGCGGCACACCACTGTATCACATGCAGTTGCGGCACACTACTGTATCTCATGCAGTTGCGGCACACCACTATATCACATGCAGTTGCGGCACACCACTGTATCGCATGCAGTTGCGGCACACCACTGTATCGCATGCAGTTGCGGCACACCACTGTATCGCATGCAGTTGCGGCACACCACTGTATCGCATGCAGTTGCGGCACACCACTGTATCGCATGCAGTTGCGGCACACCACTGTATCGCATGCAGTTGCGGCACACCACTGTATCGCATGCAGTTGCGGCACACCACTGTATCGCATGCAGTTGCGGCCCACCACTGTATCACATGCAGCTGCGGCACACCTCTATTCACTTGAATGGGTCGGGTGCAACACAAAGACTGCCTGCCACCATTTTTGGCATGGCCATGAAGCACAAAACCGCAGCATGTGTACAACCCCCTCAAGTGTGGGTTAAAGGGGTTAAAGGGGCAGTTAGGGTACGATAATATCGCAGAAGTCCCACCTTGACCCCACCCACTTACAGGAGTGTGCTCTTATCCCGCCTCTAATTATGCAGGGAACCGCCCAGGTCAGATCACCAGAATAAATGCTTGATTGGAAAAAGGTTTCCACTCAGGACACACCATCCCCTGGACTGAGGTCCAACATCTGGGACTGTCCCGGAAAATCCGGGATGTTTGGCAGCCCTGCAATAGCCATCATTCAGGGCAGGTTCCATGCCGGAGTAAGACATAGTGTCCATCAGAAGCCTGTGCAGCAGGGTGACCAGGTAGGAGCAGACAGGGACGGAGCGTTGTCACCCTAGAGCAGGAAGTGAATGAACAAGCACCTCCATGGCAGGATCACCAGGGATTACTTTTTTTTAAGAGCGGAAAAATACCCGTTGACCCTGGCAGAAATTCAGAGCTGCCCTGTGCGCTCTTCCTGCGTTATCGCCAAGAGGCAATGCGGCCCTCCCTGTTCTTCTCTTAGGACCACCAGTCCGTTGGTCTGGCAGGATCAACAAGGTAAACTTCATCTTTGCAGCTGCTCATACCGCCCCGGCTGACAACAGCTCTGGGCATTTCAGGGCAGCGTTGTCAGCTCAGCACAGGAAGTCAGGAGCTCACTGGATTTCTGGGAGGGGCTACAAGAAGAGGCGGTAAGATCACTTAATATGAGAATGTGGGGGGAGGGGGGGGGGGCGACATCTCCGCTCATTTCCAGGCCAGAGGACGACGTCCTCACCACCAGTGTTAGGAGACAATGAAATTCATGGAGAGAAATGAAGGAGCGTTGTAGACGAATGCCGTTGATCGCTCATCACACCCCGGGGATGGTGGAAGCCGTCACCTGTAACGCTGTTCTATCACGGGATGGCGTGCTCACATGCGTGATCCGGGGGAACATATGGAGCCATGTGATAGAGGCCCCCCCCACGTCTTCTCCTGGGACCCGTACAAATCACTTAGTATCCTCACAACGGCTACAAAGTTTCCATTTCTTCATGTAAACTCCAAACACAAAACATATTATTTGTTTGTTTTTCTTTTTTTGTATTTCCTTTGATTATGACTTTTGTTGATTGATTTTTTTTTGGGGGGGGGGGGGGGGAATCACTCTCCAATCACTCTTATAAATATAATGAAAACTACAGGATTTAAAGTATAATTTTTTCAGAGATTCTTTCAAATCTTATCTTAAGGTGCACCTCCAGCCAAAACGTATTTCCATAGTATTGGGTGGAGTGGGGAAGGAAGGGATGGTTCTACTGCTATATGGGCTCTGAGATTTTTCCTCATTTCCTGTCCTGCTGACAACATGTTACCAGACAGGAAGTGATGGGGACTCCAAAAGCAGCAAGAATGAAAAAGAAACGATCTTCATTGCTCTATGATGACTGTGTAAGGGACTTTACAATCAATCTACAATAACTCCATGATGTCTCTATGATGGAATGTACTGTACAATGACTCTAAGATGACTCTATAATAAATGTATAATGGGCTCCCCGCTGACTCTACAATGACCCCATGAGGACTCTATGATGGGCTCTACAATGACCCTACGAGGACTCTATGCTGGGCTCTACAATGACCCTACGAGGACTCTATGATGGGCTCTACAATGACCCTATGAGGACTCTATGATGGGCTCTACAATGACCCTATGAGGACTCTATGATGGGCTCTACAATGACCCCATGAGGACTCTATGATGGGCTCTACAATTACCCCATGAGGACTCTATGATGGGCTCTACAATGACCCTATGAGGACTCTATGATGGGCACTACAATGACCCCATGAGGACTCTATGATGGGCTCTACAATGACCCTATGAGGACTCTATGATGGGCTCCATACTGACTCTACAGTGACTCTACTATGACCCTATGATGACTCTATGATAGACTGTACAAGGACTCTACAATTACTATATTATTACTTTATAATGGGGTCCACACTCAACCTATGATGGATTGTAAAATGACTCTATAATGGGCTCCATGCTGACTATATGATGGACTTTTCAAAGACTCTATAATAAGTGAATGGTGGGCTCCATGCTGACTCTATAATGGGCTCCATGCTGACTATATGATGGACTTTTCAAAGATTTTATAATAAGTGAATGGTGGGCTCCATGCTCCATGCTGACTCTATGATGACCTCCATGCTGACTATACAATTGACTCTTCAATGATTCTATTATGGGCTCCACGCTGACTCTACAATGACCCTATGATGACTCTATAAAGGACTCCACATTGACACTACAAAGGACTACAAATGAATCTAAGATGGGCAACATACTTACTCTATGATGACTCTACAATAACTCTATGATGGGCTCCATGCTTACTCTACGGTGGTCTCTACAATGACTTCTTATTTACTATAAAGTGATCCATGTTGATACTACAGTGGACTCCACACTGACTATATGATTGATGACTCTATAATAACTCCATGATGGGCTCCATGCTGACTCTTCGATTAATTCTACAATGACCCTATATGATTACTCTATGATGGGCTCCACACTGACTCTACAATGGACTCTACAATTACTTTATGATGGGCTCCATGCTGACTCTACGATGACTCTGCAATTACTTTATGATGGGCTCCATGCTCACTCTATGATGGACTCTACAATGAGTTGGTGATTATTCTATGATGGGCTCCATGCTGACTCTGAAGCCCCGTACACACGAGAGGACTTATGTCCGACAGACTTCCAAAGGAGTTCCGCCGGAGTTCCGCCGGAGTTCTGACAGACTTTTCGGCCGAACGGACTTGGCCACACACAATCACACTAAACTCCGACGGATTCGAACGCGATGACGTACGACCCGACTCGAATAAGGAAGTTCATAGCCAGTAGCCAATAGCTGCCCTAGCGTCGGTTTTAGTCCGTCGGAATAGCATACACACGAGCGGATTTTTCGAAGGGGACCGGGTCCGGCGGAGTTCCGTCGGGAAAATTTGAAGCATGCTTCATTTCTAAAGTCCGTCAGACTTTTGCGAAGCTAAAGTCCGTTGCAGCCCACACACGATCGGATAGTCTGACGGACTCGGTCTGACGGACTTTGGATGTTGAAAAGTCCGCTCGTGTGTACGGGGCTTAAGATGCACTCTACGATGACCCCAAGCTGATTCCATGATGGCCTCCATGCTGACTCTACAATGGACTCTTGAATGACTCTATGATGAATCTAAGATGTGCTCCACACTGACTCTATGATGAATCTACAATAACTCTATGATGGGCACCATGCTGACTGTATGTTGGACTCTATGATGACCCCAAGCTGATTCCATGATGGCCTCCATGCTGACTCTACAATGACTCTATGATGAATCTAAGATGTGCTCCACACTGACTCTATGATGGATCTACAATAACTCTATGATGGACTCCATGCTGACTCTACGATGGACTCTTCAATGACTCCTTAATGACTATATGATGATTTTTTGATGGGCTCCATGCTAACTCTGTAGTGACTCTATTATGGGCCCCATGCTGACTCTATGATGGACTGTACAATGACTCTATTATTGAGTCTATAATGACTCTATGTTGGGCTTCATGCTGCCTCTATGATGGATTCTACAATGACTCTATGATGACTTACTGATGAGCTCCATGCTGACTCTATGATGGATTCTACAATGGCTCTATGATGAACTCCATGCTGACTCTATGATGACTCTATTATGGTGGGCTCCATGCTGACTCTATGATGGATTCTACAATGGCTCTATGATGAACTCCATGCTGACTCTATGATGACTCTATTATGGTGGGCTCCATGCTGACTCTATGATGGATTCTACAATGACTCTATGATGACGCTATGATGGACTCTACAATGACTCCTTAATGACTATATGATGACTTTATGTTGGGCTCCATGCTGACTCTATGATGACATCTACAATGACTCTATGATGGAATAAAGTTGCTTAGTCAACATGAGCATCCCACTCCTGAACTCATTACTTGAAGGACCAAATCCATTTCCAGCATTACGCCTTCCCTCTCTATCTCTCCAATTGTTTTCTTCATCTCCCCCCACATGAAATACTCTTCTTGTATGATTGGATAAGGTGTGAATATGAAGACAGTACAGTCACATCTTATTAAACACAAAATAAAAGGTCAGTCAGAATCCTGAGAATAGAAATCATTGTGAAGAGGCGGTGAAGGTTCAGAGCTCCTCCCCCCCAACAAATATTTATTCTTCAGTCCGTAGCGAGTATTTGGCATTCTGTCATGTTTCTTGAATTTTGAAGAATTCCTAAAAATGATTAATTACCTGGAGAGTAAACACGCCGAAGACGCGCACCAGCAATTTTCATTACTCACCCTCCAGTAATTGTAATGAGTGCCAAAGTCACAATTACTCCCTTCACCGTTCACTCCGATGAATCCACCGGATCCTGCCAACCTTCTATAGATCAGAATGGGGGGGGGGGGGGCTGCTGTATTCTTGTCTATATGGGGGGGGGGGCTGCTGTATTCTTGTCTATATGGGGGGGGGGGCTGCTGTATTCTTGTCTATATGGGGGGGGGGGCTGCTGTATTCTTCTCTATATGGGGGGGGGCTGCTGTATTCTTGTCTATATGGGGGGGGGGGCTGCTGTATTCTTCTCTATATGGGGGGGGGCTGCTGTATTCTTGTCTATATGGGGGGGGGGGGGCTGCTGTATTCTTGTCTATATGGGGGGGGGGCTGCTGTATTCTTCTCTATATGGGGGGGGGCTGCTGTATTCTTCTCTATATGGGGGGGTGGCTGCTGTATTCTTCTCTATATGGGGGGGTGGCTGCTGTATTCTCGTTTATATGGGAGGGGGGGTGCTGTATTCTCGTCTATATATATATATATATATATATATATATATATATATATATATATATATATATATATATATATAGCGCTCTATGTGCGTTCGTAGGGAGGTTCTCCCCCAGCCTGCCTGTTTATATACGGCACCTAAATATAAGCTCCGGTGTGCTGGAACAAACAACCAAAGTTACCAAGGAAACTGAAGGCATCACCTTTTCACCCTTCTGGGTTTAAAGCTGAAGTTTAATCTGCTTATATTTTCCTTCTCTGGTTGCCCCCCCCCCCACCAACATTATAATAATGTTTTTTATATAAAAACTCCCACTTTTTTGCTATCTATCTTATTTGAGGCATCATCACTGGGTCTCTGTGCTTCTCTATGCAGTGCATGCTGGTGGGTACATAGCGTCCTGAAACTACCATAGCACCCTGCCTCTGTAGTCCTCTCAAGGTCCCTCAGCCCTGATGTAAGTAGTGGGCTGGATTTTGGGAGGGGTCTAGGCAAATATTGAAATTCCTTGGTGGACAGGTATCAGTCTGGAGGCTGTATTTAGGTAGGCTGTATTTGCATGAAGACTGCCCTTGGTAGCGCCCACATGTGATGTTGCCCCTCTACGATTGAAAGAACTGAAAAGTCTAGATCTGGGATCCCCAAACTTTCTAATCAAAGGGCCAAATTACTGTCCTTCAAACTTTAAGGGGGGTGCAGACTGTGGCTAGTGGGTGTAGAAAATTCCCCGGCACTAGTGCCCCATCATGGAAATAATTCTCCATTGATGTGTGAGTAGGAGGAATGGTGCCCCATCATTGGTGTCGGTTGGTAGAATAGTGTTCCATCATTGGTGTCAGTTGGTAGAATAGTGTTCCATCATTGGCGTCAGTTGGTAGAATAGTGTCCCATCATTGGTGTCAGTTGGTAGAATAGTGTCCCATCATTGGTGTCAGTTGGTAGAATAGTGTTCCATCATTGGTGTCAGTTGGTAGAATAGTGTTCCATCATTGGCGTCAGTTGGTAGAATAGTGTTCCATCATTGGTGTCAGTTGGTAGAATAGTGTTCCATCATTGGTGTCAGTTGGTAGAATAGTGTCCCATCATTGGTGTCAGTTGGTAGAATAGTGTTCCATCATTGGCGTCAGTTGGTAGAATAGTGTCCCATCATTGGTGTCAGTTGGTAGAATAGTGTTCCATCATTGGTGTCAGTTGGTAGAATAGTGTCCCATCATTGGTGTCAGTTGGTAGAATAGTGTTCCATCATTGGTGTCAGTTGGTAGAATAGTGTTCCATCATTGGTGTCAGTTGGTAGAATAGTGTCCCATCATTGGTGTCAGTTGGTAGAATAGTGTTCCATCATTGGTGTCAGTTGGTAGAATAGTGTTCCATCATTGGTGTCAGTTGGTAGAATAGTGTTCCATCATTGGTGTCAGTTGGTAGAATAGTGTTCCATCATTGGTGTCAGTTGGTAGAATAGTGTACCATCATTGGTGTCAGTTGGTAGAATAGTGTTCCATCATTGGTGTCAGTTGGTAGAATAGTGTTGCATCATTGGTGTCAGTTGGTAGAATAGTGTCCCATCATTGGTGTCAGTTGGTAGAATAGTGTTACATCATCGGTGTCAGTTGGTGACACCTTCCTACCCCCCCCCCCTCCCCTGGGCTGCAGTTTGGAGACCATTTTTTAAGCCTGCGGTGGTGCAAAAACCTGAAACGGAAAAACCATTGAGTGGACATAAATTGTGCATGTGAAACACACACTAAAAATTGAGCTGAAGGAATTGCTTTGGTCCATCCCCCGAGGGGGTAGGTCTTCTACCCTGATCCACTGGGGCGCAAGGCTCCTGACAGGGACAGAGGATTTCCATGATCTGCCTAACCAGAAGGTCTGGCATACACCGTTCTTCTAGGTCAGCTGGAGCCGACCATCGCGTACTGAGTCAAGGGGCTCTCCCCAAGAGAGATTCCCCAAGGGCAGAGGAGGAAGGAACCAGAAGGCCACACATCCTCCCCCTAGTCATCGGGGGCAAGCCCGAGGACCTACACCCTCCATCCTAGTGAGAAATAAAACACACACAAAAGTGAAAGTGACAAACTGCCTGGAAGACAAAAATGATCCTGGACTTAGCCAAAGGGCCCAGCCCTAAAAGGCGCAGTGCAGAAAATAAGCATTTGGTGGCTGTGACCATGTGCCTGTTCACACTGTGGGGTCCCACACCCAAGTGTTACTAAGAGCACCCCTAGGGCCACCATTCCCAGGGGGAACAGGCACTGCGGGCCTTCTGCCTTCCCAGCCCATGAGCCAGACAAGGTAGATGGCTCAAACCAGGAGGTAATGGGCTTTTTCAGCTTTCCTGGGAGGGATTACTCCTCTGTGAGGTCCCACACCCACGTGTTACTAAGGGTGTGGGACCCCACTCCCAGGGGCACAGGCACTGTGGACCTTCTGCTTTCCCAGCCTATGGGCCAGACAAGGTAGATCACTCAAACCAGGAGATAATGGGCTCTTACAGCTTTCCCGGGGGGAGGGGGATTACTTCACTCTGGAGTCCCACACCCAAGTGTTACTAAGAGCACCCCTAGGGTGACCATTCCCAGGGGGCGCTTCGGACCTTCTGCCTTCCCAGCCTATGGGCCAGACAAGGTAGATCGCTCAAACCAGGAAGTAATGGGCTCTTCCAGCTTTCCCGCGGGGGGGGGATTACTCCACTGTGGGGTCCCACACCAAAGTGTTATTAAGAGCACCCCTAGGATGACCCTTCCCAGGGGGCACAGGCACTGTGGACCTTCTGCCTTCCCAGCCCATGGGCCAGACAAAGTAGATTGCTCAAACCAGGACATAATAGGCTCTTCCAGCTTTCCCGGGAGGGATTACTCCTGTGCCGCAACTGCCTGTGGTTTTTGTCCCAGCCGGTACTAACCTTCCAAGCCCCCACCACTCTAGCAGAGATTCATAGCCACGCGCCCCAACTGTGGTCAGGCTAGAATGACAGCACAGTTTGGAGACCACTAGCCTACAGTAAGTGGGGGGGTGGGCATCCTCCAGCCAGGAAATGAGGTGAGGCTCTATCTGACTTACTGAAGCTTCTGAACATGGTGAGAAGCTCACAGTGTGCAAATCAGAGGAAGCCGTTTCAGTCCAGGAGAGGAGCCGGTACAACCCGTGCAAGACTGAAGGGGAGGCCGGAGGGAGGATTTAATTAATAGGAGAAATTTAAAAGTGCTATTCCACTAATGAACCAAACTTCAGGAAGACGTGTTATTTAATGAAAATCTTGCCTCTGATTGTTTTGTTCATTGGCGGTATTTTATTATATTACTATACTTCGTTTTTTTTTTTTTTTGTGAAGTGGGAGAAAAACACAAGGAATACAATTTACAATACAATTTAGATATATCATATTAGTGAACACTTCCAATCTCAGTTTCACCATAGAATGTTTCAAGCACTGATCATCCAAGAACAATGAAAGGTGTGAAAGTTGGGGCCTCCATCTGTCTTCCACATATAATGTATTCTAACATCTCTACCCCGGTGATTCAACAATAATTCACACCTTCAGTGATGCAAGTCAAAGGTTAACACCTATGCAGACTCCATGGCAACGAGGATAAAAGTATGTATCGGGGGGGGGGGGGGGGGGGGGTACACAACGGTCACGCGACCTCCCACACTGTTCTTGGACAATCAACATCTGCCTCAACACATTCCATGGTGACTGGAGTAAGGTGATTGCCCTACCTGTGTGGATAGATATGTTAGAATATCTTTCTCATTAGAAATGAAGACGTATCTGATGGAAGATACGAAACATCTTCAACATTATAGATGAAATCCAGCTGAATGTGACCACCTACTACTAGACATGTGTACTCGGCCCTTTGTGATTTTTTAGATTTTTTTCTAAAGGAACCTTTTCGGCACTATATCAACACACCTACTGTATATGAGTTTGTTGGACGTCCAATTTCAAAACCATGGCTATTAATATGGAGTTGTTCCTCTTTGTGGCTATAACACCTTCCACTCATCTTGGAAGACTTTTCAGAAAATCTGGCTCACCATCAGCATTCCAATTCATCCCAAGGGTGTCCAATAGGGTTGAGGTCAGGGCTCATGTTGTATGAGAAGTAGACATGTGCAAAAGGAAAAAATTCGTTTAGTTTCGTTTCGTTTTAATTCGTTAATTCATTAATTTCGTTTAGTTACATTCGTTAACTTCCTTAAATTCGTTTTCGGATTTCGTTTAGTTTTCTACCGAATTAGAAAAATCGGCCACATTCGAAAATATTTCAACCAAAATCGGGTCGCAAAATGTCATTCTCTGCTCTAATAACTAATAACATTTTGCGACCCGATTTTGGGGCCACATATCTCTGGGTCACTTATAGCTAGAAACCCCAAATTTGGCATGCAAACACAATAATAATAGCACTACAACATATCCAAATTTGAAGTGTCTAGCTCCAAGTGACCCCGAGATACATGGCCCTAAAGTCAGGTCACAAAATATTTTCGAATGCGGTTGAAATAATGTCGAATCATGTTGAAATAATTTCGAATGCTGTTGAAAAAATTTCGAATTTGGTTGAAATAATTTCGAATTTGGTTGAAATAATTTCGAATCATGTCGAATTCATTCGTTATATTTCTTTTGTATTCGTTGTAATTTGTTATTTTTTTTATTCGGACATTCGGATGCAAAATTCGGCCGAATTTCGATTCGTTACGAAACGAATTGCACAAGCTTAATGAGAAGACCTGGCTCATCTATTAAGCCTTACATTGAGCACCAAAAAAAAACAAAGACCTGGCTCACAATTGGCATTCTGATTCATCTCAAAGTTGTTCAGTAGGAATTTTGTGCAGGGCACTCCAGTGTCCTCTGTGCAGGACATTCAAGTTCATCCAAACCAAACTGGTCACACCATGTCTTTATTGAGCTGGATTACGATTGGGGTTCCAATTCACCTCAAAGGGGAAACTGGTCAAACTATGACAAGAGTTTAGAGAGTGTCTGTGGAAATTTGTGCCCATTTATGAGGTCAGGTACTGATGTTGCATGAAAAGACCTGGCTCATCTATTGAGCCTCACATTGGGCGCCAAAAAAAACAAAGGCCTGGCTCACAATTGGCTTTCATCCCAAAGGTGTTCAGTAGAGATGAGGTTAGGGCTCTGTGCAGGACACTGGAGTTCCTCCAAACCAAACTGGTCACATCATGTCTTTATGGAGTTTGCTTTGTACAAAAAAAAAAGATTTTGGAGGGTGTCTATGGGAATTTGTGCCCATTTGTGCGGTCAGGTACTGATGTTGCATGAGAAGACCTGGCTCACCATCCATCGTTGTTCCAATTCACCCCAAAGGTGATCAGTAGGGATGAGGTCAGGGCTCTGTGCAGGATACTTGAGTTCTTCCAAACCAAACTGGTCACACCATGTCTTTGTGGAGCTAAATTACAATTGGGGTTCCAATTCACCTCAAATGTTTTTAGTAGGGTTGAGGTCCAAAGGTGTTCAGTAGGGTTGAGATTGTGGAGGTAGGTGCGTGAACAGAAATGCGTGGACTCTCCAGCTGAATTGAGACCAATGATCACTAAGACTAGGTTCACACTGCTGCAGTATGATTTTCAGCAGACTATCAAAGTGATTATGTAGTGCTACTTGGATGCAACTTTGATAAGGTTTTTATGTTCTATGGGACCAAAATTGCACTGGACTCACATGAAAGTAGTACGGGAACCTTTTCCAAAATCACACTGTTTGGTAGTTCGCAGTTTGGTAGTCTTAGATCTGTTGGTAGTGAGGACAGCGCTCAATATACTAATATATCAGTGTTCTGAAGTGTGTGTTAAACCTGCAGTTATAACAGCCCTCACTCTTCTGGGATGACTTTACACAAGGTTTTGGATGGTGCCTGTGGGAATTTGTGCCCATTTGTGTCAGGTACTGATGTTAGATAAGAAGACCTGGCTCACCAATTCATCTCAAATGTGTTTAGTAGTGTTGAGGCCCAAAGGTGTTCAGTAGGGTTGAGGTCCAAAGGTGCTTGGTAAGGTTAAGGTCCAAAGGTGCTCAGTAGTGTTGTGGCCCAAAGTAGATCAGTAGGGTTGAGATCCAAAGGTATTTAGAAAAGTTGAAGTCCAAAAGTGTTCAGTAGGGTTGAGGTCCAAAGGAGTTCACTAAGGTTTAGGTACAAAAGAGTTCAGTAAGGCCGCGTACACACGGGCGGACTGTCTGGCCAACTAAGTCCGTCAGACAGTCCGTCCTACTTTTGAATGAACGGACTTGACCACACACGATGAACAGACAGTCCGCTGAAAGCTTGCGCGATGACGTGTACAGCACGTACGACGGGACTAGAAATACGACGTCCAATACACTGCAATGCAACCTTCGGCCGTGTAAATCCTTTCTGAGCATGCGCCATACTTAGTCCGTCCAACTTGCCTACACACGAGTGGACTGTCCGCTGAAACCCAGTTTGGACGGACAATATTACGGAAATTCCGAAAGACTTAGTCCGCCAGACTGTCCGCTGAAAAAGTCAGCTGAAGCCCACACACGAGCGGATTGTCCGCTGAAACACGTCAGACAGTCCGCCCGTGTGTACGCGGCCTAAGGTTGAGGTCCAAAGGAGTTCAGTAAGGTTGAGGTCCAAAGGAGTTCAGTAAGGTTGAGGTCCAACGGAGTTCAGTAGGGTTGAAGTCCAATGGAGTTCAGTTGGGTTGAAGTCCAACGGAGTTCAGTTGGGTTGAGGTTCAAAGGAGTTCAGTAAGGTTGAAATGAGTTTAGTAAGGTCGAGGTCCAAAGCTGTTTAGTAAGGTTGAGGTCAGGACACTCAAGTTCCTCCACACAAAACTGGTCAAACCATGAGCTGGCTTTATACATTGGTACAGTCATTTTGATTTGTTGCCATATACCTGTCCCCTGAGACACAAAAAAGGTTGGCTATAGAATAAGTCCAATTGAATCTGACCACTGTTCTAAACTGTAATGAGCAGTTCTTATCCATATTTTCATAAATAGAGCTGTAATACGAATGTCCAAAATTCATTCATGTAACAAATTGTAACAAATATTTTCCGTCCAACTCTATGGTTGACACCACCTATAGGAGGAGGGGGGCTGTCTGTTTCGGACGGTTGACCTTTATTCCATGGCTTGATGTTTGTCTTTAAAGCGAGTTCCTGTTCTCCTGTATTTTTTTTATCTGAGAACCTTTTAATGTCCTTGAAGGACCATCCCACCCAGAGACGATATCCAACTGGGGGAGTTGGCGGGAGTGAAGGACCTCAATCCCAGACGACTGGGTTGGAAATGTCAACCGGTCGGGCCGTGAATTAAACAAGTGAATTGGCTTCACTCTGTGCCACGCAGATAATGGAAATCAGGCTGTCTCTGCCTAGAGCAAACACAAGGAGGCTCTCCATCACTGGCCAGAGAAAGGAGTGGCCCATCCATCTGAGCGGCCAACACTGGACTGAAAGGGGAGAAGACAGACATACGTTATAAGTAGACATGACCGAGGTTCACTGGAGGTTCACCGCTCTTCCCAGTCCTGAAACTCGAAGGAAACTATTCTGGTCCCAGACACTGGAACCTTATTTTACTGCCAAACTCAGCAGAGATTCGCCTTTGATGCCGAATTAGTGGGGGGTCAGGAAAGAAAACGGACACCAGTAAGCAACAAATTAAACCTTATCCAAATTATTTATGTATCTTCTGGAATCACAATGATGGAGGAAGGGGCAGCGGGCGCATTTTAAGGAGCCCTTGGTCATCTCAAAGCAAATCCAACTTTCACAAATCTTTTTTTTTTTTGTCTCCGGCCTCCCCTTCAGTCTTGCACTCTCCTCTCCTGGACTGAGATGTCTTCCTCTGATTTCACCGCACACTGTGAGCTTCTCACAATGTGCATTAGAAGCTGCAGCAAGTCAGACAGAGCCCCGCCCTCATTTCCTGGCCGGAGGACATACAGTACAGTATCCAGCCCTCTCCTCTCCAGCCTGACTGTCCCTGGCCCCGCCCCTTTCATTAATTGGATTTCAGTTCTGTCAATCATGGTGGTCCAGCATTATTGCTCATTGTGCAAATTCTAGTTGCCTGGCTGTCAACACGAGCTTCTAGCTTCATTACTTTGAGTATCCTCAACCCAGAAGAAGTATGTTCAGTAGATAAGGACTTCAGACTTTTCTTTGACGTTCTTGACCTGTACATTTTTTGGGTTCTTTGAGTGCCACGATGGTGAGAACCCCTCATAATGGGCACAGCGGGTGTACAGACCCGGGAACTCAGCACAGGGATGGTGGGAACCCCTCATAATGGGCACAGCGGGTGAACAGACCCGGGAACTCAACACAGGGATGGTGGGAACCCCTCATAATGGACACAGCGGGTATACAGACCCGGGAACTCAGCACAGGGATGGTGAGAACCCCTCATAATGGGCACAGCGGGTGTACAGACCCAGGAACTCAGCACAGGGATGGTGGGAACCCCTCATAATGGGCACAGCGGGTGTACAGACCCAGGAACTCAGCACAGGGATGGTGGGAACCCCTCATAATGGGCACAGCGGGTGTACAGACCCAGGAACTCAGCACAGGGATGGTGGGAACCCCTCATAATGGACACAGCGGGTATACAGACCCGGGAACTCAGCACAGGGATGGTGGGAACCCCTCATAATGGGCACAGCGGGGGTACAGACCCGGGAACTCAGCACAGGGATGGTGGGAACCCCTCATAATGGACACAGCGGGTATACAGACCCGGGAACTCAGCACAGGGATGGTGGGAACCCCTCATAATGGGCACAGCGGGGGTACAGACCTGGGAACTCAGCACAGGGATGGTGAGAACCCCTCATAATGGGCACAGCGGGTGTACAGACCTGGGAACTCAGCACAGGGATGGTGAGAACCCCTCATAATGGGCACAGCGGGTGTACAGACCTGGGAACTCAGCACAGGGATGGTGGGAACCCCTCATAATGGGCACAGCGGGTGTACAGACCCGGGAACTCAGCACAGGGATGGTGGGAACCCCTCATAATGGGCACAGCGGGTGAACAGACCCGGGAACTCAACACAGGGATGGTGGGAACCCCTCATAATGGACACAGCGGGTATACAGACCCGGGAACTCAGCACGGGGATGGTGAGAACCCCTCATAATGGGCACAGCGGGTGTACAGACCCAGGAACTCAGCACAGGGATGGTGGGAACCCCTCATAATGGGCACAGCGGGTGTACAGACCCAGGAACTCAGCACAGGGATGGTGGGAACCCCTCATAATGGACACAGCGGGTATACAGACCCGGGAACTCAGCACAGGGATGGTGGGAACCCCTCATAATGGGCACAGCGGGGGTACAGACCCGGGAACTCAGCACAGGGATGGTGGGAACCCCTCATAATGGACACAGCGGGTATACAGACCCGGGAACTCAGCACAGGGATGGTGGGAACCCCTCATAATGGGCACAGCGGGGGTACAGACCTGGGAACTCAGCACAGGGATGGTGAGAACCCCTCATAATGGGCACAGCGGGTGTACAGACCTGGGAACTCAGCACAGGGATGGTGAGAACCCCTCATAATGGGCACAGCGGGTGTACAGACCTGGGAACTCAGCACAGGGATGGTGGGAACCCCTCATAATGGGCACAGCGGGTGTACAGACCCGGGAACTCAGCACAGGGATGGTGAGAACCCCTCATAATGGGCACAGCGGGTGTACAGACCCGGGAACTCAGCACAGGGATGGTGGGAACCCTTCATAATGGGCACAGCGGGTGTACAGACCCGGGAACTCGGCACAGGGATGGTGGGAACCTCTCATAATGGGCACAGCGGGTGTACAGACCCGGGAACTCGGCACAGGGATGGTGGGAACCCCTCATAATGGGTACAGCAGGTGTACAGACCCGGGAACTCAGCACAGGGATGGTGGGAACCCCTCATAATGAGCACAGCGGGTGTACAGACCCCGGAGCTCAGAACAGGGATGGTGAGAGCCCCTCATAATGGGCACAGCGGGTGTACAGACCCCGGAGCTCAGAACAGGGATGGTGGAAACCCCCCATAATGGGCACAGCGGGTGTACAGACCCGGGAACTCGGCACAGGGATGGTGGGAACCCTTCATAATGGGCACAGCGGGTGTACAGACCCCGGAGCTCAGAACAGGGATGGTGGGAACCCCTCATAATGGGCACAGTGGGTGTACAGACCCCGGAGCTCAGAACAAGGATGGTGAGAGCCCCTCATAATGGGCACAGTGGGTGTACAGACCCCGGAGCTCAGAACAGGGATGGTGAGAGCCCCTCATAATGGGCACAGCGGGTGTACAGACCCCGGAGCTCAGAACAGGGATGGTGAGAGCCCTTCATAATGGGCACAGTGGGTGTACAGACCCCGGAGCTCAGAACAGGGATGGTGAGAGCCCCTCATAATGGGCACAGTGGGTGTACAGACCCCGGAGCTCAGAACAGGGATGGTGAGAGCCCCTCATAATGGGCACAGCGGGTGTACAGACCCCGGAGCTCAGAACAGGGATGGTGAGAGCCCCTCATAATGGGCACAGCGGGTGTACAGACCCCGGAGCTCAGAACAGGGATGGTGAGAGCCCCTCATAATGGGCACAGTGGGTGTACAGACCCAAGGAACTCAGCACAGGGATGGTGGGAACCCCCATGTATCTATTTTAAAGGAATACAAAGTTATAATTTTTTTGTGTATCTGAAGTTGTGGGTGATTTGTCTTGGCAGGACTGCCTGGATCATAAGACCGGCTGAACAGAGCTGTAAATCCTTTGGCGGATAAATCAGCTTGCATGTCTGTATTCCTTCTTCATCGTCGCCTATTTTCTTGGAGTTCGTATCACATCTTCTTCCAAGAAGCTCGGTGGCCTCGCCACCGGAGACCAAGCGACGCGGAAATCAAAACCAACCGAGCCCCTAATCCGTTGCTTAGGTGTCCCATGCTGCCCGGCGGCGCGCGGCGGGGGAGTGAGCTGATGAGTAGCTTCTTCTTGCGTCTTCTTTTTTTTTCCTTTTGGGTTATATTTCAGCTGTAACTTTTCAAAGAGCACACGGATTCCAACAGCTATTTCATTCCGTCGGGCTAAGTGGGCTCTGGAGATTTGCAATCACAATAAATATTCCGGATTCTCACTCAACGCTCCCATTCGTCTCCCCGAGCCGCAGACTTTCCGCTTTGTCTGATAAGTCGGATCGGCTTATTAGCCGACGAAACCGATGAGTTTCAGAATTAGGAGACGGCCCAACGATCGGAGGGGGGGGGGTCCGCGTCTGAATTTTATTTGTAAACATGAGAATTGTCATGTGGGCGGTTCTACATATATATATATATCGCCTCCATTGATCGCTAAACTACGCGCAACGGGCGTAAAGGGTCCAGTCATTATCTAAATGTACCCCCCCCATTGGTAAAATATGCCCAAGGGACGTAAAGTAATTATTATTATAATTATTATTTATTATTAATTCGTTCCGTTCCGTTTGTTTAGATGCGGCGTTCGTTATTCCGGATAATTCGGGAACGTCGGATAAATTCGTATTTCGTTACGTTCACTTACAGCCAAATTTGAAAGGAAATTCCAATACGTAGAATTTAATAGTTAGTAATATTTTTTTGTTATTATTTCGGATTTCGTTTTTTCAGATCTTCGTTATTATTTTCGGATTTTCGTTCCTTTGAATTTTTTTCGGATTTTCATTCGTTTTTTTTCAGATTTTATCATTTTCGGTTTTTCCAATTTACGAAATGTATGAATTTTCGCATTTATGAATTTTTATGAATTAACGAAAACCGCTTTAACAAAATTTTTCAGAATATCCGTAAATTCGAATATTAAAAAATTTGGAAATTCGGAAATCCGAAAACCCAAAAATTTGAAAATCTGAAATAATAAACTAATAATAACTATTAAACTATTAAATGATAGGTATTGGAATTTCCTTTCAAATTGAATGAATACGAATTTATCCAAAGTTATGAATTATCCGAATCTGAATATTTATCAAATTTGGCTGTTGGTGAACGTAATGAATATATGAATGTATGAATTATCCGAACCTGAATAGTTATTATTTTGGATTATCGTTCCTTTGAATTTTTCGGATTTTCATTTGTTTTTTCAGATTTTATCATTTTCCAATTTACGAATTTATGAATTTTCAAATTTATGAATTTATTTTCGTTATTTGTGGATTTTCGTTCCTTTGAATTTTTCGGATTTTCATTTGTTTTTTCAGATTTTATCATTTTCGGTTTTTACCAATTTACAAATTTATGAATTTTCGCATTTATGAATTTTTATGAATTAACGGAAACCGCTTTAACACATTTTTCAGAATATCCGTAAATTCGAATATTCAAAAATTTGGAAATTCGGAAATCCGAAAACCCAAAAATTTGAAAATCTAAAATAATAAACTAATAATAACTATTAAACTATTAAATGATAGGTATTGGAATTTCCTTTCAAATTGAATGAATACGAATTTATCCAAAGTTATGAATTATCCGAATCTGAATATTTATCAAATTTGGCTGTTGGTGAACGTAATGAATATATGAATGTATGAATTATCCGAACCTGAATAGTTATTATTTTGGATTTTCGTTCCTTTGAATTTTTCGGATTTTCATTTGTTTTTTCAGATTTTATCATTTTCCAATTTACGAATTTATGAATTTTCAAATTTATGAATTTATTTTCGTTATTTGTGGATTTTCGTTCCTTTGAATTTTTCGGATTTTCATTTGTTTTTTCAGATTTTATCATTTTCGGTTTTTACCAATTTACAAATTTATGAATTTTCGCATTTATGAATTTTTATGAATTAACGGAAACCGCTTTAACAAATTTTTCTGAATATCCATAAATTCGAATATTCAAAAATTTGGAAATTCGGAAATCCGAAAACCCAAAAATTTGAAAATCTGAAATAATAAACTAATAATAACTATTAAACTATTAAATGATAGGTATTGGAATTTCCTTTCAAATTGAATGAATACGAATTTATCCAAAGTTATGAATTATCCGAATCTGAATATTTATCAAATTTGGCTGTTGGTGAACGTAATGAATACGAATTTATCCAAAGTTATGAATTATCCGAACCTGAATAGTTATTATTTTGGATTTTCGTTCCTTTGAATTTTTCGGATTTTCATTTGTTTTTTCAGATTTTATCATTTTCCAATTTACGAATTTATGAATTTTCAAATTTATGAATTTATTTTTGTTATTTGTGGATTTTCGTTCCTTTGAATTTTTCGGATTTTCATTCGTTTTTTCAGATTTTATCATTTTCGGTTTTTACCAATTTACAAATTTATGAATTTTCGCATTTATGAATTTTTATGAATTAACGAAAAAAAATTACGAAAACCTCTTTAACAAATTTTTTCAGAATATTCATAAATTCGAATATTCAAAAATGTGGAAATTTGGAAATTCAAATTCGTATTTTCAGATTTTATGATTTTTGGTTTTTCCAATTCACGAATTTTTATGAATTTTTGCATTTATTAATTTTTGCAAATTCTCTAACGAAAACCGGTTTAACAAATTTTTCGAATATTCAAACATTTGGAAATGCGGAAATTTGGAAATCCGAAAATCCCAAGAATGTGAAAATCTGAAATAATAAACGAGTAATAACTATTACTAACTATTAAATGATAGGTATTGGAATTTCCTTTCAAATTTGGCTGTTAGTGAACGTAACTAATACTTATTTATCCAAAGTTATGAATTATCCGAATCTGAATAGTTATTATTTCGGATTTTCGTTCCTTTGAATTTTTCGGATTTTCATTTGTTTTTTCAGATTTTATCATTTTCGGTTTTTCCAATTTACGAATTTATGAATTTTCAAATTTTTTAATTTTTGCAAATTGTCTAAGGAAAATGGGTTTAATTAATTTTTCTGAATATTCGTAAATTCGAATATTAAAAAATTTGGAAATTCAGGAATTCGAAAATCCAAAAACACAAAAATGTGGAAATCTGAAATAATAAACTAATAATAACTATTACTAACAATTAAATGATAGATATTGGAATTTCCTTTCAAATGTGGCTGTTAGTGAATGTAACAAATACGAATTTATCCAAAGTTACAAATCATCCGAAATAATGAATGCTGCCTCCAAATGAATGGAATGTAACAAATGAATAATAATAAATAACAATAATAATAATAATGAAAACTTTTTATTATCATTATTATTTATTATGAATTCCTTCTGTTCAATTTGTTCAGATGCGGCATTCATTATTTCAGATAATTCCTAAATTCGGATAAATTGGTATTTGTTACGTTCACTAACAGCCAAATTTAAAAGGAAATTCCAATACCTAGAATTTAATAGTTAGTTATTATTAGTTGGTTAATATTCTTTTCTTATTTTCCGATTTTCTAATTTTCCAATTTATGAATTTGTGAATTTTTCGAATTTACGATCATAACAAATGACTCGAAAAATAAAAAAAAATTAAAAATCCAATGAAAATCTAATGAAACGATTGGATTTTCATTTTTGGATTTTTTTTCTTATTTTCCAGTTTTCTAATTTTCTAATTTGCAAATTTACGAATTGCGATCATAACTAACGACTCAAAAAAATATAAATAAATAAAATAAATAAATAAATAAATAAAATAAAAAATACAAATAAAAAATAGAGAATCGAATGAAACATAAACACATCTTTGGATTTTTTTCTCTTTTTCCGATTTTCCAATTTTCTAATTTACAAATTTTCTAATTTCTGAATTGCAATCATAACAAATGACTTGAAAAATAAAAATAAAAATAAATAAATAAAATTAAAATAAAGAATAGAAAATCGAATGAAACGTAAACACGTTTGGATTTTTTTTTTCTTATTTTCCGATTTTTGAATTTTCTAATTTAGGAGTTTTCGAATTTACAAATTGCGATCATAACGACTGACTCGAAAAATGAATAAAATAAATAAAAATAAAATAAATAAATAAAATTAAATAAAAAATAGAAAATCGAATGAAACCTAAACACGTTTGGATTTTTGAATTTTCGAATTTACGAATTGTGATCATAATGACTGACTCGAAAAATGAAAAAAAAATAAATAAATAAAAATAAAATAAATAAATAAAATTAAATAAAAAATAGAAAATCAAATGAAACCGAAACACGTTTGGATTTTAGAATTTTCTAATTTATGAATTGCAATCATAATGACTGACTCGAAAAATGAAAAAAAAAAATAAAATAAATAAAAATAAAATAAATAAATAAAATTAAATAAAAAATAGAAAATCGAATGAAACCTAAACACGTTTGGATTTTTGAATTTTCTAATTTACGAATTGCGATCATAACGACTCGAAAAATGAAAAAAATAAATAAATAAAATAAATAAAAATAAAATAAATAAATAAAATTGAATAAAAAATAGAAAATCGAATGAAACCTAAACACGTTTGGATTTTTGAATTTTCTAATTTACGAATTGCGATCATAATGACTGACTCGAAAAATGAAAAAAAAATAAAATAAATAAAATAAATAAATAAAATTAAATAAAAAATAGAAAATCGAATGAAACCTAAACACGTTTGGATTTTTTAATTTTCTAATTTACGAATTGCGATCATAATGACTCGAAAAATGAAAAAAAAAAAAAAAACGAAAGAAAAGAAAACAAATTTTTGTCTAATTGTTTCACTGGCATCATTGACACTGAAAGCTGCCCCCTTGGCGCTCCACTTATCGAGTCCAACGCCATAAATAAAAACACAACTAAGTTTAGAATAAAATAATATTCCCTTTTAAGATAAAAACAAGAAAAGGTTCCCGTCTTCCCCGAACCCCCCCCCCCCCCCCGATATCCGGCACTTGGGGGTTCTCCGCACTCCGAACCGGGAGCCACAAAAGAAAACGCGCGGACGCACAATATTTTCGGAGATGCTTCCATGTTTTTTTTTCCTCTCCCCGCCGCTTTACTTGAAGCGCTTCCCCCTCCCCCATAGAACGCCGCGCCCGCCACTTATATAAAGAACAAATAGACGATCGCGCTCTTCCTGGAAAGGCACGGATGCCCGGGCTCTCCGCTTGGCAGCGTGGCCCGAAGAATGGCGCCAGCTGCTCCGTCTTTCGGCAGAAGAGCCCCCGGGTGCAGTTCGGGGGGGGGGGGGGGGGGGCGATTCCAAACTCTGCATCCCTCCTGGCGTTCGTTCCAACGCATTTAGATCTCATTACTGATCTGGTACTTGGACGGCGTACGCCCAGTTCACGCTCCATAAATAAACAGAAGATAATGGCGCCGTGCGCGGCGGCGGGGGGGCTGTTTAGGGAGCGGGGTGGACATGTTATTAACTGTAAAGGAAGAAAAGAAACAATTATGTAACAAGGATGTGCCAACTGATTATTATTCGTACAGCAAGTAGAAGATTTCCTTCCATCGCGCCGACAATCCTTCTATGTACTAAAATCCGACACAAATCTATTCCATGGACCCAATCTTCATGAAGGAGGACAAGCGCTGTCTTCCAGCTCCTGAGGGCGAATAACAGCATCAATGGGGTCCTGTCTCCCCTTACTATGGGGCGGGGGCTGGATCCGTCCCATCTGATCGGGGGGGGTGCAGGAAAGAAGGTGGGGGGTACGGTGTGTGAGCCACTGGCAATCCAACACGTATTCCTTGTTCAACCGACGCGTTTCTGGACCAAAACTCACCACCTGGACAGGCAGTGCAGAGGGGGTGCAGGAGTGTACAGGGAACAATAGTGTGTAACAGGCTGTCCCCTTATATCAGGTGTCCCTATCAGAGACCCCCTCCCATATCAGGGTCCCCTTCAGAGTCCCACTTTATGTCAGGGTCCCCATCAGAGTCCCCCAATATCAGGATCCCCCTTACTTCAGGTGCCCCTATTAAAGTCTCAATCAAAGTCCCATCACACACCAGGGGTCCCTATCATATCCCCCCTTATATCGTGTGTCCCTATCAGAGACCCCCTCCCATATCAGGGTTCCCTTCGGAGTCCCACTTTATGTCAGGGTCCACCTCAGAGTCCCCTAATAGCAGGATCCCCCCTTACTTCAGGTGCCCCATCAAAGTCCCATCACACACCAGGTGTCCCTATCAGATTCCCCCCTTATATCAGGTGTCCCTATAAGAGACCCCCTCCCATGTCAGGGTCCCCATCAGAGTCCCACTTTACACCAGGGTCCCCATCAGAGTCCCTTAATATCAGGATCCCCCCTTACTTCAGGTGCCCATATTAAAGTCTCCATCAAAGTCCCATCACACGTCAAGTGTCCCTATCCGAGTCCCACCTCACATCATAGTCCCCAGTAGAGCCCCACCCTACATTAGGTATCCTCATCACAGTGCCCCCTTAGTCAAGGTCAAATCAAGGTCCCCATTAGATTCCTACCCCACATCAAGGTCTCCATCAGTCTCCCCCTTACATCAGGTGTCCCCATCAGAGTCCCCTTGTACATCACAGTACCAATAGCAAATAGGGCCCCTATGAGAGCCCCCCTTATATCAGGCGTCCCCATTAGGCTGGCACTTTACATCAGGGTCCCCATCAGAGTCCCCCCATATCAGGATCCCCCTTACATCAGGTGTCCCTATCAGAGTCCTCATCAAAGACCCATCTTACATCAGGTGTCCCCATCGGAGTTCCCCTTACAATTAAGGTCCCTATGGGAGTCCCCCTTACATCAGGGTCCCCATCAGAGTCCCCCCATTTCAGGATCCCCTTTACATCAGGTGTCCCTATCAGAGTCCTCATCAAAGTCCCTCCTTATATCAGGTGTCCCCATCAGAGTCCCCCTTACATCAAGGTCCCTATGGGAATCCCCCTTACATCAGGGTCCCTATGAAAGTCCACTTTATATCAGATGCCCCTATCAGGCTGGTACTTTACACCAGGGAGGGTCCTCATCAGAGTAACCGCATATCAGGATCCCCCTTACCTCAGGTGACCCTATCAGAGTCCCTCTTACATCAAGGTCCCTATGGGAATCCCCCTTACATCAGGGTCCCCATCATAGTTCCCCCCATATCAGGATCCCCCCTCACATCAGGTGTCCCTATCAGAGTCCCTCTTACATTAAGATCCCTATGGGAATCTCCCTTACATCAGGGTCCGTATGAAAGCCCCCCTTTGATCTGGTGCCCCCATCAGGCTGGTACTTTACATCAGGGTCTCCATCATAGTCCCCCTATATCAGGATCCCCCTCACGTCAGGTATTCCTATCAGAGTCCTTATCAAAGTCCCTCCTTACATCAGGTGTCCCCATCAGAGTCCCCCTTACATCAGGTGTCCCTATCAGAGTCCCTCTAACATCAGGGTCTCCATCATAGTCCTCCTATATCAGGATCCCCCTCACGTCAGATTTTCCTATCAGAGCCCTCACCAAAGTCCCTCCTTACATCAGGTGTCCCTATCAGAGTCCCCCTTACATCAGGTGTCCCTATCAGATTCCCCCTTACATCAGGTGTCCCTATCAGATTCCCCCTTACATCAGGTGTCCCTATCAGAGTCCCCCTTAGATCAGGTGTCCCTATCAGAGTCCCCCTTAGATCAGGTGTCCCTATCAGAGTCCCCCTTAGATCAGGTGTCCCTATCAGAGTCCCCCTTACATCAGGTGTCCCTATCAGATTCCCCCTTACATCAGGTGTCCCTATCAGAGTCCCCCTTAGATCAGGTGTCCCTATCAGAGTCCCCCTTACATCAGGTGTCCCTATCAGAGTCCATCTTACATCAAGGTCCCTATCGGAATCCCCCTTACGTCAGGGTCCCTATGTCACCAAGAGCATTTTGGCCACACCCATATTTTGCTGCGGCACGCACCACATCTCTACTCTCCTTGGGTCACCCAAAGGTGTCCCAGGCTGCCAAAGTGTTCAGGTTTGGCTTGAAGAAAAGGGTAACACCCTCAACACGAGATGGCCAGGCCGCAGTATGTCCCCCCTAACAGGCGCTGCGGGTTCAGGCTGAAACCTGCTCCGCTATTCGCTGCTGGAGGTGTGAGTGTTCCCGGCTGGGTTGTCTTTCTGCCGGGTTTCTGGTGAACTTTGCATTATTTCTATACAAGCTCTTTCATCACACATCGTGGACTGTGTGCGTTGTTGGCGCTGAACCGCCCTGCCCCGCCCCGCCCCGCCCCCTACAGACCAAACAGCCAAAGTTCAGTTCGAAGAACCATTGGCTCATCTCTATCTAATAATTATTTTATTTTTTCCGTTGAACATCATCTCCACCTAGTGGCCACAATGTGGTATTTTCTGATTAAGTTCCAGAAAAATACCACATAATGGCCACTAGATGGAGCCGATTATCATAGGAAATAAACACATTTAGACCCATTACAGGGATTATTCTCTACAGCTGTCCAAATGGTGGCGCTCTGCGTGTTATACGCATGCTGGCACAGGTATTGTCAATATGCGATCGCCAATACACCGACGTGCTTATAGATGTATCCATTTCCATAGCGCCATAGCGCTGTCTTTATATGGAGCGCGTATAAAGATATAAAGGGGATGGGAAGTAGCGGGGTCTTTGATGGCGGCTCTCTGAGGGTAGGGGGAGGGGTAGGAGAAGATTGTGAATGCAGACCCGCTTCCTCCGCTAGATATATCATAGAAATGTTTTATCCCGAAGTTCCCGGGTCAGTGCCTGTGAATTCTGGATGTAGGAAGAGTCTACGCCAATTATAGAGTCTGAATACCGCCATTTACCAGCGACTATTGTTCAACCTTCCGCTGACCCAGCATGCCGCGCAGCGCTCCTCCACACTGATATGTAATGATTTCTGTCATTCTGCGTTGGCGGCTTGTGATAACATTGAACCTCAATACATTATTAAGAGGATTCCATCTCTGTGGACGACGTCAATGTGTTTAGACTGCGGCGTCATCGGCCTGTATGGTATATAGCTAGCAACAAAAGTCAGTACACCCCCTAAGTGAAAATGTCCAAATTGGGCCCCAATTAGCCATTTTCCCTCCCCCCCCCGGTGTCATGTGACTCGTTAGTATTACAAGGTCTCAGGTGTGAATGGGGAGCAGGTGTGTTAAATTTGGTGTTATCGCTCTCACTCTCTCATACTGGTCACTGGAAGTTCAACATGGCACCTCATGGCAAAGAACTCCCTGAGGATCTGATAAAAAAAATAATTGCTCTACATAAAGATGGCCTAGGCTATAAGAAGATTGCCAAGACCCTGAAACTGAGCTGCAGCACGGTGGCCAAGACCATACAGCGGTATAACAGGACAGGTTCCCCTCAGAACAGGCCTCGCCATGGTCCACCAAAGAAGTTGAGGTCAGGTGCTCAGCGTCATATCCAGAGGTTGTCTTTGGGAAATAGACGTACGAGTGCTGCCAGCATTGCTGCAGAGGTTGTAGGGGTGGGGGGTCAGCCTGTCAGTGCTCAGACCATACGCTGCACACTGCATCAAATTGGTCTGCATGGCTGTCATCCCAGAAGGAAGCCTCTTCTAAAGATGATGCACAAGAAAGACCACAAACAGTTTGCTGAAGACAAGCAGACTAAGGAGATGGATTACTGGAACCATGTCCTGTGGTCTGATGAGACCAAGATAAAGGTATTTGGTGTCAGATGGTGACAAGCGTGTGTGGGGGCAACCAGGTGAGGAGGACAAAGACAAGTGTGTCTTGTCTACAGTCAGGCATGGTGGTGGGGGTGTCATGGTCTGGGGCTGCATGAGTGCTGCCGGCACTGGGGGGGCTACAGATCATTGAGGGGACCATGAATGCCAACATGTACTGTGACATACTGAAGCAGAGTATGATCCCCTCCCTTCAGAGACTGGACCGCAGGGCAGTATTCCAACATGATAACCACCTCAAACACACCTCCAACACCACCACTGCCTTGCTAAAGAAGCTGAGGGTAAAGGTGATGGACTGGCCAAGCATGTCTCCAGACCTAAACCCTATTGATCATCTGTGGGGGATCCTCAAACGGAAGGTGGAGGAGGGGAAGGTCTCCAACATCCACCAGCTCTGTGATGTCATCATGGGGGAGGGGAAGAGGACTCCAGTGGTGACCTGTGAAGCTCTGCTGACCTCCATGCCCAAGAGGGTTAAGAGAGTGCTGGAAAATAATGGCGGCCACACAAAATATTGACACTTTGGGCCCAATTTGGACATTTTCACTTAGGGGTTTGGGGGGGGGGGTGTACTGACTTTTGTTGCCAGCGGTTTAGACATTAATGGCTGTGTGTTGAGTTATTTTGAGGGGACAGGAAATTTACACTGTTATACAAGCTGTACACTCACTACTTTACATTGTAGACAAGTGTCATTTCTTCAGTGTTGTCACCTGAAAAGATAGAAGAAAAGATTTACACAAATGTCACTGAGGGGTGTACTTACTTTTGTGAGATACTGTAGCTCTGACATATACCGCAGTGCTGTACGGAGATCGCTGAGCCAGTCACACCAGTCTCCGCCCCTGAGGAACTCTAATGCCCCTATCACAGTCGTCTTTATTATTAATATTATCGCACGTCAGGCGGATGTAGATAGAAGCCGAGTTGCAGTAATGAGTTTTGCTCCCATATCTATAAGAACATCAATCACGCCCCGTCTACATCTCTTGGGCCCTGACTGCACATCTCAATAATGTTTCAGCCGCTTTAACCGCGTCACTCGCGACCCAACCCAACGCAGAGGAAAGCCCGACAAAATATAATATTTGCAACATTCCGATTCACATGTCCATCACCTGTCAGCTCCACCAACAATGCCGTACAAGCAAGTTGATTATTTTTATGTATTGCTCATATACTGCAGGCATATTACACAGCACGTCGACCGAGATTATCGAACCATTTACATCAGTTCTTTCCCCTGAGGAGCCGCACCGTATTTGCGAAGATACTAAAAATTTACAATATTATACTGCAAATATTTTATGTGTAAACAAAATCCATTGTAAAAAAAAAAAAAACATGTTTAGTATCTTCTAACAGGGCTGAGTGGTGGGCACGGCTGTTGTCATTTAATAGAGCAGGGTTGGGCGGGGGTCCCCCTAATGTCATTCAACAGAGCAAGGCTGGGTGAGGAATGTGGCCACTGCCGTCCAACAGGGAAGGTCTGGACAGGGCATGTGGCCACTGCCGTCCAACAGGGAAGGTCTGGACAGGGCATGTGGCCACTGCCGTCCAACAGGGAAGGTCTGGACAGGGCATGTGGTCACTGTCGTCCAACAGAGAAGGTCTGGACAGGGCACGTGGCCACTGTCATCCAACAGAGAATGTCAGGACAGGGCATGTGGCCACTGCCGTCCAACAGGGAAGGTCTGGACAGGGCACGTGGCCACTGTCATCCAATGGAGAAGGTCTGGACAGGGCATATGGCCACTGTCATCCAACAGAGAAGGTCTGGACTGGGCATGTGGCCAATGTCATCTAACAGGGGGGAATCTGGACAGGGCATGTGGCCATTGTCATTCAACAGGGAAGGTCTGGACAGGGCATGTGTCCACTGTCATCCAACAGGGAAGGTCTGGACTGGGCATGTGGCCAATGTCATCTAACAGGGAAGGTCTGGACAGGGCACTGTTTTCCAACAGGGAAGGTCTGGACAGTTCACGTGGCCACTGTCATCCAACAGGGAAGGTCTGGACAGGGCACTGTTTTCCAACAGGGAAGGTCTGGACAGGGCACTTGGCCACTGTCATCCAACAGAGAAGATCAGGACAGGGCATGTGGCCACTGTCATCCAACAGGGAAGGTCCGAACAGGGCATGTGGCCACTGCCATCCAACAGGGAAGATCTGGACAGGGCATGTGGCCACTGCCATCCAACAGGGAAGGTCTGGACAGGATAGGTGGCCACTGTTATCCAACAGGGAAGGTCTGGACAGGGTAGTTGGCCACTGTTATCCAACAGGGAAGGTCTGGACAGGGCATGTGGCCACTGCCATCCAACAGGGAAGGTCTGGACAGGATAGGTGGCCACTGTTATCCAACAGGGAAGGTCTGGACAGGGTAGTTGGCCACTGCCATCCAACAGGGAAGGTCTGGACAGGGCAT
This sequence comes from Lithobates pipiens, assembly GCF_037356315.1. Taxonomy (NCBI): domain Eukaryota; kingdom Metazoa; phylum Chordata; class Amphibia; order Anura; family Ranidae; genus Lithobates; species Lithobates pipiens. Next base: position 4,650,255 of record NW_027507764.1, on the reverse strand, counting down.
GTGGCCACTGCCATCCAACAGGGAAGGTCTGGACAGGGTAGGTGGCCACTGTTATCCAACAGGGAAGGTCTGGACAGGGTAGTTGGCCACTGTTATCCAACAGGGAAGGTCTGGACAGGACATGTGGTCACTGTCTTCTAACAGGGAAGGTCTGGGCAGGGCGGGCATGTGGCCACTGTCATCCAACAGGGAAGGTCTGAACATGGCATGTGGCCATTTCCTTTTAACAAGGAAGGGCAGAGGACGTGGCCTCTGTCATGTAATAAAACAAGTCTTGGTAGGAGTGTGACTACTGTCATCTAAAACAGCAAGGCCGGGCAAGGGACCCTGCCATTCAACAGAGCAAGGCTGGATGTTGGACATGGCCACTGTCATCCGACAGAGGTCTGGACAGAGGACATGGCCATCTCCTTCTAATAGGGAACATGACAGGAGACCTTGGCACAGGACATGATTGCTGTCCTTGAACAGATCAGGGCTGGAGGGGGGCAACTCTGCTGTCATTCAACAGATCAGGGCTGGGCAAGGGATGTGGCCTCTGTCATCTATCAGAGCAGGACTTGGTGGGGGACATGGCCACTGTCATCCAAACAAGAAATTCTGGGTGGGGGATGTGGCTGCCTTCATCATTTATCAGACCAGGGCTAGGTGGGCGATGTGGCCTCTAACAGAGCAGGGATGAACTCAGAATGTGGCCACTGTCAATCAACAGAGCAGGGCTAGATGATGGACCCACCCCTATCATTCAACAGAGCAGGTATGAGTAAGGGTCGTGGCTATTGTCCTTAAACAGGGCAGAGGTTGTGGCCACTGTCATGCAACAGAGCAGGTCTGGACGGGGGAACGTGGCCGATATCACTTAACAGAGCAGTTCAGGATTGGGGAGCGTGGCCGATATCACTTAAAAGAGCAGGTCTAAACAGGGGAATGTGGCCGATATCACTCAACAGAGCAGGGATGAACTGAGTGGCCTGACTGACAGAGCAGGTGTGAGTGGGAGACATGGCTACGAAACTGACTACAGGAGCACAGGCATACCATGTATACAGATGGTATCCTGTACTTCCAAGCAGCATGTCCAAGAACAAAACGTGAGCTCCCCAACATGAAACTGCTCTGTGCTTGATGTGGACAGATACAAAGAGAAACCAAGGAGAATTGGCAGGATCACAAGGTATTATAAATAAAACCATTGCAGGCTACATTAAACAAGAATTATATCTAAACACCAATACATGTATGGAATCAAAATTTTTGGGGCAACTTTGGAGTAACACTTTAAGCAGGACTGGGCGAAAGATCTGACCTCCATCATTCAACAGATCAGAGCTAGGTGGGGAGGTGGCCACCATCATTCAACAGAGCAGGGGTGGGTGGGGGATGTGGCCACCATCATTCAACAGAACGGGGCTCAGTGGGGGATGTGGCCACCATCATTCAGTAGGGCTGGGTGGGGGATGTGGCCACCATCATTTAACAGAGCAGGGCTGGGTGGAGGATGTGGCCACCATCATTCAACAGAGCAGGAGTGGAAGGAGGATGTGGCCACCATCATTCAACAGAACAGGGCTGGGTGGGGGATGTGGTCACCATCATTTAACAGAACGGGGTTGGGTGGAGGATGTGGCCACCATCATTCAACAAAAGGGGGCTTGCTGGAGGATGTGGCCACCATCATTCAGCAGGGCTGGGTGGGGGATGTGGCCACCATCCTTCAACAGAAAGGAACTGGGTGGGGGGTGTGGCCACCATCATTCAACAGAATGGGGCTCGTGGGGGATGTGGCCACCATCATTCAGCAGGGCTGGGTGCAGGATGTGGCCACCATAATTCAACAGAGCAGGGATGGGTGGAGGATGTAGCCACCATCATTTAACAGAGCAGGGCTGGGTGGGGGTTGTGGCCACCGTCATTCAACAGAGCAGGGCTGGGTGGAAGATGTGGCCACCATCATTCAACAGACCGGGGTTAGTGGGGGGATGTGGCCACCATCATGCAAAAGAGCAGGGCTGGGTGGAGGATGTGGCCACCATCGTTCAACAGAACAAGGCTCAGTGGGGGATGTGGCCACCATCATTCAACAGAGCAGGGTTGGGTGGGGGATGTGGCCACCATCATTCAACAGAGCAGGGCTGGGTGGAGGATGTGGCCACCATCATTCAACAGAGCAGGGCTGGGTGGGGGCTGTGGCCACCATCATTCAACAGAGCAGGGCTGGGTGGAGGATGTGGCCACCATCATTCAACAGAGCAGGGCTGGGTGGGGGTTGTGGCCACCATCATTCAACAGAGCAGGGCTGGGTGGGGGATGTGGCCACCATCATTCAACAGAACAGGGCTGCGTGGGGGATGTGGCCACCATCATTCAACAGAGCAGGGCCGGGTGGTGGACCCATTGCAACAGGACAAACACAATACCCCAAACACAGAGAGAATGTAGGCACTGTAAGTAACAGTGACCCTACTGGGACCTGGAACCAGGATCACAGTACAGTAAAGCTCCCGCGCTCCACACAGAGCCGCCATGTTGTCTGCAGTGACAATGGAATTACAAATTTGAAGGTTCATTTTTTGCAAATCAATTAGCGCTCCAGAAATCCTCTGTGCCTCTCTCACTCAGCGCCCACACCAGCCTCCAGAATGAAATGATTTTTCCCCCCTCCATATAATTGCCTGAACGTTCGTCATCCTGATACCTGACTTTAGCGCCCCCCCCCCCCCCCCTTCACCTGGATCTGGCAGCCGGGGCTGTGTTTTCTGTATTCTTGGACGATTAATTGTAGCCATAGAAACAAAATTGGTTCTCCATTGTGCCGGCTAACGACAGGAGAGTACACTTTCACTCCTCCGAACCCGGGGCGAGCTTGATTGGCATCTCTGCGGAAATTATTAGTGCAAAGCATTCCGCAAAGTGTTTGTGTGTTTGTTTTTCTTTGTTGTGCTGAAACGCTGCGTTGTTATCACCGCCGCCGCCGCCTGAAAGATCCGTGACTTTAGTGGGATTGAGGCGCTATTATTCTGGTGTATGAGGTGTTATTCAATGCAGAGTGCTTCTTACTGACTGAAGAGGCCCACATAGAACCGTGTCATGGAAACGTTCACTTAGCACGATTGTAGTGGGTATCAGGAGCCAACGCTTAAAGTGCATCTGTCATGACAGCAACATGTGGAACACCATAGCTGAAAAGTGTATGCAAAGGCAGAACTGTGGATGGTGACCCAAAGTAAAGGAAATCCGTCCCGAAACACCAGAAAAGAAGTTTCTATTGAAAGATTAGGGTTGAAAAGCAGAGGCTCAGGGTTAGTATTTGTTAGGGATAGAATTGGGATTAATAAAGAGTTAATCTTAGGGTTAGTGATAGGATTAGTGTTGGTGTTGATATACAAAAGGTTAGGGTTAGGATTGATGTTGATAAGTAAAGGCATTGAGTTTGTGTTTGTTAGGGTTATAACTGGAGTTGACAAACAAAGGGTTGGGGTTAGGGTTAGTATTAGAATTGGTGTTGACAAACAAAGGGTTGGAGATAGGGTATTAGAATTGGTGTTGATATACAAAGGGTTAGGGTTAGTATTACAATTGGTGTTGACAAACAAAGGGTTGGGGTTAGGGTTAGTAATAGAATTGGTGTTGACAAACAAAGGGTTGGGGTTAGGGTTAGTAATAGAATTGGTGTTGACAAACAAAGGGTTGGGGTTAGGGTTAGTATTACAATTGGTTTGACAAACAAAGGGTTGGGGTTAGGGTTAGTATTACAATTGGTGTTGATATACAAAGGGTTGGAGATAGGGTATTAGAATTGGTGTTGATATACAAAGGGTTAGGGTTAGTATTACAATTGGTGTTGACAAACAAAGGGTTGGGGTTAGGGTTAGTATTACAATTGGTTTGACAAACAAAGGGTTGGGGTTAGGGTTAGTATTACAATTGGTTTGACAAACAAAGGGTTGGGGTTAGGGTTAGCATTAGAATTGGTGTTGATATACAAAGGGTTGGAGATAGGGTATTAGAATTGGTGTTGATATACACAGGGTTAGGGTTAGTATTACAATTGGTGTTGACAAACAAAGGGTTGGGGTTAGGGTTAGTAATAGAATTGGTGTTGACAGACAAAGGGTTGGGGTTAGGGTTAGTAATAGAATTGGTTTTGACAAACAAAGGGTTGGGGTTAGGGTTAGTAATAGAATTGGCGTTGACAAACAAAGGGTTGGGGTTAGGGTTAGTATTACAATTGGTGTTGACAAACAAAGGGTTGGAGATAGGGTATTAGAATTGGTGTTGATATACAAAGGGTTAGGGTTAGTAATAGAATTGGTGTTGACAAACAAAGGGTTGGGGTTAGGGTTAGTAATAGAATTGGTGTTGACAGACAAAGGGTTGGGGTTAGGGTTAGTAATAGAATTGGCGTTGACAAACAAAGGGTTGGGGTTAGGGTTAGTAATAGAATTGGTGTTGACAGACAAAGGGTTGGGGTTAGGGTTAGTAATAGAATTGGTGTTGACAAACAAAGGGTTGGGGTTAGGGTTAGTATTAGAATTGGTGTTGATATACAAAGGGTTGGAGATAGGGTATTAGAATTGGTGTTGATATACAAAGGGTTAGGGTTAGTATTACAATTGGTGTTGACAAACAAAGGGTTGGGGTTAGGGTTAGTAATAGAATTGGTGTTGACAGACAAAGGGTTGGGGTTAGGGTTAGTAATAGAATTGGTTTTGACAAACAAAGGGTTGGGGTTAGGGTTAGTAATAGAATTGGTGTTGACAGACAAAGGGTTGGGGTTAGGGTTAGTAATAGAATTGGTGTTGACAAACAAAGGGTTGGGGTTAGGGTTAGTATTAGAATTGGTGTTGATATACAAAGGGTTGGAGATAGGGTATTAGAATTGGTGTTGATATACAAAGGGTTAGGGTTAGTATTACAATTGGTGTTGACAAACAAAGGGTTGGGGTTAGGGTTAGTAATAGAATTGGTGTTGACAAACAAAGGGTTGGGGTTAGGGTTAGTAATAGAATTGGTGCTGACAGACAAAGGGTTGGGGTTAGGGTTAGTAATAGAATTGGTGTTGACAAACAAAGGGTTGGGGTTAGGGTTAGTATTAGAATTGGTGTTGATATAAAAGGGATAGGCTTAGTGATGGGGTGAGCATTATTGTTCTTTTAAAAAAAAGTAGTCCCCGCGAGCAAGTTTTAGGTTCATCTTAACCACACATTTCAGCTGTATTTCTCGCTGTAAAATCTTTTTTCAGCAAAATCACTCCAGTCATTTCTAGTAAAAGAGAAAATCTGACCTCCTCACCAAACACATCTAATTATAAATTATAAGGCCAATTTCATATATAACACAAAAAGGAAAATAGAAACCGTTGACCGTCGTTGACGTATCCATGATCATATGTAGCCAATGGCCGATGATATATAGGACAATTGGTGGCAATGAAGGAGTTACAAAACACATTGTTTGTTCATAAAGTCTTTACTGGGAATGTCTTTACACCCGGCATCCGTTATCATGGCTCTGTCAACTCATCGCCGATAGGCGTACATCTGAAGCTCGATGTGCAAGAAACAGAGATTCCTCCCGTAGATATTGTGACTGATGAGAGACGACAGACCCATATTAATGTTAAACCACAATGAAGAATGGAAGTGTGAAGGAGACGTCAGCGAAAGATGGAGAAAGCCTTCCACATAATGGAATGATCTTTGCCTACTGGACCCCGAGGCGTGCCTGCAGATGTTACAAAGAAACTTCTGTGATCCCACCAGTCATAGCCGTAATAAAAGGAAAAATGACTTCTATCGTACATTTCATGTGTCTTCCGTTCAGTCCTGGATCTCCTTCTCATCCGCCGAATTTTCTCTGTCCATCCCACGTCTTCTATTAATGTTTGTCCATAGTCAATATTTTCTTCCTACCTTCCTCCCCCCTCCCCCCCACTTTATCTCCTTAAAGCCCCGTACACACGAGCGGACTTTTCAACATCCAAAGTCCGACGGACTGAGTCCGTCAGACTATTCGATCGTGTGTGGGCTGCAACGGACTTTTGACTCGCCAAAGTCCGAAGGACTTTAGAATATGGAACATGCTTCAAATTTTCCCGACGGAACTCCGCCGGACCCGGTCCCTTCGAAAAATTTGCTCGTGTGTATGCTATTCCGACGGACTAAAACCGACGCTAGGGCAGCTATTGGCTACTGGCTATGAACTTCCTTATTCGAATCCAGTCGTACGTCATCACGTTCGAATCCGTCGGAGTTTAGTGTGATTGTGTGTGGCCAAGTCCGCTCAGCCGAAAAGTCCGTCAGAACTCTGTCGGAACTCCGGCAGAACTGCAGAACTCCGACGGAACTCCTTTCGGAAGTCTGTCGGACATAAGTCCTCTCGTGTGTACGGGGCTTAAGACTTTAATTATTTCTTCTACTTCCCCCTTTTAACTTTCTCTTTCTTTTTCTTTGCCCAAAAAACAATCACAGGACAAAGGACTTCTCAGTATGGTCCAGTGGCTTCACCAGAGTTGGTGTCACCCGGTGCGATAATGCATGGTGTCACTCCCCCCCTCCATCCACTATAGTCCCCCCCCCCCCCCAAGTACAGACCCCCGTCCACTAAGTATAGACCCTCCTCTGACAGTGCAGACTAGGGATGAGCTTGATGTTTGGGCCCAACATACGTTCCACTCAAACATGGGGCTTTTGCCCGTTCGCCGAAGAGCGAACATTACGGGTGTGCGCCGCAAATTTGAGCACTGCGGAACGCCCCATAATGCACTGCTGTATCGCAGTGCATTGCTGTATGATGATTGACCAAAGCATGCACCTGACCTAAATGCTTTGGCCAATCCCAGCGCCCTCTGCTAAGAGAGCCATAATTAGCCCTCTTGGTAGAGGATCAGAGCTGCCAGCCTGATAACTGGTTGACCTGATGACTGGCAGGGCTTTGCTTCCTCATGTCAGAGTTGAAACCCCCCCCCACCCCCGATTACTGGAGATCTAATGACTGGAGGGGTAATGATGATAGAGGTGGAGGAAGCACAGATCCACAGACTGGATGAAGCAGAAGCAGAAAGATCCTCGCACTGCAGGTTCTCAGATACGTCTTCTTCTCCAGCAAGGAGAACAGTGAACAGTACAGTAGAGACATCACAATATCTCACCCCAAATCTTGTGAGAGGAGCAGTAAGAGGCAGCAGTGCCTTAGATGATCTCACACTGCAGATTTGCGGTCATGAGAGTACAGAACAAGAGTGCCTAGGCACAGGAAGGTTACTGCTATTTTCCGGGAGGAATTCCGGAGAAAAAGTAAATTTTTTAGAGTACTGCGTAGGGAGACTTAACATTCTAAATTTTCCCCATGAAAGTAAATCTTCAATTGTGAAATTGATATTTTTCTTCTTTTCTTTTTTACTCTTTCTGTCTACCCCCCACTCCTCCCACTCTCACTACCTAGAAGTGTCTCTCTCTCTTCTCTTCCCCTCTTTCTCTGTATCTCAAATTTGAGAAAAAAATATAACTTCCGGGAAATTACTGTATTGGGGTAACAGATAATATGAAGGGGATAGGAAGTGAGTCTAGAAATGTTGTTGGGTAACAGACAGCATTAAAGGGGGATAGTGGAGGAGTCCAGATAGGGGATTTACATATCCACAATTTCTCATGTTCCTCTCATGTTCCTCTCAGTCTGTGACATGCTGTAATATATTGTGCCGTTATTTTCTGGGATGTGAGTGGCAAGTCTCTGGAAGGGAGCGACCCACACTGCTGAGTCCTGGGGTCCTCACGGCAGGAAGTGGTCTTCATCCTCCAGGGCCCCTCATTACACCGCTGGCCCAGTCTACTTTCCCGGGGCTTGTAGATCTGCCTGTGACATTCTTATTGGATCTCCAGTTTGCACTAGGGTTGCCACCTGTCCAGGATTCACCCGGACAGTTCGGGTTTGGAATCATGTGTCCGGGGTTTCAGACTGCCTGAAACCCGGACACATTATTTAGACTGGGCTATGGCTTCCCAGCAGGATTGCTGCATGCAGTTGTCTAAACTGAGAGTGCCAGGGTTCTCAGGTCACCCCTTACATCAGAGTTCCCCTTTACACCAGAGGTCACAGTGTTTCCCCTTACATCAGAGTCCTCTCCGTACATCAGAGTTCTCAGTGTTACCCCTTAAATCAGGGTTCCCAAAGCATCCCTTAGTCCCCCAGATTTCTCCCTTACATCAGAGTCTTCAGAGTCCTCCCTTACAGTGAAAGGGAACTCTGCAAGTTCAGATGTAAAAGGAGAACTCTGTGGATTCTGATGTAAAGGGGGACCCTTGTTATGAACTTCATATGATTACAAATGTTATTTAATAGAAAAATATATGTATAAAAACAAATTTCTGCTGCTAAAGTGTTCAGGTTTGACTTGAAGAAAAGGTGGCAACCCTAGTTTGCACAGGGACAGGGACTGTCTATATTTGGGGTCTCCAGACATAAGACCAGTTTGTAGCCTCTCTGTAGTGACTGGGAGGCAATTTGTTTCATTTCTCCATTTGCTGACGTGTTTTAATTTGATATTGTTTTTTATGTCCTGTTTTTGTGATTTTGTCAGGCTGTATTTGTGGATGGATCAGGTGACTGTGAGTAGTTTTAATCACAAGGTTTGGACTGGTCCATGATGGTCAGAAAGGCGTTATAATGGTCAGACTGGTCTCTCTCTCTCTCTTTTCCGGCACTCTTTTCTCTCTCTCTCCTTCTTTCTATCCCTCTCTCTCTTGTGCATCGTCTTCTCTTGTCTGTTCTTCTCAGGGCCGTCTTTAATACTGATTGGACCCAGGGCAAAAATTCTCTTTCTTTTCTTTATCTCCCTCTCTCTCTCTCTCCTCTCTTATCTTTGTTTATATCTCCTTCTCCTCTCTCTTCCCAGTTTCTCCCTCTCCTCCCTCCTTCCTCCCCCCCCTCTTTCTCTCTCTCTCCCTCTTCTCCATTCCCTCGCTCCCCCTCTCTTCTCTCTCTCCTCTCTTCTTTTTTCCCCTATCTCCCTCTCTTCCCTCCCTCTTCTCTCTCTCCTCTCTTATCTTTGTTTATATCTCCTTCACTCCTCTCTCTCTCTTCTCAGTTTCACCCTCTCTTCTCCCTCTCCTCAGTCTTTCCTTTCTCCCCCCCCCCTCTTCTCTCTCCTCTCTTATCTTTGTTTATATCTCCTTCTCTCTTCTCTCTCGTCTCAGTTTCTCCATCTCCTCTCTCTCTCCTCCCTCCTTTCTCTCTCTCCCCCTCTCTCTTCTCTTTGTTTATATCTCCTTCTCCTCTCTCTCTCCTCAGTTTCTCCCTCTCCTCCCTCCTTTCTCTCTCTCTCTCTCCCTCTTCTCCACTCCCTCGCTCACTCTTTCTTTTCTCGATCTCCCTCTTCTCCCCCTCTCTCCTCTCTCTCTTCTCTCTCCTCTTTTCCCCCCTATCTCCCTCTCCTCCCTCCCTCCCTCTCTCTTCTTTCTCTCCTCTCTTATCTTTGTGTATATATCCTTCTCCTCTCTCACTCTCTCTTCCCCAGTTTCTCCCTCTCCTCCCTCCTTCCTTTCTCTCTCTCCCTCTCTTTCTCTCTCTCCCTCTTCTACACTCTCCCTCTCTCTTCTCTCTCTCTTCTCTTATTTTTCCCTTATCTCCCTCTCCCCCTTCTTCTCTCTCCTCTCTTATCTTTGTTTATATCTCCTTCTCTCCTCTCTCTCTTCTCAGTTTCTCTCTCTCCTTCCTTTCTTTCTCTCTCTCTCTCCCTCTTCTCCATTCTCCCTCCCTCTTCTCTCTCTCCTCTCTTATTTTTACATTATCTCCCTCTCCCTCCCTCTTCTCTCTCTCTCCTCTCTTATCTTTGTTTATATCTCCTTCTCTCCTCTCTCTCTCTCTTCTCAGTTTCTCTCTCTCCTCTCTCCTTCCTTTCTCTCTCTCTCTCTCTCTCCCTCTTCTCCACTCTCCCTCTCTCTTATTTTTCAATTATCTCCCCCCCCCCCCTTCTTCTCTCTCCTCTCTTATCTTTGTTTATATCTCCTTCTCTCCTCTCTCTCTCTTCTCAGGTTCTCCTCTCTCCTCTCTCCTTCCTCTCTCACCCCCTCTCTCTCTCCCCCCCTCCTCTTCCTCCAGCGATGTCTTTCCTCTGCGATGTCTATTTGAGCGGCTTGTTCTGTGCCGGTCTGGTCACAATAAGTCATCTCTACAAAAACAGCTCTTACAAGGGTCGGAACCTTCATTCTTTTACAGTTCTTTTAACTCCGCCATTCGAAGAAAAATTGTTTCCAAGCCCATTACAGAAAAGCAAATAGCAATCCCTTTTTTATGTTTCGTGTCACTTGTAGCATTGTCGCATTGTCGCAGGGACGGGTTTTCAAATCAGGCTGATGCTCTGCATAATATAACAAACGGAACATTCTCCTCTCACATATATTATCTGAAGTTGTATGAGCGGAACTTACAGTCATCTTTGTGATAGTTCCTTTCTGAATTGGAGGGGTATTTGTAGAGGTAGGTCCCTGGCAATTCTGTCCTATTCCCTACCATTATCCATCCCTTTCACCACTTTTATAAAGTTTCCACCTTACCCAGATGTGGCTAATATCATGTGATCTCTCACAGGGCAGTGGCCATGTCACTGTCAGGGGTCAGGCTTGGAGACCAGTAGCTATAGGAGTAGAGAGGCTCCCACTGAGCAGCTGGATAAGTAAACAAGCAGGTCACCCTGATGGATGACTCAAGCTCCCCCGAGTACTAACCAGGGTTCACCAGAGCTTCTGATGTTGGGGATGGGTTTTGCTGTGTGTTAGTACCAGGTCGCAGGCCTCAGGATCGCCCCATCATAAGAAGAGCAAGCCAGGGCCCAGGAGCAGATATAGCAGGTTGAGATCAAGCAGAAGCTTAATCAAGTAACAAGCCAAAGGCCATTAACAAGTGGTTGCAGGTTGGGATCAAGCAGAAGCGTAGTCAAGAAACAAGCCAAAGGCCATTAACAAGTGGTTACAGGTTGGGATCAAGCAGATGCGTAGTCAAGAAACAAGCAAAAGGCCATTAACAAGTGGTTGCAGGCTGGGATCAAGCAGAAGCGTAGTCAAGAAAAAAGCCAAAGACCATTAACAAGTGGTTGCAGGCTGGGATCAAGCAGAAGTGTTGTTAAGAAACAAGCCAAAGACCATTAATAAGTGGTTGCAGGTTGGGATAAAGCAGAAGCATAATCAAGAAACAAGCCAAAGGCCATTAATAAGTGGTTAAAGTTGGGATTAAGCAGATGTGTAGTCAAGAAACAAGCCAAAAGCCATAAACAAGTGGTTGCAGGTTGGGATCAAGCAGAAGCGTAGTCAAGAAACAAGCCAAAGGCCATTAATAAGTGGTTGCAGGTTGGGATAAAGCAGAAGTATAATCAAGAAACAAGCCAAAGGCCATTAGCAAGTGGTTGCAGGCTGGAATCAAGCAGAAGTGTAGTCAAGAAACAAGCCAAAGGCCATTAATAAGTGGTTGCAGGTTGGGATAAAGCAGAAGTATAATCAAGAAACAAGCCAAAGGCCATTAACAAGTGGTTGCAGGTTGGGATCAAGCAGAAGCTTAGTCAAGGGACAAGATAAATGTCAGTAATGAGTGGTGGTAGAGATAAGGACAGCAGCAAGAGAGACAAGATTGAAATATTGTCTGGAAAGAGCACAATAATCTGAGAAACAGGAAATGCAAAGGCAGGGCTAAAATAGGAAGTTCATGGGAGAAACAAATGGTTCAAGTGAAACAAGGTTCAAGGCAAGAGTGTCCAAGGAATGGTTCAGGTAACTGTCCAGCATTCCAGTTGGCTCGGTAAGAAGAGATAATGCTCGACACTTCAGAGGTCAAAGGTCCAGATCTGGGTCCAGACAGGTCAATGGATATGTCGGGCAGGAGTGACTGTTGTAGCTCCAAGAATTCTTGTGTTGCCAGGAAATGGAGGTGATAAAGGAAATACAGGAGAGTAAAGCTGTATTATTTCCAAGTGTGGCAACTCTACCTTTCTGGGCAGAGTAGAATGACCACCAAAGTAGTGCTGCCGGCTAGCATTTAACTTCTCGGGATGAGCTTTTGTAACAAGGAAGTTGGGCATCGAGCACTTTAAATATTTCTATTTGCTCTGGAGAGAGGGTTAAGGACCACAGGGTACTCAAAACCAGCAGAGTATCCCGAGTAGAAGAAGAATTGTAGTGGCCATTTGAAAGCAGTCTGATAATTGTAATTGCCCCTTTAATAGCCGCGCCATTATAATAATTGTCCCTTTAAGAGCAGCCAAGTGGATTACAGTTTTGAGACAAATCACTATCTGTTGTTAGTAGTCAAATGTTCTTCCTCTTACTCTAAGTGGATGTCAGGTCCTTAACACTGGAAGCACTCACAGGTACCTTTCATGTCGATCAAAGGGGTCGGTCTCCATTCAGTGTCCTCTGGCAGCAGCTTCTCCAGAACGTTCTTCATCATAGCAAACCTCTCCCAAGGTGCCCCAGACAGGAGGCAATCTTCAGTCTGATTATACTGTACCCTCCATCAAGGCAGCTTAGATTTATGAGGCCTTGAGCACAGGCCCGCTGGCTGGGGCAAGGCCCTAGAAAGTAAGATCGTTTTTTTTTCACAGTGGTATGTCCATCAGGCAGAAGTCCAGTAGAGAAGACAAAAGACCCTTTCTGGAAGTTTTCAGCAGATATTTACCATCTTTCCCTCAGACCACACCACTTGCCACAATCCTTCAGTGATTGGCTGAGACAGGTTAGAATTCATAACTTACGTATAGTCACCCCTCACAGAAAATATAGCACCCCTTTAGTCTTTAGGAAGTGGTGGAGGACCACCAGCTGGCCCAATCGGCTAGCATTTGACTTACGGGCAGGCATGTACTGGCCATCGGGACTACCGGGAGTTTCCCGGTGGGCCGATGGCTCAGTGGGCCACTCTGATGTAAAGGGGCTGGTGATGGGACACTCTGATGTAAGGGGGCTGGTGATGGGACACTCTAATGTAAGGGGGTTGGTGATGGGACACTCTGATGTAAGGGGGCTGGTGATGGGACACTCTGATGTAAGGGGGCTGGTGATGGGACACTCTGATGTAAGGGGGCTGGTGATGGGACTTTCTGATGTAAGGTGCTGGTGATGGGACACTCTGATGTAAGGGGGCTGGTGATGGGACTCTGATGTAAGGGGGTGCTGATGGGACTCTGGTGTAAGGGGGTGCTGATGGGACTCTGATGTAAGGGGGCTGGTGATGGGACTCTGATGTAAGGGGGCTGCTGATGGGACTCTGATGTAAGGGGGCTAGTAATGGGACACTCTGATGTAAGGGGGCTGGTGATGGGACACTCTGATGTAAGGGGGCTGGTGATGGGACTCTGATGTAAGGGGGCTGGTGATGGGACTCTGGTGTAAGGGGGTGCTGATGGGACTCTGATGTAAGGGGCTGCTAATGGGACTCTGATGTAAGGGGGCTAGTAATGGGACACTCTGATGTAAGGGGGTGCTGATGGGACACTCAAAATGTAAGTGGGCCGGTCTGGATAAAGTCCAGGGCCAAATTTCTATCCCAGTCCAGCTCTGCTTACGGGCGTAATTCCTGACTCTTTGCGGGGTGGAAAAAAATTGGGTGCAGGGGCAATTTCCTTAGACTTACCACTGATGACAACGTAACAGCAGTAGGCAGAAATATTCAATGTCTTAGCAAACGAAGAACCTATAAGCAAGGCTCGGGCTGGCTACAGCCTAACTGCAGAACATGCTCGATTTAGCCGCGGACAGCTTAAGGCAAGGTCCCTGCAAATGCTATATAACGTTTTATTCTAGATATTTACTGTACAGCATAATCGTTTTCATGAGAGTTGGCCCTCAAAGTGAAGCAGTGGATCTCAGGTGGCGTTTGTATTTTTTTTATTCTGCACAGTCTGTAGAAGGTGTCGATCTTTCTTCTGGCAGTCTTGCATGGTTGAACTCAGATTGTTCCTCTAACATGCAATAGACTCATCCTCCGGTCCCCGATGGCGCGGACAGCGTCCCGGGCAGCATTCTCCCATTAAACGCGCTCTGTTTTTCTGGTGTAATTGGAGTGACATGATAATTGTGGATAGAACAAAAGCACGGGGGACCGTGTGTGATGTGAAGAACTCGTTACTTGGGACAATAAAAAGCTGAGACAGATGGACTGGGTCTGATCATACGGCTGTCCGTTGCAATCACGGGGGCCCGCCAGAGACGGACCGGGGCCATTTCTGAATGTCATACGCTCTTTCTTTACAGAGGGAAAGCTCGGGGATGATGGAGGACAAAGGCAGACAGATCTCGCAGGCAGCTGCCAGGTCAGATGAACTAGCCGATTCATGATTTGCTGCTGATCAGGAAGATTGGGAAATGGCTTAAAGTGGACCACATCGTAATATAACATGAATAAATATCTAAAATGTTGCCATTTGTAGCAGCAATACCATTTAAAAAATCCATCTTGTATCATTATGAAATATCCCTTAAGCTCCAGTCAATGACTTTGCCTAGACTGAGATGATGTCACTAACATGACCTTTTATGGCTTAATAAAGCATTGACCTAACACGGCCATATGGCCCTATAGGACATTGACCTAGGATGGCCATGTGGCCCTATAGGACATTGACCTAGGATGGCCATGTGGCCCTTTATGACATTGACCTAATATGGCATTGACCTAGTATGGTCATGTGACCCAATATGACAGTGACCTAGTATGCCATTGACCTAGTATGGTCATGTGACCCAATATGACAGTGACCTAGTATGGCATTGACCTATTATGACCATGTGGCCCAATATGACATTGACCTAATATGACATTGACCTAGTATGATCATGTGACCCAATATGACAGTGACCTAATATGGCATTGACCTAGTATGGCCATGTGACCCAATATGACAGTGACCTAGTATGGCCATGTGACCCAATATTACAGTGACCTAATATGGCATTTACCTAGTATGTCCACATGCCCAATATGACAGTGACCTAATATGGCATTGGCCTAGTATGGCCACATGCCCAATATGACATTGACCTAATATGGCATTGACCTAGTATGGCCATGTGACCCAATATGACATTGACCTAATATGGCATTGACCTAGTATGGCCACATGCCCAATATGACATAGACCTAATATGGTATTGACCTAGTATGGCCATGTGGCCCGATATGACATTGACCTAATATGGCATTGACCTAGTATGGCTATGTGACCCAATATGACAGTGACCTAATATAGCATGACCTAACATGGCCATGTGGCCCAATATGACATTGACCTAATATGACATTGACCTAGTATGGCCATGTGACCCAATATGACAGTGACCTAATATGGCATTGACCTAGTATGGCCACATGCCCAATATGACATTGACCTAATATGGCATTGACCTAGTATGGCTATGTGACCCAATATGACAGTGACCTAATATAGCATGACCTAACATGGCCATGTGGCCCAATATGACATTGACCTAATATGACATTGACCTAGTATGGCCATGTGACCCAATATGACAGTGACCTAATATGGCATTGACCTAGTATGGCCACATGCCCAATATGACATTGACCTAGTATGGCCATGTGTCCCAATATGACATAGACCTAATATGGTATTGACCTAGTATGGCCATGTGGACCGATATGACATTGACCTAATATGGCATTGACCTAGTTTTGTCATATGACACAATATGGCATTGAGCTAACATGGCCATGTGACCCAATATGACATTGATCTAGTATTGCCAAGTGGCCTATTTTGACATTTGCTCAATATGGCCATGTGGACCAATGTGACGTTTACCTAATATGGCCATATGGCCTAATAAGCCCTCCTAATATGGCCATGTGGTCCAATATGACATTGACCTAATAAAGCCACCTAATATGGCCATGTGGTCCAATAAGACATTGATCTAAAAAAGCCACCTAATATGGCCATGTGACCTAATATGACATTGACCTAGTCTGGCCATGTAGGCTAATATGATATTGACCTAAAATGGTCATGTAGCCTACTAAAGCCCCATACACACTATCAGTTTTTCTGCTGAGTTTTTTCTTCAGGTTTACCAAAACCATGTAGTAGAAGGGCCTGCCTGATTGCATACAAATTGAAACTCCTAAGGTTTGACCTCATAGTATATGGTTTTGGTAAATCTGAAGGAAAAACTCAGCAGAGAAACTGATAGTGTGTATGGGGCTTTAGACATTGACCTAATATGACCACCTAACATGGCCATGTGACCTAATATGACTTTGACCTAGTATGGCCACGTGGCTTAATACGAGATCGACTCAATATGGCCATATAGTCCAATATGACATTGACCTTATATGGCCATGAGACCTAATATGACATTGACCTAGTGTGGCCATGTGGCCATATGTAACAATGTCCTAATATGGCCATGTGGCCCAATATGGTCACCTAACATGACCATGTTACCTAATAGGACATTGACCTAGTATGGCCAAGTGACCTGCTATGACATTAATTCAATATGGCCCCACGATGGAAGATGTAAACATCCCCTGTAATAGAAATAAGGAATTCCAGGTCCTCTCTATGGAAAGATCTGGGGTCTATAAGTCCCAGGTCTCTCCTCTGCTATTGAAAGCAAAATATACAAAAAAATATATATAATCTTTTGCTTAAAAAATTGTATACTTCCTCCCTAGATGGAAAGTGATGTCATGACGTTGTGACGTTGCTCTGGTCCCCCTAGATCATAGAGGTGATCAGAGATAATCTGGTCTCTGGTAACCTCTATGTGGCCAGCCGCGGCGCAAACCGTTGGATTGTTTCCCGGATGCACCAGAAAGAAAGGTAAGCCCAAGAAACACCGGCGAGCTGTGTGTGTGTGTGGGGGGGTGGGGGGGGGGGTGAGCCCTCCTGCTACTTCTGAAAGCGTTCCAGTGGCTAATTAGCCAGCTCTAGCAGCTGCTCCAATTGACACACCTATCCTCAAGAATTAAATAGTTGATAAGAATTAAACATATAATTATTAGCACTTTAAATACAATTGATTTTAAACAATAAGAAAACATGTCATGAAATGAAGACTAATCAGCACAAAGGGCACAGTAGAGGGGAAAGGGGGGGGGCACAGTGCAGGGGAAGGGAGGAGGGCACAGTGCAGGGGAAGGGGGGAGGGCACAGTGCAGGGGGAGCCATGAGTGCACAATACTAGAATCAAGAGGCACAGTGCAAGTTCTGGGATGCTGCCCGAAACAGCTTAGTAAAATGTGTGACTGTCCCGGCAAATCCGGGACAGTTGGCAAGTATGATGTAATGCAAGATTATCATGGGGGGCCCCATACACCTGGGGCACAGTGCAGGGGGAGCCAAGAGGGCACAATACTAGAATTCAGAGGGCACAGTACAGGTTCTGGGATCCTGCCCGGAACAGCTTAGTAAAAAGCATGACCGTCCCGGTGAATACGGGACAGTTGGCAAGTATGATGGGATGCAAGATGATCATTGAGGGACCCCCATGCACCTGGGGCCCCTGGGAAGTGCCCATGCATTAAGACAGCTCTGTAAAGCACAAGCAGTGTGTCGGCCTGAAAAGTGGAAAGCAGAACCTGAGCATGGAACGAGCAAACATGGCGGGCCTACAAGCCAAACAATGCAAAGAAGCTCAAATCTGGGCATCTGAAGGTGCCAGGAAGGATCCTGGGGCTCTGTCTGGGGTCAGGCCCCGTATGTTGCGCCGTTCCTGTTTTTAGGTATCTAATTTGTTCCTCCTCTCCGCTCCATGGTAATCCGGGAGCTAATTCCCCCCCCCCCCCCCCCCCGTAATCTCGCTCGCTGTTTGCTCAAAGTCTTTGTGAATTATGATCCGAATTTTCCATCCATTTTTCTCACCGCATGTACGGAGCAATCACAAAATCCCCAGCGATAGACCCGTTCTACCTTCACCGCCTGGCAGCGCGTCACCTCTCCCCCGCAACAGCGATTAATCATATTAATTAAATATCCGTGTTATTCTGGTGAACCGCAGATTATGCCAGAGCGCTTTGCATGTAAAACAAAGATAATTATGCTGATTTCCACTTTCTATAAGTTGATTTATTTTTTTTCGCTGCAAAGTTTTGCTGGCGGGAAAAGCTGAAAATTCACCAGGAGAAAAAAAAAAAAAAAAAAAAGATTTTCCTTCCAATTTTTATGTTCTTTTTTTTTTTTTTTTGTTAAAGAGGACCTGTCAGTTTTAGAAAAAAAGTTGAAACAGCTGAATAATTTAAAGCCCCATTGAACATTTAGGCCCCCATTCACACTTTGCGTAGCGGGAAAGCGAGCTCGCAATTTTGTGTGGGAGCGATTTTTTCACACTGTCCTATGTGCTTTTGTTTTGCCAAAATGAAGCTCCTGGTCCTTTTTGGGTGACAAGCTTCATGTGATTTTTTTTTTATTTTTTTTTTAAAGGTGTGTTTTGCCGCCGCGATTGTTAGCAATTGTTTTGCGGCTTAAAATCACCATCAAGTGTGAATGGGGCATTAGTGAAAATTAGTTGAACATATTCCAGATGCACGAAAAGGTGTGCAAAGACAGTTAAAATTCTTTAGAAAACCAGCCACAGCCTGAGTAGAAAAGCCTGTTTCCTCCTTTTTTCCTTTTTAGACTTTGCACATCTTTTCTTTCTTTTTCTTTTTTCTGTATTGCCGGGACCAGATATAACATTAAAACCGCAAGCAGTTTTAAATTACTTTTTTTCTACAGTTAAAATTCTTTAGAAAACCAGCCACAGCCTGAGTAGAAAAGCCTGTCTCCTCATTTTTTTCTTTTTAGACTTTGCACATCTTTTCTTTTTTTTTCTTTTTTCCGTATTGCCGGGACCAGATATAACATTAAAACCGCAAGCAGTTTTAAATTACTTTTTTTCTACAGTTAAAATTCTTTAGAAAACCAGCCACAGCCTGAGTAGAAAAGCCTGTCTCCTCCTTTTTTCATTTTTAGACTTTGCACATCTTTTCTTTCTTTTTTTTTTCTGTATTGCCGGGACCAGACATTACATTAAAACCGCAAGCAGTTTTAAATTACTTTTTTTCTACAGTTAAAATTCTTTAGAAAACCAGCCACAGCCTGAGTAGAAAAGCCTGTCTCCTCCTTTTTTCCTTTTTGAGACTTTGCACATCTTTTCTTTTTTTTTCTTTTTTCCGTATTGCCGGGACCAGATATAACATTAAAACCGCAAGCAGTTTTAAATTACTTTTTTTCTACAGTTAAAATTCTTTAGAAAACCAGCCACAGCCTGAGTAGAAAAGCCTGTCTCCTCCTTTTTTCCTTTTTAGACTTTGCACATCTTTTCTTTCTTTTTTTTTTTCTGTATTGCCGGGACCAGACATTATATTAAAACCGCAAGCCGTTCTAAATTCCTTTTTTTCTACAGTTAAAATTCTTTAGAAAACCAGCCACAGCCTGAGTAGAAAAGCCTGTCTCCTCCTTTTTTCCTTTTTGAGACTTTGCACATCTTTTCTTTTTTTTTTTTTTTTTTTCCGTATTGCCGGGACCAGATATAACATTAAAACCGCAAGCAGTTTTAAATTACTTTTTTTCTACAGTTAAAATTCTTTAGAAAACCAGCCACAGCCTGAGTAGAAAAGCCTGTCTCCTCCTTTTTTCCTTTTTAGACTTTGCACATCTTTTCTTTTTTTTTTTTTTTTCTGTATTGCCGGGACCAGACATTACATTAAAACCGCAAGCAGTTTTAAATGACTTTTTTTCCCTTTACAAATGTCATTTTGTGCAGGGACTGTTCTAAACACGGGAAACACGTGGCACTTCATGGGCATACTATAGACACCCCCCCAGGCACCATATTTAAAGGAATACTTTTTTTTCCACTTTAATCGATTTTAAAAACATTTTAGGCATTGACCCATGTCCCCTGGGGCAGGAGCCAGGTCCAGAAACCCTTTTTAGGACAGTATCTTGCATATTAGCCATTAAAATTAGCACTTTTTATTTTGAACGTTCGAGTCCCATAGACTTCAATGGGGTTCTAAAGTTCGCACGAATTTTCGGTCCGTTCGAAAGTTCTGCTGCGAACCGAACCGGGGGGGGGGGGGGGGGTTGTTCAGCTCATCCCTACTAGTGATTCAAAAGAAGCTCAATTTAAAGCCCAACTAAACCTTCAGCTAACTACATTCCAAGTACAGCTGTGGCCAAAAATTTCGAGAATGACACAAATATTAATTGTAACAAAGTCTGCTGCTTCAGTGTTTTTAGTTCTTTGTGTAATATGTTACTATGGGGTATTGAAGTATATTTACAAGCATTCCATAAGTGTCAAAGGCTTTTATTGACAATGACATGAAGTTTATGCAAATAGTCAATATTTGCAGTGTTGACCCTTCTTTGTTCAAGACCTCTGCGATTGGCCCTGGCTTTCTGTCAATCAACTTCTGGGGGCCACATCCTGACTGATGGTCGCCCCCCCCCCATTCTTGCATAATCAATGCTCGGAGTTTGTCAGAATTTGTCGAGTTTTTTTTGGATTGACCACAACAAGTTCTCAATGGGATTAAGGTCTTGGGAGTTTCCTGGCCATGGACCCGAAATTTCCATGTTTTTTGCTCCCAAAGCCACTTGGTTATCACTTTTGCCTTATGGCAAGGGGCTCCGTCATGCCTGGAGAAGGCATCGTTCCTCACCAAACACTTCTTGGATGGTTGGAAGAAGTTGTTCTCGGAGGATGTTTTGGTGCCATTCTTTACTTATGGCTGAACTGTGAGTGAGATCACGCCCATGGCTGAGAAGCAACCCCACACATGAGGGGACATGTCTCAGGATGCATGACACAGGACTGATAGTAGCGCTCACCTTTTCTTCTCTGGACAAGGTTTTCTCCTGGATCCCTCAAACAATCGGAAGGGGATTCATCAGAGAAAATAACTTTACCCTAGTCCTCAGCAGTCCAATCCCCGTACCATTTACAGAATATCAGTCTGTCCCTGACAGGGCTGGACTGGGACAAAAATGTGGCCCTGGACTTCATCCATACTGGCCCACTTACATTTTGAGTGTCCCATCAGCACCCCCTTACATCAGAGTGTCCCATCAGCACTCCCTTACATCAGAGTGTCCCATCAGTAGCCCCCTTACATCAGAGTGTCCCATCAGCACTCCCTTACATCAGAGTGTCCCATCACCAGCCACCTTACATCAGAGTGTCCCATCAGCACCCCCTTAGATCAGAGTGTCCCATCAGCACCCCCTTAGATCAGAGTGTCCAATCAGCACCCCCTTAGATCAGAGTGTCCCACCACCAGCCCCCTTACATCAGAGTGTCCCATCAGCAGCCCCCTTACATCAGAGTGTCCCATCAGCACCCTCTTACATCAGAGTGTCCCATCAGGAGCCCCCTTACATCAGAGTGTCCCATCAGCACCCTCTTACATCAGAGTGTCCCATCAGGAGCCCCCTTACATCAGAGTGTCCCATCAGCAGCCCCCTTAGATCAGAGTGTCCCACCAGGAGCCCCCTTACATCAGAGTGTCCCACCAGGAGCCCCCTTACATCAGAGTGTCCCATCAGGAGCCCCCTTACATCAGAGTGTCCCATCAGCAGCCCCCTTAGATCAGAGTGTCCCATCACCAGCCCCCTTACATCAGAGTGTCCCATCAGCAGCCCCCTTACATCAGAGTGTCCCATCACCAGCCCCCTTATATCAGTGTCCCATCACCAGCCCCCTTATATCAGAGTGTCCCATCAGCAGCCCCCTTACATCAGAGTGTCCCATCACCAGCCCCCTTATATCAGTGTCCCATCACCAGCCCCCTTATATCAGTGTCCCATCAGTAGCCCCCTTACATCAGAGTGTCCCATCACCAGCCCCCTTATATCAGTGTCCCATCACCAACCCCCTTATATCAGTGTCCCATCAGTAGCCCCCTTACATCAGAGTGTCCCATCACCAGCCCCCTTATATCAGTGTCCCATCAGTAGCCCCCTTACATCAGAGTGTCCAATCACCAGCCCCCTTACATCAGAGTGTCCCACTGAGCCATTGGCCCACCGGGAAACTCCCGGTAGTCCCGATGGCCAGTACATGCCTGGTCCCTGATGGTTTTCCCGGAGAGAAGTGGTTTCATTGCTGCCCTTCTTGTCACCAGGCCATCGTCCAAAAGTCTTCACCTCACTGTGCATGCCGACGCACTCACACCTGCCTGCTGCCATTCCTGAGAAAACTCTGCACTGGTGGTGCCCCCCGGATCCCGCAGCTGAATCACCTGTAGGAGACGGTCCTGGCACTTGCTGGACTTTCTTCGGAGCCCCGAAGCCTTCTTCACAAATGCAATGGTGTTTTTTTTTTTTTATGGGATTAAGTTCATTTTCGTGGCAAAGAGGGACTTTGCAATTAATTGCAATTCATCTGATCGCTCTTCATAACATTCAGGATTGAATGCAAATTGTCATCATAAAAACTGAGGCAGCCGACTTTGTGAGAATTAATATTTGTGTCATTCTCAAAACTTTTGGCCACGGCTGTACTCGGAATGTAATTGGCTGAAAGTTCAGTTGGGCTTTAAATCGAGCTTCCTTTGAGTCACTAGTCACAACACGGAAAGTTTAGGACTAAACAGAAGCTGTTATCTTTGCCGCGCAACCAAGTCTTCTGTTCCATCACCCAACCTGTAAAAGTCGTCCAATGACGGCGCACTGCTCCAGAACCGGCACCACTTCAACTACCAGATGAGAACATCCACTATGACAGGTCTATCTAGAGGCCCAAATGGTCCTCCTGAAAGTATTTTAGTACTTTGGTGTATTATATACGTGCCGATTTATTTCTAAAAGATATGCATTTGCCCCTATATTTACATACATTACCAATGATTCCCAGAGCAGAGAATCCAAGCAATGACGTGGAAGAAGAGGCGTGGTTATCCATAGAAGTGTATTTAGTTCATTTTGAATCCCTTATGTGACGCGTTTTGGGTTCTGAGGGTCCTTCCTCATCAGGGCTTCATCTCTTGATTGTGGTATGTAGCTAACCTTTTACAGAAGCTACAGGAGGGAGGGTAGAGACTAGACTGGCCACCCTACACAAGGGAAAGAAGCAAGATTGTGGGAGGGGCCCAACAAGCTCCACCCACTGCAGGCTACAGGAGGGGGCAGTAACAAGACCAGTCACAAGGCACAAGGAAAGAGAACAGATGTGTCTGTGTTTGTTGGGGGGGGGTTGGGGGGGAGCCCAGCAGGATCCATCCACCCATTATTGGCTACAGGAGAAGGTGGAGACAAGACCGGTCACCCTGCACAAGTTGAGAGAGAGAGAGCAGAGATATGGGAGGGGCCCATTTGGCTCCACCCACTATAGGCTGCAAGAGGGGGCGGAAACAAGACCGGTTACCCTGCATAAGAAGAGGGAGCAGAGGTGTAGGAGAAGCCCAGGTGACTCCACCCACTACATGCTAAAGGAGGAGGCAGAGAGCAGACCAGTCCTGCACAAGGAGAGAGAGAGAGCAGGGCTGTGGGAGGGGAACAGCAGTCTCCACCCACTACAGGGGGCAGGGCCGCTTTTAAGGCAGGGCAAAAGGGGCAGCTGCCCTGGGCCCTGTCATTGTTGTGGGGCCCAGAGGAGCTGCCTCATACTTGCCAACTATCCTGTTTTAAATTCTCACGCCTCTTGAGCCTTTAGTCCTGTGCTGTGTCCCAATACCTCAGTGTGAAGTGCTGCTACTAATGCTGCCCAGCTCTGCCCTATTGTTGTATACAGATGACTCACCTGCAGACCCTGTGTTTACATGTAAATAACCAGCATTGATATGTAAATAGCGGCGGCATTGATATGTATATCACGCCTCCTGAGGTCATATCCACAGTAATCTCTAGCAACCAATCAACAAGCAGAAATCATGTGTTGTAACCTCTAGCAACCAGTCAGTGAGCAGTAACGATACACTGTAACCTCTGGCAACCAATCGCAATCGCTGCCTGATCTGATTCAGTAAACTGATTTTGAGTCTAGCTGCTATTTATTGTATGTCTCCGAGTAGGTAAAGAGCGAAACTGCATGGGGAGGGGGGGGGCCCCAAGAAAAGTTTTGCCCGGGGTCCAATCTATATTAAAGACGGCCCTGCAGGAGGGGGTGGAGACCAGACCAGTCACCCTGCACAAGGAGAGAGAGCAGAGCTGTGGGAGGGGCACAGCAGGCCCCACCCACTGCAGGAGGGGGCGGAGACCAGACCAGTCACCCTGCACAAGGAGAGAGAGCAGAACTGTGGGAGGGGCACAGCAGGCCCCACCCACTGCAGGAGGGGGCGGAGACCAGACCAGTCACCCTGCACAAGAAGAGAGAGCAGAGCTGTGGGAAGGGCACAGCAGGCCCCATCCACTTCAGGAGGGGGCGGAGACCAGACCAGTCACCCTGCACAAGGAGAGAGAGCAGAACTGTGGGAGGGGCACAGCAGGCCCCACCCACTGCAGGAGGGGGCGGAGACCAGACCAGTCACCCTGCACAAGAAGAGAGAGCAGAGCTGTGGGAAGGGCACAGCAGGCCCCATCCACTTCAGGAGGGGGCGGAGACCAGACCAGTCACCCTGCAGATACACTGGAATACTGCACAGATCTGGAAGAAATACACCAAGATCACCGAGGTTCCAATGAAGAAGACACACGAGGGATGGAATTACAGAAGATTTCCTTCTCCTGGAGTTCAGCTTTAAGAAATGATTTCTTCAGCTTTTCCTGCCGCTTACAACCCATCTGCTAAAATTAGTGTAATTCCCAAGTCACGGCAATGTGCTTTTGTGAAGGTCAATGCCGGGGTCACACTGACTCTACCCTCACCGGAGATCACAGCTGCTGTGTAAGGGAAACGCCACCGGAGAACTTGTGAGGATCTCACACAACCAGTCATCTTCTATGGGGCCCCATTCTATGGGGCCCCCACCTCTCACTTTCATTCCTCCAAATTTTATTTTTTTCTTCTTTATGAGGTTTAGACTTTTAAGGTTTATATATACAGTATATATATCTATATATATATATATATATGTAGCGGCCATAACCCGTTGCAGGGCGGCCTTGACTTACTGGGCTTCCCAGTTACCTTCTCTTGGCCTGCTCTACCACGTCTAGGGGTTCCCAGGGTTGATACCCAACGACTTGAACACTGACACAGATAAAGTCCTTTTTAACCAGTAGAGACCCGTGCTATAGCCAAATGACGGCTACAGCGCGGACCTCCTTTGCCGGGACTACGTCTATTGACGTCGTCCCGTGCACGAGCAGCCTGCGCGCCCCCTGAGGGGCGTGCGTGGCGCGCTCTGTGATTGGCCAGTCTATGAGACTCGCCTGATCACGGATCCGAGCAAGGGGTCGATCCCGACCCCTTACCACGTGATCAGCTCTCAGCCAATGACAGCTGATCATGTGATAGAACGGAGCCGGTAGTCGGCTATTATTCCTCCTCGCGCTGTCAGCGCGAGGAGAAAAAAAAAGAACTGATCACCGGCGGCCGTGATCGGGACATCAGTCCCGATCATGGCCTGCCCTGCCAGTGCCCACCTGCCTCCTGCCAGTGCCACCTCATTAATGTATAAGTGCCCCCCGTCAGTGCCACCCAGCAGTGCCCATAGTGCCACCCAGCAGTGCCCACAGTGCCACCCACCAGTGCCCACAATCTGCCTCAACAACGGTGCTGCACCCCAGTGCCACATATCCGTGCCCATCAGTGTCATCTACCAGTGCCCATCAGTGCCGCCCATCAGTGCCCAGCAGTGCCACCTATCAGAGCCACCTATAAGTGCCACCTA
This sequence comes from Lithobates pipiens, assembly GCF_037356315.1. Taxonomy (NCBI): domain Eukaryota; kingdom Metazoa; phylum Chordata; class Amphibia; order Anura; family Ranidae; genus Lithobates; species Lithobates pipiens. The sequence goes on along the minus strand of NW_027507764.1, from coordinate 4,624,488 downwards.
TCAGTGCCCATCAGTCCCATCTATCAGTGGTACCCATCAGTGGCCCTTAGTGCCACCCATCCGTGCCATCTTATCTGTGCCCATCTTTGCCCATCAGTGCCGCCTTATCTGTGCCCATCAGTACCGCCTTATCTGTGCCTATCAATGCCACCTTATCTATGCCTATTAGTGCCGCCTTAACTATGCCTATCAGTGCCCACCAATGCAGCCTATCAGTGCCTACCAGTGCAGCCTATCAGTGCCGCCTCATCAGCGCACTTCAATGAAGGAGAAAAATGACCTGTTTGCAAAATTTTATAACAAACTATTAAACATGATTTTTTTTTTTTGCATCTTTTTTTGTTTGTTTAGCAAAAAATAAAACTCCCAGCTGTAATTAAATACCACCAAAAGAAATCTCTATTTGTGGGAAAAAAATGATAAAAATGTCATTTGGGTACAGTGTTGTATGGCCGCGCAATTGTCATTCAAAGTGCATCAGCGCTGAAAGCTGAAAATTGGTCTGGGCAGGAGGGGGGTTTAAGTGCCCAGTAAGCAAGTGGTTAAAAAGGTTTTATTTTGCAGTAGTAACATCCAATCACACAGTCTCTCATGGGAACAGAGGGCACGGGGTGAAGAACTCGGGCACCTTGAACTGCAGGTCTAGCAAAGTCTCTACTTCCACCCAGAGAGTAGTAGTCCGTCGGGAAGACCGTCTGACCTAGTCTGCCGGAAAGTCCGGTCGTGTGTACGCTGCATAAGTGTAAAAAAAATCCCCCCAAAACTTTTTTGCGCCCCCCCTCACATTCACAAACGTAGGAATTTAAATAGATACAGTACACCGGGGGGGGGGGGGGGGGGGTGGTCTAATTCCCATGTTTGGGGGTTTTTATATAATCCTTTGGGATTTGGCAAAAAACTGCTTTGGCAGCAAAAGGGTTAACTTTTGCGTTGCGGGGGTTGGGAGGGGGGAGGGGGGGGGGTGGTGGCGGAGAACTGCAGGGTGTATTTTGTCTAATTTGCGGAGTTCAGCTTTAAACAAGTTGGTTACTAAAAAGAGAGACGACGACGACGTTCCGCTCGAAAGGAATTCCTATTTGCAGACTCGTTCTTGCCCCTTCCCCTTCCTGCTGGGAAAGCTGATATAAGGACAGTTGTAGGTGCTCACGGGTGAGCTGTATATATATATATATATATATATATATATATATATATATATATATATAAGATACATGCGATTCGTTTCAAGGAACGCACAGCTGCATTAAGCGGTCTTTCTATATCTGCATGGAGTTTGCAGCTAATGCTTCGCACCCTCTCGATGGGGTCTTCATGGCGGCTCCCCCTGACCCTGGCGACAGGTTGCGTCTGGCAGGAAAACGCCAGCCAACAATAACATATTTGGAGGTTAAATGCGCCGGCGACCCCCCTCGCTGTTTCCCATTTTCATTTCTGATCATTCAGCAAATTGAAAAAGGATCTTAAAACCTCTTAACGTGTACGTCTGTGGCTCCGGAGAAATTAGGTTGATAAGCAGCCACTTAATGGGGATTATCTGAAGGCAGATGATAATCACGTTTTCCGTAATAGCCTCTCCGGAGATAGGCGCGGGGACGGCGGAGGATTCTGGGTTTTACGGTTATGCTCTTTTTTTTTTTTTTTCCGGCTCCGATAAGTTAATATGAAAGGCCGTTTATAAACAACAAGGTTCGGGGGGGGGGTCACGGCAGAGGTTGGCCCCGCCATTGGCGCACATGCTAGCGAGATGTGCTTCTATTAACCTTCCTGGGTCTTGTTGCGCCAAGGCGATGAGCGGTGACACTGACCAATGGCGCGGCTAAAGGCCTGTCAGTCTTGGCCCATTCGGCGCTGTGTCACACGAGGGGTAGGGCTGGGTGGCAGGCCTTGCAAGAATCCCGGGCGCGCTGCCACCGCTTCACAAGAGACAAAGATGAATCTATCTGCTCACACAGCCCTTAATGACTGCAGAGCCCGGGCTGTAATTAATTGCATACGTAAGTGGACTGGATCAGCATGCTAAAGATGGCCAGCCGAGAGGAGTGCGCAGCATCCCAATGGCCCCCTAGGTGGGAAGGAGTTAAGTGGCCAGTTCCTGTTGACACTCCGGGGGGGGGGGGGGGGCCGAGCTCATTTCTGCCACTAGGGAAGCCAGGAAATATGGCAGAAGATGCTCTGAATAAGCAACCGAGGTTAATGTAAAAGGTGGTGGGAGATGGGATCTGCGATGGTGCGCTCTGAGAGACGTGCCGTCAGTCTGAAGAGCACTGCTGGCAAAAGAAGAGCTGCAGTCTAATGGAAAAAGCAGAACAGGGCTTAAAAGGGTCAGTCTGCCTAAAACTAAGAGAGTGGTAAACTTCCCAACTCCAGGCTCCAACCCCCTCCCCCAGTGGCCCCCGGAAACACCCCAACCCCCACCCTAGAGCCTTGTTTTCCTATACAGTCATCCATTTCCAATGACAGGCTGGATTCTCTTCTTCACCTGTTCTCTGGGCAGTCTTCTTCTTTGCCTATTCTCTGAGTCTGCTGTCCCTTCCCCTAGTTTCTGGGTTTCCTTCCTCTGTGCAGATTTTCTGGGTCTCCTTCCTCTTCTTCTATTCTCCGGGTCCCCTTCCTCTTCTCCTATACTCCGGGTCCCCTTCCTCTTCTCCTATACTCCGGGTCCCCTTCCTCTTCTCCTATACTCCGGGTCCCCTTCCTCTTCTCCTATACTCCGGGTCCCCTTCCTCTTCTCCTATACTCCGGGTCCCCTTCCTCTTCTTCTATTCTCCGGGTCCCCTTCCTCTTCTCCTATACTCCGGGTCCCCCTCCTCTTCTCCTATACTCCAGGTCCCCTTCCTCTTGACCTGTTCTCTGGGTCCTCTTCCTCTTCTCCTATACTCCGGATCCCCTTCCTCTATTCTGCGGGTCCCCTTCCTCTTCCCCTTTACTCTGGGTCCCCTTCCTCTTCTCCTATACTCTGGGTCCCCTTCATCTTCTCCTATATTCTGGGTCCCCTTCCTCTTCTCCTATACTCCGGGTCCCCTTCCTCTTCTCCTATACTCCGGGTCCCCTTCCTCTTCTCCTATACTCTGGGTCCCCTTCATCTTCTCCTATACTCTGGGTCCCCTTCCTCTTCTCCTATACTCTGGGTTCCTTTACTCTTCTCCTATACTCTGGGTTCCTTTCCTCTTCTCCTATACTCTGGGTTCCTTTCCTCTTCTCCTATACTCTGGGTCCCCTTCCTCTTCTCCTATACTTCGGGTCCTCTTCCTTATCTCCTATACGTTGGGTCCCCTTTCTCTTCTCCTATTCCCTGGGTCCTCCTTCCTCTTCTGCTATTCTCCAGGTCCCCTTCCTCTTCTCTGCATCTCCTTCTTCTTCTCCTATACTCTGGGTCCCATTCCTCTTCTCCTATACTCTGGGTCCCATTCCTCTTCTCCTATACTCTGGGTCCCATTCCTCTTCTCCTATACTCTGGGTCCCCTCCATCTTCTCCTATACTCTGGGTCCCCTTCCTCTTTCCCTGTTCTCTGGATGCTCTTTTTTCTCCTATTTCTTTTCTTATTCTCTGGGTTATCTTCCTCTTCATCTGTTCTCGGTTCTCTGGATCCTCCTTTTAGAATTTTCACTGGGCTCTCTTCCTAGTCATTGGTTCTGTGGGTTTTTCTTTTAGACCTTTTTTCGGGTCCTCTTCCTTGTCCGCTATTCTCTGTTCTCTGTGTCCTCTTCCTCCTACCAGCCATTCTCAACCAGGGTTCTGTAGAACCCTGGGGTTCCTCCAGAAGTTACTAGGGGGTTCCTTGTGTTGTGGTTGATTGACCATCTCTTTGTTTATTCCCACACAGTTGCAGGGCCAACACCACTTGTCCCAGTCAGAGGCATGACACCAATGATCTTTAGTGGTGGCATTTTGACCACCACTGTAGGGCTTTCTTCTGACCACCAATGTAAGGGGCATTTTTCCCACTGATGAATTGGTTTTAGCAGAAGTTCCTTGAGACCTTCATTTTTTTTTTTCAAGCATTTCTTTATGGTAAAAATGTTGAGAAAGGGCTCTCCTAGACTTTTCCATGGGTCCTCTTCACCTTTTCTCTGGGCCCCCTACTATTCTCTGGATGCTCCTCCTCTATTCTCTGGGTCCTCCTCCTCTATTCTCTGGGTCCTCCTCCTCTATTCTCTGGGGGCTCCTCCTCTATTCTCTGGGCCCTCCTCCTCTATTCTCTGGGTCCTCTCCCTCTATTCTCTGGGTCCTCCTCCTCTATTCTCTGGGTCCTCTCCCTCTATTCTCTGGGGGCTCCTCCTCTATTCTCTGGGTCCTCCTCCTCTTTTCTCTGGGTCCTCTCCCTCTATTCTCTGGGTCCTCCTTCTCTATTCTCTGGTTGCTCCTCCTCTATTCTCTGGGTCCTCCTCCTCTATTCTCTGGATGCTCCTCCTCTATTCTCTGGGTCCTCTCCCTCTATTCTCTGGTTGCTCCTCCTCTATTCTCTGGGTCCTCCTCCTCTATTCTCTGGGTCCTCCTTCTCTATTCTCTGGTTGCTCCTCCTCTATTCTCTGGGTCCTCCTCCTCTATTCTCTGGGTCCTCCTCCTCTATTCTCTGGGTCCTCTCCCTCTATTCTCTGGGTCCTCCTCCTCTATTCTCTGGGTCCTCCTCCTCTATTCTCTGGGTCCTCCTCCTCTATTCTCTGGGTCCTCCTCCTCTATTCTCTGGATGCTCCTCCTCTATTCTCTGGGTCCTCTCCCTCTATTCTCTGGTTGCTCCTCCTCTATTCTCTGGGTCCTCCTCCTCTATTCTCTGGGTCCTCCTCCTCTATTCTCTGGGTCCTCCTCCTCTATTCTCTGGATGCTACTCCTCTATTCTCTGGGTCCTCTCCCTCTATTATCTGGTTGCTCCTCCTCTATTCTCTGGGTCCTCCTCCTCTATTCTCTGGGTCCTCCTCCTCTATTCTCTGGGTCCTCCTTCTCTATTCTCTGGTTGCTCCTCCTCTATTCTCTGGGTGCTCCTCCTCCTCTTAGCTACAACTATATTTCTTGGTGTAGTGACATCATATATCCATGTATACTAGGATAGTAGATGTGTGAGGATAAACACACAGCTGACATTCCTTTCAATAATTCAGCACAGTTTCAAGGAAATGTGAAAAACAATGAAAATTATGAACCAATTCTACCAGGGAACGTTTTCAGTTAGTTTCCCGACCATTAACCCAATAACTACCAATTATTTCTTTAGGGTGTGTCCAATTATTTCTGTGGGGTGTGTCCAATTATTTCTTTGGGGTGTGTCCAATTATTTCTTTGGGGTGTGTCCAATTATTTCTTTAGGGTGTGTCCAGTTATTTATTTGGGGTGTGTCCAATTATTTATTTGGGGTGTGTCCAATTATTTCTTTGGGGTGTGTCCAATTATTTATTTAGGGTGTGTCCAATTATTTATTTGGGGTGTGTCCAATTATTTCTTTAGGGTGTGTCCAATTATTTATTTGGGGTGTGTCCAATTATTTCTTTAGGGTTTGTCCAATTATTTCTTTGGGGTGTGTCCGATTATTTCTTTAGGGTGTGTCCAATTATTTATTTGGGGGGTGTCCAATTATTTATTTAGGGTGTGTCCAATTATTTCTTTAGGGTGTGTCCAATTATTTCTTTGGGGGGTGTCCAATTATTTATTTAGGGTGTGTCCAATTATTTCTTTAGGGTGTGTCCAATTATTTCTGTGGGGTGTGTCCAATTATTTCTTTAGAGTGTGTCCAATTATTTCTGTGGGGTGTGTCCAATTATTTCTTTAGAGTGTGTCCAATTATTTCTGTGGGGTGTGTCCAATTATTTCTTTGGGGTGTGTCCAATTATTTATTTGGGGTGTGTCCAATTATTTCTTTGGGTGTGTCCAATTATTTATTTAGGGTGTGTCCAATTATTTCTTTGGGGTGTGTCCAATTATTTCTTTGGGGTGTGTCCAATTATTTATTTAGGGTGTGTCCAATTATTTTTTTGGGGGGTGTCCAATTATTTCTTTAGGGGTGTCCAATTATTTATTTAGGGTGTGTCCAATTATTTTTTTGGGGGGTGTCCAATTATTTCTTTAGGGGTGTCCAATTATTTATTTAGGGTGTGTCCAATTATTTTTTTGGGGGGTGTCCAATTATTTCTTTAGGGTGTGTCCAATTATTTCTTTGGGTGTGTCCAATTATTTATTTAGGGTGTGTCCAATTATTTCTTTGGGGGTGTCCAATTATTTCTTTGGGTTGTGTCCAATTATTTCTTTAGGGTGGGTCCAATTATTCTGTGGGGTGTTTCCAATTATTTCTTTAGGGTTTGACCAATTATTTATTTAGGGTGGGTCCAATTATTTCTTTGTGATGTGTCCAATTATTTCTTGGGGGTGTGTCCAATTATTTCTTTGCGATGTGTCCAATTATTTCTTTGGGGTGTGTCCAATTATTTCTTTGGGGTGTGTCCAATTTCTTTAGGGTTTGACCAATTATTTCTTCAGGGGGTGTGTCCAATTATTTCTTTAGGGTTTGACCAATTATTTCTTCAGGGGGTGTGTCCAATTATTTCTTTAGGGTTTGTCCAATTATTTCTTTGGGGTGTGTCCAATTATTTCTTTACCCCACTGCTTGATAATTATGAATCTTTTATGTACTGCGTAAACACCTCTTTCCTCCCCCAATGCCTGAAATATGAGACCGCCAAAGCTGCCTTATGTAAGGAGGAGATGATGATGACGATGATGGGAATTGATATAAAGGGGGCATCTTTATTCAATAAGAAGGGCAGTAGACATGGCCCACCCTCCATGATCATTGCATAGAGAAGTACAGAGACCCGGTGATAACGTCACTTGGGCTAAAAACAAGTATCTAATGAAAGCAAAACGTTTTTTTAAAAATGTAATTTTCGGCTTTAACTCAATGCAAAATAATTGGCGTCCGTTAAGCACTGTGAACGGTGACGGCGAGCTCCACGTAGCAGCAAACCTCTCATTACAGCCGTCCAGTAAATGACTCTGCTGAGACGTCTCTCCGGCGGAAATAGCGCTGCGATTTTCCTGGGTTTGTGCTGACGCGCCCGTCACATGCAGGTGTCTCAGGTTCACGGCTCGGAGCCAAGGTCATCCGCGGAATGGAAATGTATTTTCAGGATCAACTTAACATCGCCCCCCGGGGGGGGGGGAGTACAGTCAGGAAGGTTTTGCCCCCTAAGCCTTGTGACCCCCCCCCACCCCCACCCTCCCCCCGGCCTGCGAAAATCCTGGCTGGCATGCCAAGTAGCCGAAAGCGCTTAGAATTCTGAGGAATAGAAATCGAGCGCTCGGACTTCCGATGAGGAAAGAGAAGACTGGAGGGAAAAAAAAAATGAAAGACTTGTCCTAAGGAAGCAGAAACGCCTCTTTTACGGGATTTTGATAAGGGCCCCCCCCCCTCCCTCCTATAAATGTCCCTCCATGTTAACCTGTCCGTCCATGCAGGGAGAAAAAAAAAAATCACTTGCGCATTCTGAAGAGGAGCTAAAAAAACACACAGAACGCACATGAACGCAAAGCGCATTCACAAGTTAAGACATTCTAACAATCAGAATAAATGATTGTTCTGCCCAATAGATTGCATTAACGTGAAACGCGTAAACATGCATTAAGGTGCGGAAATATGTCATGCGAAAACGCGTTTTTTACTTGTTTTTTTTTCTGTTGCTTTTGTATTTTAGAATATACTAAAAACAGCAACAGATTTTTGTTGTTTTTTTTTTTTTTTATATATTTTTTTGTTTGTTTACTGATCTGTATGCAGCACAAATGTATTAGCCTGTGTGCAGGGGCGGAGTGACAACTCATGGGGCCCCCGGGGCAATAGGAGATTATGGGGCCCCCAGGCAATCAGAGATTATGGAGCCACACAGTATACACACACAGAATACAATCACACAGTATACACACACACACAGTATACACACACACACACAGTATACAATCACACAGTATACACAAACACACACAGTATACAATCACACAGTATACACAGACATGTTTCTATTGGCTGAGAAGGTACTGGAGAGGTGGGGCAGCTATAATCTCGGGATTTTTAGACCAAAAGGATGTCGGGAAGGGACATTTCAGAGTCAGATGTAAAAAAAACACAGATTTTTACATACTGTCCCTGGTTTTACTGAGGCTGGCAACCCTGATGGGGCCCCCTAGTGGCCCAGGGGGCCCCTCGGGCAGTGCCCGAGTGGCTGACTGGTCAGTCCACCCCTGGCTGTGTGTAATCGATCTATAAGCACGACAGACTCCATTTACACTGGACATGTGCGATTCGTTTCGTCCTGAATTAATATCCGGACAAATTTTTCGTTATTCAGAGATTCGGATGTATCCAAATACCTCGAATTACAATATGGGTCCTATAAAGACCTATTTAGTCTTTGTTTGAGTAAAGTTATGAGAAATCTCCACAGACAATTCACGTCCACCCCCCCTCCCCCCCCCCCCAAAAAAAAAAAAAGGAGTTGAGCTTTGGGAAGGAAGGCTAATCAACATTCCTGTTATAGAAATGTCCACTAGGTGGAGCACTTACGGATATACATATGTAATGTGATAATTAAGATAAGGAACAGGAAGTATGTCAAAGGGCTCTTGCACATGGACCACTTAAAATGCAATTTTTTTTTAACTATATTTTCGTTTATTATAATAACATTTGGATTTTATTTATAAATAAGATTAGAAAATGTGGGAATGTGCTCCACTAGATGGAGCGCATTCCTGTTATAGAAATGTCCACTAGATGGAGCGCATTCCTGTTATAGAAATGTCCACTAGATGGAGCGCATTCCTGTTATAGAAATGTCCACTAGATGGAGCGCATTCCTGTTATAGAAATGTCCACTAGATGGAGCGCATTCCTGTTATAGAAATGTCCACTAGATGGAGCACTTATGGATATACATATGTAATGTGATAATTAAGATAAGGAACAGGAAGTATGTCAAAGGGCTCTTGCACATGGACCACTGAAAATTACTTTTTTTTAAACGATATTTTCGTTTATTATAATAACATTTGGATTTTATTTATAAATAAGATTAGAAAATGTGGGAATGTGCTCCACTAGATGGAGCGCATTCCTGTTATAGAAATGTCCACTAGATGGAGCACTTATGGATTTAGATATGTAATGTGCTAATTAAAACAGGGAACAGGAAGTGCAAATGTAACAATTGCATCAATGTTGCAATAAAAAAATCCTAGTTTCTGAGGAAGGCTAATTACATTCCTGTTATAGAAATGTCCACTAGATGGAGCACTGTTATAGAAATGTCCACTAGATGGAGCACTTACGGATTTAGATATGTAATGTGATAATTAAAACAGGGAACAGGAAGTGCAAATGTAACAATTGCATCAATGTTGCAATAAAAAAATCCTAGTTTCTGAGGAAGGCTAATCACATTCCTGTTATAGAAATGTCCACTAGATGGAGCACTTATGGATTTATATATGTAATGTAACAATTAAAACAGAACAGGAAGTACAAATGTAACAATTGCATCAGTGTTATAATAAAAAAAAAAATCCTAGTTTCCGAGGAAGGCTAATCACATTCCTGTTATAGAAATGTCCACTAGATGGAGCACATTCCTGTTATAGAAATGTCCACTAGATGGAGCACATTCCTGTTATAGAAATGTCCACTAGATGGCGCACCTTCGGATTTAGATATGTAATGTGATAATTAAAACAGGGAACAGGAAGTGCAAATGTAACAATTTCACCAATGTTGCAATTAAAAAAAATCCTAGTTTCTGAGGAAGGTTAATATAACATTCCTGTTATAGAAATGTCCACTAGATGGAGCACTGTTATAGAAATGTCCACTAGATGGCGCACTTACGGTTTTAGATATGTAATGTGATAATTAAGGAAATACAAATGTAACAATTGCATCAATGTTGCAATAAAAAAAAAAATCCTAGTTTCTGAGGAAGGCTAATCAAAAAAAAAATTCTAATTTCCCAAATAAATTGTTTCTAATGGCTCTTGTACATGGGATGCCTAAAAACACAATTTTTTTTTTTTAAATGCAATTTTAATTTCTTATAATAAAATTTTAAATTGTATGCATAAGATTAGCCATAGGTGGTACCTATAAAGTGCTATTAGTTTGTGTTTGAAGGGAATTTTTACTATGGCGATCTATACAAAGCGTTCATAAGGAATTCACTGTTATTTTTCATCACTTCCTCTCCAAAAAAACATTTTTTATGTGGGGGGAGGGGCTAGTAACATCTCTGAAGATCTCTGAAGATACAAGATGATAGTTCAGTGACCTACAGAAGGTCATCATGTATTACCTGGACTTTCCGTGTTCCATCTTCAGGCATGCTATAGAAGGACAGGTGCTCTTTTCAACACAAGCCACGTCACATGACCCGAAGCAAAAGATTTACCGCGGCGTGGCACAGACGGTCAGTCAAACGTGAAGAAGAAAAATCACAGCCCATCATCTCCTTCTTCCCTTAAATGGAAATGATGATTTTTATTCCGATTTAAATTCCCATTTTGTCATTTACGGGTCAGCGTGTTAAGTGGAAAAGGTTCCCGCGCCACAAATGCCAGCGCCGCAGATATCGCTAAAAATGGGACGTGTCACTCGTTTAATAAATGGCCTACTGATGAGGCATTAATTCAAATAAGCCGGGAGGGAGGTCAGTAGAGGTCGCGCATTTTTTTTCCCCGCTGCGTCCGTACGTAGAATTAAGGGTGTTTTGCCAAAAACGCTGGAAGGGGAAGTGATAGATGGGCGCGCCTTTAAAGAGCGAGGTAATGGCGAAAGCAAAGCGCGTATTTTCCTGATCCCGCTCGTAGGGAAGGACGGTCGGCTATATAAACATCTCCACAAAGCCGAGGTGTGAAGAGGGTTTTTTTTTTTTTTTCCCGCTGAGTGCGCCGAAGCATTTTAAAATGTCGCTCTTACGGCGGCGGAGCCTTTTGATGAAAGCTCTTAATGGTTTGCCGTTAGAAAAGCAAAATAACAAAAAAAAAAAAAACCCATTGTAGTGGTACGAGGACCGTTATTACGCCGCAAACAAAGCCCGCGCCGAGAAGAGCAGCCATTTTGGCAGATGAAAGCAAATGAACAAAACAGGCCGCAGATTAGCCCGGAAAATATCCGCCTGAAATGGAGAGAAAAGGAACAAAATAATGTGGACGTCCCACATAGGTTCCGCTTTTGAAGTGGAAGATTTAAAGGAAAACTCCATCCGAGGAGCTGAAAGGACATTTAGAAACATACATAAGCGCTGGGCTACAGCGAGAAAGAGATTGGAAAAGTCGTTTTTTAAATAGCATTTTTATGATTACGCTACATGGGATGGGTGACTACACCTTCTGTATGCTCTGTGCCACTGCCCCACCTCCTGCTCTGCCTCCTGCCCGCCTCCTGATCCGCCTCCTGCTCTGCCTCCTGCTCTGCCTCCTGCCCCGCCTTCTGATCCGCCTCCTGATCTGCCTCCTGCCCCACCTCCTGATCCGCCTCCTGCTCTGCCTAATCCCCCGCCTCCTGTCCCGCCTCCTGCCCCGCCTCCTGATCCGCCTCCTGCTCCGCCTCCTGCCCCGCCTCCTGATCCGCCTCCTGCTCTGCCTCCTGCCCCACCTCCTGCCTCAGAACAATCTCCAAATAACAGATCCATCTGTGAACTGATAAAAGGATCCTCTGGAGCCCTCTGCCCCGCCTCCTGATCCGCCTCCTTCTCTGCCTCCTGCCCCCCTCTTGATCCACCTCCTGCTCTGCCTCCTGCTCTGCCTCCTGCCCCGCCTCCTGCCCCGCCTCCTGCCTCAGAGCAATCTCCAAATAACAGATCCATCTGTGAACCGATAAAAGGATCCTCTGGTGCCCCTAGCACCTCACTACAGCACTGCAGAGCACAAGAGTAAGATAGAGCCAAGAGATTGCGAAGTATCGCAAAGAGTTCAAGGGTCAGGAGTACTGTAAGTAATAAATAGAGTTCAGGGGTCAGGAGTACTGTAAGTAATAGAGTTCAGGGGTCGGGATTTAGTAATAAATAGAGTTCAGGGGTCAGGAGTACTGTAAGTAATAGAGTTCAGGGGTCAGGAGTACTATAAGTAATAGAGTTCAGGGGTCAAGAGTACTATAAGTAATAGAGTTCAAGGGTCAGGAGTACTGTAAGTAATAGAGTTCAGGGGTCAGGATTAAGTAATAAATAGAGTTCAGGGGCCAGGATTACATAACACACAGAGTTCAAAGGTCAAGACTAAGTAATACATAGAGTTCAAGGGTCAAGATTAAGGAACTAACAGAGTTCAGGGGTCAGGATTAAGTAATAAATAGAGTTTAGGGGCCAGGATTACATAATACAGAGTCCACGGGTCAAGATTTGAGAAACTAACAGAGAACAGAGTTCAGGGGTTAGAAGTAAGTAACACATAGAGTTCAGGGGTCAGGATTGAATCACACACAGTGTTCAGGGGTCAGGATTAAGGAGCTAACAGAGATCAGGGGTCAGGAGTAAGTAATAAGTAGAGTTCAGGGGTCAGGAGTAAGTAATAAGTAGAGTTCAGGGGTCAGGAGTAAGTAATAAGTAGAGTTAAGGGCACAGGAGTAAGTAATAAGTAGAGTTCAGGGGTCAGGAGTAAGTAATAAATAGAGTTCAGGGGCCAGGATTACATAACACACAGAGTTCAAAGGTCAAGACTAAGTAATACACAGAGTTCAAGGGTCAAGATTAAAGTGGTTGTAAACCCTTACAACCAATTTTGACCTACAGGTAAACCTAGATTAAGGTTTACCTGTAGGTCCAAGAAATATCTCCTAAACCCACACGGTTTAGGAGATATTTGCCGAAAGACAGTCAGTGGCGATACGCCACGAGTGGCGGCTCCCGTGCGCATGCGCGGGAGTGACGGCTTCGCCAAATCACAGCGGCGGAGCAGCAAGATCCACCGAGTAGATGGATGCCCCGGACTACAGGGGACAGCGGTGACTTCGCTGGCTCCTGTGTCAGGTAAGTGACACATAATGACTACTATGCGATGCGATGCGATGCGATGCATAGTAGTCCATTATGCTTTACCTTTGCAGGGAATCAAAGAGGAAGTAAACCCATCAGGGTTTACTTCCTCTTTAAGGAACTAACAGAGTTCAGGGGTCAGGATTAAATAATACATAGAGTTCAGGGGTCAGGATTAAGTAATACATAGAGATTGGGGGTCAGGATTATGACACATACACAGATCAGGGGTGAGGATCAAGTAGCATACAGAGTTCCGGGGTCACGAATAAGTAACACACATAAGTCATTGGTCCAGATTAGGTAACAAACATAATTCAGGGGTCAGGATTACATAATGCACAGAGTTGAGGGGTCAGGAGTAGGTAATAAAGTTCAGGGGTCATTCTGGTATCTCAACAGTATTGACTCTTATTAATCATAAAATGTTACTGTACATGTTTATTGTATTCTGTCTCTTTTCTCCAATACAATACTTGAACAAGAAAGTTCAGGGGTCAAGATTAGGTAACGTACAGAGTTCAGCAGTCAGGTGCAACTAATGCACAGAGTTCAGGGGTCAGAAATAAGCAACACTCAGTGTTCAGGAGTCAGGATTAAGTAACGTACAGAGTTCAGGCCCTGAACTCTGTGTGTTACCTAATCCTGACCCCGGAATTCTGTTATCTAAATCCTGACCCCTGATCTTTGTGCATTATTTACTCCTGACCCCTGATCTTTGTGCGTTAGTTATTCCTGACCCCTGACATTTGTGCGTTACTTACACCTGATGCCTGATCTCTGTGCATCACTTACTCCTGACCCCTGATCTTTGTGCGTTAGTTACTCCTGACCCCTGAGCTCTGTGCAATAGTTACTTCTGACCCCTGAGCTCTGTGCAATAGTTACTTCTGACCCCTGAGCTCTGTGCATTAGTTACTCCTGACCCCTGAGCTCTGTGCAATAGTTACTTCTGACCCCTGAGCTCTGTGCATTGGTTACTCCTGACCCCTGATCTCTGCACATTAGTTACTCCTGACCTCTGATCTCTGCACATTAGTTACTCCTGACCCCTGAGCTCTGTGCATTAGTTTCTCCTGACCCCTAAACTATGTGCATTAGTTACTCCTGACCCCTGAGCTCTGTGCATTAGTTACTCCTGACCCCTGATCTCTGTGCATTAGTTACCCCTGACCCCTGATCTCTGCACATTAGTTACTCCTGACCTCTGATCTCTGCACATTAGTTACTCCTGACCGCTGAGCTCTGTGCATTAGTTACTCCTGACCCCTAATCTCTGTGCATTAGTTACTCCTGACCCCTGATCTCTGTGCATTAGTTCCTCTTGACTGTTGAACTCTGTGTGTTACATAATCCTGACCCCAAAATTCTGTTACCTAATCCTGCCCCCTGAACTTACAATGGTGAAATGACACTGTACATAAAGAAGAAGTTGCATTACCCTGGTAGGAGATGACTGACCCAGTGAGAACCATAATGAATAAACCTAAAAAGATTGGAATTGCTCAGAAAATCTGCAGTAGACGTGTTTTCTCTTCGTGGGTAAAGGTCTTCCTGCAGACGAGATCTCTGCGAATATTCAGGGGTGAAATGCTGCCGAGTCTCCTTATATCGGCGGATCAAGCGTGGCATCTGTGACTCCAAAAGGGGGGCATCTTTTGTCAGAGAAGTCTCTGCAGCCGACACATGACAGACATAGGAGACGCCCGTCAAACGTGAGATGTCGATGAGTAATCTGCGGGACGTTTTGACATAACAGGCGGGTTTTTCATGGATGAGGCATCATTCACATGGCACTCAGTGTAACAGACACACGGGCCGCGCCAGTTTTCTTCCAGTGCGACAACAAGTTCATTCGTGGCATTTTGTCTTCTTAGAATTCACCTTTGTCGCAACATTCAGAATTTATTTATTTTATTATTGGAAGGACTTACTGTATAATCTTTTTATTGCACTCAGTCACGTCTTGGAAGCTCCTTTTTTTTACTTATTCATGCGTTATGCTATAGAGGTATGCAGGGCTGGACTTACCATTGGGCTTCACTGGGCTCAAGCCCATGGGCCCCCGCCCGATAGGGGGCCCCGCCGAGATACATAGCCGAGTGTACTCGGCTTGGCTCGGCTCACAGTCCCGCCCAGTCCCGCCCTATGATGGACATAACACAGGGAGTGGGCGTCACTGTGAACCGAGCCGAGTACACTCGGCTACTCTCGGCTCCGCTCGGGACTGCGAGAGGACCCGAGAGCCACCAAGAGGATCCGAGAGCCACCAAGAGGACCTGAGAGCCGTCAAGATACACAGGACTCTGTAGCTCAGTGGCACCATTTTTAAATTTCCCTCCTAAAAGTTTTTTTTCCTTAAAATCTCTCCTAAACTTGGGGTGCGCGTTATACACCGATAAATACGGTAATGTATAGAAGGTAGGGCCCAAAAGTGACTAAAGCCCAGGGGTCCCCACCACCCTAAGTCCTGCCCTGGAGGTATGCTATATAGCTAAATGTGTATGGACCCTCCTCCCAATGATGGAGTTCAGCGAAGGGTCCTGGTAATACTCCATCAAACAAAGACTTTGTAGACCATGGGTGTCCAACCTGCAGCTTTTCAGCTGTTACGGAACTACAGGACCCATGAGGCATTGCGAGGAAAGTCCCATAAGGCACTGCAAGGCTGACAGTTGCAAACATGACACCCAAAGGCATAGAAAATTATGGAACTTGGCTCTCAAAGGCAGAGACATGATGAGACTTATAGTTCTTCAACAGCTGGAGGGCCGCAGGTTGGACACCCATGTTGTAGACCAGCCTTTCTCAACCTTTTCAACACAGAGGAACCCTTGAAATAGTTCTCCGGTCTCGGGGGAACCCCTGCTAAAAATTAGAAATCTACAACTCATGATAGATTGGTGTGATGGTCAGTGGGAAGAATGGTCCTTACACTTGTGGTGATTGGGAAGAATTACCCCCTTACAGATAGCTAAAAAGATCAATGGTGTCGATGGAAACTTATCCGAGAGGCAGAAATGGCCCAATGCTGAAGGAACCCCCTACAACCTCTGGAGGAACCCTGGTTGAGAATCACTGTTGTAGACCATTGTGCTCTTCCATACTTGTGGTAACCATTTGGTGAAGACCCTTTTCTGTCCCCCCCCCGTGTACAAAATCAGCTCCATTAAGACATGGTGTGACCAGTTTGGTGTGGAGGAACTCAAGTGTCCTGCACAGAGCCCTGACCTCATCCCTACTGATCACCTTTACGACGAGTTGTAACACTAACTGAAAGCCATGTCCTCTCGTCCAACATCAGTACCTGACATCACAAATGGCCACAAATTCCCAAAGTCTTGTGGAAAGCCTTCCCAGAAGAGTGGAGGGTGCTATAGACACAAAGGAAGGCATCTCCATATTAGTAGTCATGGAACAAATTTATAATACCTGCCATGGTTTTTGGAATGAGCTCCATAAAGACATAGTTTGACCAGTTTTGGTAAGGAGGACCTTGAGTGTCTTGTACAGAGCCCTGACCTCAACTCTAGTGAGCCAGGTCTTCTCATCCAATATCAGTACCTGACCTCACAAATGGGCACAAACTCCCACAGACAGCCTCCAAAATCTTGTTGAAAGCCTTCCCAGAAGAGTGTAGAATAACATCACCACAACGAGGGGGAACAATTCCCCCCAACATAATCATGACCATGGTTTTAGATTGGGATGTTCAGCAAGCTCATATAGGTGTGATGACCAGGTGTCTACAAAACTTTGGCTATATAGTGTAACCAAGTAAAGTAGGTTGGTTGGTTTTCCTCTACTCTACATGTGTATAAGTTCCCAAAAACTTACTATAAAATCTTATAGAAAGCCTTCTCAGAAGTGGGAAGGATGTTATAGCCATAGTGAATGGGGAATCTCCATATTGATGACCATGGATGGGGGTTGGGAGGAAACTCTATGTCCCAGAATCCCATTGCACTCCACTCTAGTGCTTCCTTCAGTACACTGTTTCCTCCAGTCTGGACCTTCAGATATCAGATATTACAGCTGCATATTACAATCAAGAACTAGGCATGACTCGTTTTGGCTGCTAACTGGAACATGAACTGTTTATTTGAACAAAGGCACGCAAATATACACTTAGGAGACAATCCCCCCTCCTTTGCAGAATGAAACAGGGCGAGGTAGACTTTAACTCCACCAGTAGCATGGCACAGGTGTATTCAAACTTCTCATCAGTAGACCGTCTTTGGGAGGGGCTGCTGGAGAAATCCCCCCCCCCCCTACAGCTAATCCACAAGACATATACAACCCATAATAGGTTGCTCCCAAGGCAGAGACAAACAATAAAACAATGGGAAACAGCCACACCTCAAAATGATCTAGTAAAGAGTATATAATAGTATGAGACAATATTTATATATATATATATATATATATATATATATATATACACAGGGCCGTTTTTAAGGCAGGGCAAACGGGGCAGCTGCTCATCCCTTGAGGTTTTAGTCCTTTGCTGTGTCCCAATATCTCAGTGTGAAGTGCTGCTACTAATGCTGCCCAGCTCTGCCCTATTGTTGTGTACAGATGACTCACCTGCAGACCCTGTGTTTACATGTAAATAACTGGCATTCATATATAAATAGGGACAGCATTCATATGTAAATAGGGGATATCATTCCCCCCTCAGGGGGGGCATAATATGTATATTTTGCCCCCCTGAGGTCATATCCACAGTAAATCATGTGCTGTAACCTCTAGAAACTAATCAGTGAGCTGTAATGTGTGCTGTAACCTCTAGAAACCAGTCAGTGGGCGGTAATGATATGCTGTAACCTCTGGCTACCAATCGCAATAGCTGCCTGATTCAGTCTGATAAACTGATTTTCAGTCTAGCTGCTATTTATTGTATGTCTCAGAGCAGGTGGAGAGCAAAACTGCATGGGGGGGGGGCCCAAAAAAAGTTTTGCCCGGGGTCCAATCAATATTAAAGATGGCCCTGTTAATATATATATATACACAATATTCCAGTGTGGTTGTACAGTGAGTCTGACTAGTGCAGATCAGACTGGGGTTCGCGGTCACCCTGTGCCCCTAATAGACACAGGGTGACTTACACATAGGAGGGGCCAGGGGAGCTGAACAAGGAGATTCCAGAGCTCTTCAAGTTAAGCTGGGTTCCACAAGCCCCCCACCTAAAGTAACACCCTTCACAAATCTCCCCTTTCGGCATAAGACTAAACACACAAGGAGACCCCCAAACAGGTTGACCTTGAAGTTAGTCTGTAGTTCCAGTCCCCCAATGCCCATACCCACATAGTACCCCAAACACATTGTCCCAAACAGAGGGTTACTCACCTAGCCAACCTCTGCCTCTCTCGTAGAACATACCCGCTGCTGGTTTGGAAGTGTCGACTTGTCCTTCCCCCTGGAGTCCTTTCAACCGCTGGAGAAAAGACAGGTTGACTCCGTCAGGATGTTGGGAATCTGGGCCGACTGCCCAGCATCCCTGAGGTATACAGGTGGAGACTGAAGTCCCCTCCACTGTTACTAGATGAACAGCCCTCAGTATTTGCAGAGCAAGGCTGACATCCTCCTGTCCCAACGCCGGACCTTTTTCTGGAGTTGGGTCAGTGGAGACCGAAGTCCCATCCACTACTACAGGAATTCAATCAAACTCTATATTAAGGACCACGGAAGTGTGTGTGTGTGTGTGTGTGGGGGGGGGGGGGCAACTCTGTATTAATGCCCATGGTTTTGGAATGTCATGTCCAGCGGGGTTCATCATATAGGTGTGAGGGTCAAGTATCCATAACTGTTGTCCATAGAGTGTACTTCTGTGCTCAGGATCATAATGTTAATGCGTAATGCTAATATATGACCTATTGCAGTGATGGCGAACCTTGGCACCCCAGATGTTTTGGAACTACATTTCCCATGATGCTCATACACTTTGCATTGTAGTTGAGCATCATGGGAAATGTAGTTCCAAAACATCTGGGGTGCCAAGGTTAGCCATCACTGACCTATTGCTTCATATGATGTGAGTATAGTTGATTGGGTCAATGAGTTTATTGATTGGGTCCATTGGGGCGATGGACGTGGCGGAGAAACTCCATATAAATGTCCATGAGTGTTGAGTGGCAACTCTATATTAAGGACTATGGAAGTTGGGGGGGCAACTCCGTATTAAGGGCCCTGGGGGTTTAGTGGTAACTTTATATTAAGGACCATGGAAGTTGGGGGGTAACTCTGTAATAATGGCCATGGGGGGTTGTGTAGCAACTCCACATTAAGGACTATGGAGTTGGGTGGGCAACTCCATAGTAATGGCCATGGTTTTGGAATAGGATGTCCAGAAAGCTCATCTAGGTGTGAGGGTTGGTGTGTAAGCGTCAGGTGTCCATAACTGTTGTCCATAGAGTGAACTTCTGTACTCAGAATCATGATGCGTAATGCTCATATATGACCTATTTCTTCATATGACTTGAGTATAGTTGATTGGGTCAATGAGTTTATTGATTGGGTCCATTGGGGCGATGGACGTGGCGGGGAAAATCCATATAAATGTCCATGAGTGTTGAGTGGCAACTCTATATTAAGGACCATGGAAGTTGGGGGGCATCTCCGTATTAAGGGCATGGGGGTTGGGGGGTAACTCTATATTAAGGACCGTGGAAGTGTGGGGGGGGGGGTGGAAACTCCATATTAGTGGCCATGAGAGGTTGTGTAGCAACTCTATATTAAGGAATATGGAGGTGGGTGGGCAACTCCATAGTAATGGCCATGGTTTTTGAATAGGACCTCCAGCGAGCTCATCTAGGTGTGAGGGTCAGGTATGTGAGGGTCAGGTGTCCATAGAGTGTACTGCGATTTGGTAATGCTGTCCTATTGATTCATGCGACGTGAGTTTTATTGATTGGGTCCACTTTAACGTGGGGTGCCCCAAAAAAAAAAAAAAAGTCAGCAGCTACAAATACTGCAGCTGCTGACTTTTAATAATCGGACACTTACCTGTCCCAGGGTCCAGCGATGCGGGGGAACGAAGCCCCCCCCCTTTATTCCATGCTCCGCTCGCGGCGCCGTCATTCGTACTGTGGGCACCCGGCTGTGGCTTCACGCCGCACAGTCATCTAGGACACGTGACAGGTCCCAGATGACTGTGCGGCGCAAGGGGAAGTGATGTCACCAGCCCGGGCAAGGAAGAAGGCAGACTACGAGGGGCCCCCTAGCAACAGGTATTTAGAGGTGAGTAAAAAATTATTTTTTTCCAATTTTTTTTTTTTTTTTAAGATTTTTAAACACTTTTTTATTTTTTGGTGGCAACACCACTTTAAGAAACGTACAAATTCACCCAAAATCTATTAGGAAAAGAGGAGCGCGGTTTATGTAATTTTGAAGGGTACATAAACGGAGATAAATATATCAAATGTTATGCAGACAGCATAATAGAACACGAATCTGATCTATATACTGCATAATTTTGGAGATTGGTGAATGGCACTTTGACAGAAAGATATTATTGAGGCAGATGGAACCAGATAAATGTTTTAAAAAAAAAAAATGCCTGAATTCAAAAAGCCCAAATTGCCTAGAAGTTCTCGATTTGATTAAAATATTTGATTTAACATAATTTGCTACTAGAAGTTTAAGGGGAAACTGTAAAGGTGTTTGATCCTTTGGTTTTAGATGTTTTTTTTATACGGATTAAAGACAAACTAAACTCTCTCAATCAGGGGCGTTGCTGGGTCTACAAAAGATCTGGGGGTAGAGCCCATAGCAGTGTACTAAAGAAAGTCTTACGCCTGGGTGGGCATACACATGTATATATAGTAATATACGTGTGTGTGTGTATATATATATCCCCAGAGAGCCCCCCTTACATCAGGGTCCCCAGAGAGCCCCCCCCCCCTTACATCAGGGTTCCCAGAGAGCCCCCCTTACATCAGGGTCCCCAGAGAGCCCCCCTTACATCAGGGTCCCCAGAGAGCCTACCCCTTGCATCAGGGACCCAGAGAGCCCCCCTACATCAGGGTCCCCAGAGAGCCCCCCTTACATCAGGGTCCCCAGAGAGCCTACCCCTTGCATCAGGGACCCAGAGAGCCCCCCTACATCAGGGTCCCCAGAGAGCCCCCCTTACATCAGGGTCCCCAGAGAGCCCCCCTTACATCAGGGTCCCCAGAGAGCCCCCCTACATCAGGGTCCCCAGAGAGCCCCCCTTACATCAGGGTCCCCAGAGAGCCTACCCCTTGCATCAGGGACCCAGAGAGCCCCCCTTACATCAGGGTCCCCAGAGAGGCCCTCTTACATCAGGGTCCCCAGAGAGCCCCCCCCCCTTACATCAGGGTCCCCAGAGAGCCCCCCCTTACATCAGAGTCCCCAGAGAGCCCCCCACATACATCAGGTTTCCAAAAGAGCTCCCTTTACATCAGGGTCCCCAGAGAGCCTCCCCCTTGCATCAGGGTCCCCAGAGAGCCCCCCACTTACATCAGGGTCCCCAGAGAGCCTCCCCTCCCCTTGGGTACCCCTGCAGAGACTTGGGGCTATGGGCCCCAGATTCGGGGCTATAGCCCCAAAAGCCACCCCCTAGCAACGCCACTGCTCTCAATCAACATTGACTATATGTAATCCATATCCTGCTAGCAATATTAAATAGAGAGGAAAGGAGATTATACTTCTCTTTTTTTTTACATTTATTTAGTTGCTTCCTGGTTTCTGACCTGGGCTAAAATGATGTCATACATCTCAGGAGCCTTCATGGGAGGAGGGGGCTTTTTCAACTAAGCACACCCTCCTGCCTGCATGCGTGAGCTAAGGGCAGATGGACTCTAGGAAGTAAATGCTACACAAATAATCTGCTCTTACTCAAGATGGCCGCAGCTAGAAATGCTAGAAGGGGAAGAAGTGATTTGATTTTGATATTTGATTAATCACATTTGTTGCTTGACAGAGCCAGCAGCATTAGTTGCACCGTTAAAATCCCTTTCGCCAAACTTTGTAAATTTCTACATATCAAAACAGGTTACAAAAAAAACATAAGAAAAAAAAGCACACAACAGGTTAAACAGTTTGCATGACATAAAAAAGTGTTACTCTCCGGTACAAAGTGGTCTCCGGTACCCAACGCGTTTCTGGTTTAAGCACCTTCGTCAGGGGTATTTGATGAGAGTATATACAACACTAGATTTGTCTTACATGGAAAACGTTCCACCATGCAACTTATAAACAGATAAAGGAGGCACTGCCAGCGGGGGGTGCCGCGGAGCAGGGTGAAGCTTGGATGGAGGTTTCTTCCTTTATTTATGGAGGTGCAATACTAAATGACTTAGCCCACGTACACACGGTCGGAGATTTTGGCAACCAAATCCGTCGGATTTTGCCCGTCGGATTTAGTCCGACGGATTGTGTCCGAAACTGTTGCATACACACGGGTCGGGCCAAGTTGGCGAAAAATCCGATCTTTCAGAACGTGATGACGTTATTTCCTTACGATGGGACTACGTTCAGGCTAGTAGCCAATAGCTTTGATGTAGGAATTTGATCTGAGCATGCGTGGCACTTGGTCCGATGAAAATGCTCTACACATGATCGGATTAGGTCCGTCCGGCCCAGTTGGTCGGGAAATATTTCCAACATGTTGGAAATTTGGATCGGACGGAGATTCGGACGGAATCAGTCTGATGCAGACCACACACAGTCGGATTATCTGACGACACGGTCCGATAAGACGCATTCCGACGGATTCTCCAACCGCGTGTACAAGGGCTAAGAGGGTGCTACACCCGGATAAGAAGCCATATTACGGCTTTGGATAGCGTCAACCCCCGATATCTACAGACCTTGCAGTTGGCATTTTGCTATATGTTGTTTCCTGTGATCACCAGGCAAACACAAAAATAGGCGAGCTTTTCTTTCTAACACTTCCCTGCAGTACTGGTGCTCCCGGTGCTCCCGGTGAGCGCCTATTGGCAACCCCGCTGGCAGTGCCTCATTTATCTGTTTAAGTCGCACAATGGAACGTTTTCCATGTAAGATAAATCTATGATTGTATATACTCTTATCAAATACCCCTGATGAAGGTGCTTGAACCAGAAACACGTTGGGTACCAGGGGGTACCGGAGACCACTTTGTACCGGAGAGTAACACTTTTTTATGTCATGCAAACCGTGTAACCTGTTGTGCGTTTTTTTTTTTTTTTTTGCTTTTTCTTATGTTTTTTTGTAATTGTTTTTTGATATGTCTTTTTAACCACTTTCAGACCGGACCAATTTGCTGGTCAAAGACCAGACCCCTTTTTGCGATTCGGCACTGCG
The DNA here is from genome assembly GCF_037356315.1 of Lithobates pipiens. Classification (NCBI taxonomy): domain Eukaryota; kingdom Metazoa; phylum Chordata; class Amphibia; order Anura; family Ranidae; genus Lithobates; species Lithobates pipiens. Next base: position 4,601,184 of record NW_027507764.1, on the reverse strand, counting down.
TCGCTTTAACTGACAATTGCGCGGTCGTGCGACGTGGCTCCCAAACAAAATTGACGTCCTTTTTTTCCCACAAATAGAGCTTTCTTTTGGTGGTATTTGATCACCCCTGCGTTTTTTATTTTTTGCGCTATAAACAAAAATAGAGCGCCAATTTTGAAAAAAACGCATTATTTTTTACTTTTTGTTATAATAAATATCCCCCAAAAATATATAAAAAAAACATTTTTTTCCCTCAGTTTAGGCCGATACGTATTCTTCTACATAGTTTTGGTAAAAAAATCGCAATAAGCGATTATTGATTGGTTTGCGCAAAAGTTATAGTGTTTACAAAATAGGGATAGTTTTTATTAATAATTTGTTATTATTATTTTTTTTACTAGTAATGGCGGCGATCAGCGATTTTTATTGTGACTGCGACATTATGGCAGACACATCGGACATTTTTGACACATTTTTGGGACCATTGTCATTTATACAGTAATCACTGCTATATAAATGCAGTGATTCCTGTGTAAATGACACTGGCAGTGAAAGGGTTAACCAGTGGGTGGCAGTGTAGGGGTTAAGTGTTCCTAGGGGTGTGTTACTAACTGTGGGGGGGTTGGGCTTTCATTTAGTGTACACTGATCTCTGCTCCAATCACATGGAGCAGAGATCAGCATCACTAGTTGCTAGGCAGAATGGAAAAATGTTGTTTACACAGCATTTCCTCCATTCGGCCGCTCCGTGAGACGATCGCGGGGATGCCCGCGGCGATCGAGTCCGCGGGTCCCGCGACCGGACTCACGGGGGTCCCGACCAGCGCGGGATGGCAGGGCGGCATCGAATATTGGACGTACCTGTACGCCAATATGCCTGCCCCTGCCATTCTGTCGATGTACATCGTCGTGCGCCGGTCGGGAAGTGGTTAAATTGATGATCACTTTATGATCGAACGATTTTATGTACATATAATAAATATATTTTCTGAGTCCCTCAAGGATCACCCCTGTCACCAGTGCTCTTCAACATCTACATCCATCCATTCCCCAAAATCATCAGCAAATCGGACCTCTGCTTCCACTCATACGCTGACGACACTCAACTCTACTTTCGCATCTCCGGACAAAAAGACCAGTACCAGGAATCTAGAAAAATGCCTCACATTGATAGATGACTGGATGACCCACGAACTCCCTCAAACTCAATGGATCTAAAACAGAGCTTCTTCTCAACGCAAACCGAAAATACAAAAACTAAGACCCCCATGGACACCACCCACCATCCTTGGACAGACCATCTCCCCAAGCACCAAAGCCAAAAGTCTCCGAGTCCTCTTCAACTCAGATGGAGTCGATGGATGCACAAATAGGATCAGGAGTCAGCGGATCTCAACACCTTCTCCGCCTGCTACGAAGACTCATCCCCTTCATTCCAGAAAAGGAGAAAGCGGTAGTAGTTGGAACAATCATCAATTCCCGACTTGACTACGCAAACTCCCCTCTACATAGGACTACCGAAATACCAGATTGCTCGCCTACAAGTCGTCCAAAACACGGCAGCAAGACTAGTCACGGGGAAAAAAAAACCCTGGGAATACATCTCCCCATCCCTGAGAACCCTACATTGGCTAACCGTAAAAGGATTGGATCACATTCAAGACCCTCTGCCTCACCCATAAATGCGTACACGTACGCTGACGACACGCAACTTTATTTCCATATCACTGGACAAAGAGATCACCACCAATAACTAGAAAATTGTCTCATTTTAATAGAAGACTGGATGACCACCAACTCCCTCAAACTCAACGAATCAAAGACAGAGCTTCTTATCTTACACCCAAACCATAATTCCCTAACCAAAACCTCCTGGACACCACCCGCCATCTTTGGGCAGACCATCTCCCCAAAGACCAAAGCCAAGAGTCTCGGGGTCATTTTTGACTCACAAATGTCAATGGATGCGCAAATAGGATCTGTAGTCAGTGGATCTCACCATCTGCTGCGCATGCTTCGCAGACTCATCCCTTTCATCCCAAAGAATGACAAAGCAGTGGTAGTTGGAACAATCATTAATTTGCGACTGGACTACGCAAACTCGCTTTACATAGGATTACCACAATATCAACTTGTGCGATTACAACTTATCCAAAATACAGCAGCAAGGCTGATAACAGGAAAAAAACCCTGGGAATCCATCTCTCCTTCACTGAGGAGCTTACATTGGCTAACCGTAAAAAATCGGATCACGTTCAAGACCCTTTGCCTCACCCACAAATGCGTGCATAGAGAAGCTCCGCAATACCTAATGGAGAAAATAAATCATTACACACCAAACCGCAGTCTTCCATCAGCCAACAAAAACCTCCTCCTCGTGCCCAAAGCCCGGTATAAATCCAAGGGTGATCGGAGATTTGCTGTCCAAGGGCCTCGGCTATGGAATGCTCTACCAATCAACATCCGCCTGGAAGAAAACCACCAGGCCTTTAGGAAAAAACTCACGACCTTCCTCTTTTAGAAGATGGACAACCAAGCTCTTCACAGCGCCTAGAGGCGATTCAGTTTGTGTTGTGCGCTATACAAATACTTCATTCATTGATACAAGGAAACGCTCCGCAATACCTTTGCGAGAAAATAAAACACTACACACCCAATTGCGGCCTTCGATCATCTAACCAAAACCTCCTCCTCATCCCCAAGTCCCGCTACAAATCAAAGGGGGAACGAAGATTTGCAGTCCAAGGACCACGGCTATGGAACGCTCTACCCACCAACATCCGCATGGAAGAAAACCATTGGGCCTTCAGAAAAAAAACTCAAGACCCTCCTCTTCTAAGCCCTTGTACACACGGTTGGAGATTCCGATGGAATGTGTCATATCGGACCGTGCTGGCGGATTATCCGACTTTGTGTGGTATGCATCGGACTGATTCCGTCTGAATATCCGTCGGACCCAATTTTCCAACATGTTGGAAATATTTTCCGACCAACTGGGCTGGTCGGACCTAATCCGATCATGTGTAGAGAATTTTGATCGGACCAAGTGCCACGCATGCTCAGATCAAATTCCTACATCAAAGCTATTGGCTACTAGCCTGAATGTAGTCCCATCGTAACGAAATTACGTCATCACGTTCTGAATGATCAGATTTTTCGACAACTTAGTCCGACCGTGTGTATGCAACAGTTTCGGACAAAATCCGACGGATTTGGTTGGCAGAATGTCCGACCGTGTGTACAAGGGCTAAGAAGCAGGACAACACTGGACGGACCAAGCTCCTTGAGGCGATTCAGTTTGCATTTGCAGAGCTATACAAATCATTCATTCATCTATTCATCTGTGGTTGTTGCCTATAAAGTCCCAACGAAGGGGGTTCCTCTTTTCTAAAATACCAGGGTCACAAGGGTCGCCACCGGACTTGGAGGGAAGAGCACCGGCCGGGGGTCATGGAGGGGGGGGCTCTTCATGGTTTCTTGTACTGGAGCCTTGAAGGTTCTAGATACACCTCTGGTATAGCCGCAATCAATGTGTAGCGGCATTTCCCGACCTCCAGAGACCTAATGATGACCTCCAGAGTCCGGGAGAGCTGACATCCTTCCTTGTAGTGTGGGTTATTGGGCATGGTGGGTGTAATGCAAGTTGAAAACATGGGGGCCAGACACTTTTTAGGGAAAAGTCAGGGAATCCCTCCCCTCCCCCCAACAATTAGCCAGGCTGGTTACCACCGAGCAAACAAAATTTGTTAGCAACCCTGTTTACAACCAGAGGTGCTACAAATGAATTAGCAAAAGATTAAAAACACAGTTAATAAGGATGAGTCAATTTGTGGAAGTCAAGCCTGGCATCGAAGGTGGTTGGCTCATACCGGACTTGGGGGGAAGAGCCACGGCCGGGGGTCATGGAGGGGGGGGGCTCTTCATGGTTTTTTGTACTGGAGCCTTGAAGGTTCTAGATACACCTCTGGTATAGCCGCAATCAATGTGTAGCGGCATTTCCCGACCTCCAGAGACCTAATGATGACCTCCAGAGTCCGAGAGAGCTGACATCCTTCCTTGTAGTGTGGGTTATTGGGCATGGTGGGTGTAATGCAATGTTGGCAACCCTGTTTACAACCAGAGGTGCTACAAATGAATCGGCAAAAGATTAAAAACACAGTTAATAAGAATGAGTCAATTTGTGGAAGTCAAGCCTGGCATCGAAGGTGGTTGTCTCTCTCGAAACTTGGGTTCTCCTTTACCCATAACCCGCAGGACCTGCCTTTCTGTGGAGTAGAAGGACTCGGCCCCTCCGGAGATGTGGCGGGGGCATAGAGTTGCTTGTTCTCCGCGACTCCCAATATAAATGCAAATTTAGTTTTTTTTTTTTTTTAGTTTTTTTAGGAAGAATTTGTTTGTGACTTACGTATCTCTGTGGCCGTCTGAAGAGCTACAAAAAAAAAAAAAAGAGATATATTTTAGATTAAAGATGGTGTTTGTTCTCATGTCCTCAGAGCCAGACTGACTCGCTACAAAACAACTGTATTTTCTCTTAGAAAATTGCTTTACTGTGATCTGAAGGGGAGAAAATACATTGGGAAAGTACAAAGGACACAAAAATGTCAGGAGCCGGGGAGCTGGGGGGGGGGAGGGGGGGGGACGGTGGAGTTCTTGGAGGCATCTGTAGAAGGATTACGGGAAGGAGGCCAGAGATATCGATTCCTTTCTACAGTGATTCGGACAGAATATTTTGTTCCCGAGTAGAAAAGTGTAAAAATGGAAAAAAAAGTCTAAAAGAAAGGTTACTAAAAAAAATGAAGGAGTCTGGCTGCTCCGATTCTCTTTAATGAGCTGGTAAAGGGGTTCAAAGGGACTCTGGGGACCACCAGTAAACAGGGTGAGGTGGACCCAATAGAAGTTCTGCTTCTAGAATTTAAAGCTGAACTCTGGGGATGAGTACAAAAGCAACCCTTCCATTGGAGCCCAGGGTGCCCCTAATAAGGAGGCACTTCCAAATGTTACCAGTTCAACAATATGGTGGATAGATTAGAGCAGTGATTCTCAACCAGGGTTCCTCCAGAGGTTGTAGGGGTTCCTTCAGCATTGGGCAATTTCTGCCTCTCAGATAAGTTCCCACTCACACCTTTGATCGTTTTAGCTCTCTGTAAGGAGGTAATTCTTCCCAATGACCACAAGTGTGAGGACCATTCTTCCCAATGACCACAAGTGTGAGGACCATTCTTCCCAATGACCACAAGTGTAAGGACCATTCTTCCCAATGACCACAAGTGTAAGGACCATTCTTCCCAATGACCACAAGTGTAAGGACCATTCTTCCCAATGACCACAAGTGTAAGGACCATTCTTCCCAATGACCACAAGTGTAAGGACCATTCTTCCCAATGACCACAAGTGTAAGGACCATTCTTCCCAATGACCACAAGTGTAAGGACCATTCTTCCCAATGACCACAAGTGTAAGGACCATTCTTCCCAATGACCACAAGTGTAAGGACCATTCTTCCCAATGACCACAAGTGTGAGGACCATTCTTCCCAATGACCACAAGTGTAAGGACCATTCTTCCCAATGACCACAAGTGTAAGGACCATTCTTCCCAATGACCACAAGTGTAAGGACCATTCTTCCCAATGACCACAAGTGTAAGGACCATTCTTCCCAATGACCACAAGTGTAAGGACCATTCTTCCCAATGACCACAAGTGTAAGGACCATTCTTCCCAATGACCACAAGTGTAAGGACCAGTCTTCCCAATGACCACAAGTGTGAGGACCATTCTTCCCAATTACCACAAGTGTAAGGGCCATTCTTACACTGACCACAAGTGTAAGGACCATTCTTCCCAATGACCACAAGTGTGAGGACCATTCCTCCCAATGACCACAAGTGTAAGGACCATTCTTCCCATTGACCACAAGTGTGAGGACCATTCTTTCCAATGACCATCACACTAATGTATCATGAGTTGGAGGTTTCTAATTTTTAGCAGTGGGTTCCCCCGAGACCAGAGAACTATTTCAAGGGTTCCTCTGTGTTGAAAAGGTTGAGAAAGGCTGTATTAGAGTATAATGGTGAGGTGAATTTCTGTGTCTGCACTTCAGAATGGTTGGTAGCATTAAAGAGGAATTCCAGGTATGGAATTCTAAAGGTGTTCTATTGGGTTGAGGTCAGGACTCAAGTTCCTCCACCCCAAACTCGCTCATCCATGTCTTTATGGACCTTGCTTTGTGCACTGGTGGGGCAGTCATGTTGGAACCGGAAGGGGCCGTCCCCAAACTGTTCCCACAGAGTTGGGAGCATCAGGTTGTCCAAAATGTCTTGGTATTCTGACTTCTTAAGAGTTCCCTTCACTGGAACTAAGGGGGCCAAGCCCAACTCCTGAAAAACAACCCAACACCATAATACCCCCCCCTCCACCAGACCCCCACACCATAATCCCCCCTCCGCCAATTTGGTTCAGTGCATAGTTTGGGGTGGAGGAACTTGACAAAGGTCCATAAAGACATGGGTGAGCGAGTTTGGGGGTGGAAGAACTTGACAAAGGTCCATAAAGACATGGGTGAGCGAGTTTGGGGGTGGAGGAACTTGACAAAGGTCCATAAAGACATGGGTGAGCGAGTTTGGGGGTGGAGGAACTTGACAAAGGTCCATAAAGACATGGGTGAGCGAGTTTGGGGGTGGAGGAACTTGACAAAGGTCCATAAAGACATGGGTGAGTGAGTTTGGGGGTGGAGGAACTTGACAAAGGTCCATAAAGACATGGGTGAGCGAGTTTGGGATGGAGGAACTTGACAAAGGTCCATAAAGACATGGGTGAGCGAGTTTGGGGTGGAGGAACTTGACAAAGGTCCATAAAGACATGGGTGAGCGAGTTTGGGGGTGGAGGAACTTGACTGGCCTGCATTGAGTCCTGACCTCAACCCAATAGAACACCTTTGGGATGAATTAGCGCGGAGACTGCGAGCCAGGCCTTCTCGTCCAACATCAGTGCCTGACCCCACAAATGCGCTTCTGGAAGAATGATCAAACACTCCCATAGACACCCTCCTAAACCTCGTGGACGGCCTTCCCAGAAGAGTTGAAGCTGTTATAGCTGCAAAGGGCGGGGCCAACTCAATATTGAACCCTACGGACTAAGACCGGGATGCCATTGAAGTGTATGTGCGTGTAAAGGCAGGCGTCCCAATACTTTTGGTAATATAGTGTATATGACATGGTAGAAGTACACGGCCCCATCACAATGACAACTCAAAAAGGTCCGAACTTAGATGGGGCGGCTTGTGCTGCTGCAAGCGGTGGAGTGAAGGAAAGGTGAGCATGTGTTGCCGTGGAGGAGGGAATTTAAAGTAGAAGTCCGGTCACAGCCTAAGTAAGCAAAATCCTGCTCCCCTCCCCCCATTCTAAGCTGATTCTAACTCCCCTGTAAAGGAAAGACGTCTGTACTTACCTGGTCTAAGGGTGTTCCAGTCTGATCATGTGACCTCTTCCTAGTGAAGCACAATGGACAGTGTAAGCCCAAGCTTCATGAGCTTGCTTTGTCCGGCGTGGTCAGGCTACGGGCTCACTGTAAAACATGGCTGCATCAAACCCACATTAAGACAAAAGCATCGCGACATAAAATAAATGTCCTGGTTAGGTTGTCCTTCAGTGCCCCCCCCCCCCCCCCACCTGAGATTCTAAGCAGATCTATTTAGTAACTCAGAACATTTATTTTGCTGCATTCAAAGGCGTTTGTTGCACCGAATGAGACACATGCGGGTCGTCTGAACTCCGGAACCCCGTCCATTGTCCCCTCACTTCTCCCTCTTGTGTGACCGGAGCATTCACTAATAAAAGAGCTTGCAGACAAAAGAGGTCCATCATCGGCACATTCTTTGGGGCGATTCACTTGAAAAGGATTTTCGGCAGCAGCCTCGGTCAGGGCTGCAAATTCAATGGTTGTCATTTGAAACAACGGGGGCCGGGAATACAGGCGGCCCCTCTGATTGGGTGGGCGAGTTCAGGACTAAGGAACCAAGCCAAGTTCCTCCACCCCAAACTCGCTCATCCATGTCTTTATGGACCTTGCTTTGTGCACTGGTCCAAACCATTTGGTGGAGGGGGGGTTATGGTGTGGGGGGGGGGGGGATTATTGTGGTGGGGGGTTGTTTTTCAGGGGTTGGGTTTGGCTCCTTAGTTCCAGTGAAGGGAACTCTTAAGGCGTCAGCCTACCAAGACATTGTGGACAATTTCATGCTCCCAACTTTGTGGGAACAGTTTTGGGGGACAGCCCCTTCTTGTTCCAACATGACTGCCCCACCAGTGCACAAAGCAAGGTCCATAAAGACATGGATGAGCGAGTTTGGGGTGGAGGAACTTGGCTTGGTCCCTTAGTTCCAATGAAGGGAACTCTTAACCACTTCCCAACCAGCGCACGACGATGTACGTCAACAGAATGGCACGGGCAGGCATATTGGCGTACATGTACGTCCAATATTCGTTGCCGCCGTGCCATCGGGAGCGCGCCGCCGGCGGCGCGCTCCCGCGCTGGTCGGGACCCCTGTGAGTCCGGTCGCGGGACCCGCGGACTCGATCGCTGCGGGCATCCCCACGATCGTCTCACGGAGCGGCCGAATGGAGGAAATGCTGTATAAACAACATTTTCCCATTCTGCCTAGCAACTAGTGACGCTGATCTCTGCTCCATGTGATTGGAGCAGAGATCAGTGTACACTAAATTAAAGCCCAACCCCCCCACAGTTAGTAACACACCCCTAGGAACACTTAACCCCTACACTGCCACCCCCTGGTTAACCCCTTCACTGCCAGTGTCATTTACACAGGAATCACTGCATTTATACAGCAGTGATTACTGTATAAATGACAATGGTCCCAAAAATGTGTCAAAAATGTCCGATGGGTCCCCCACAATGTCGCAGTCACAATAAAAATCGCAGATCGCCGCCATTACTAGTAAAAAAATAAATAATAAAAAATTATTAATAAAAATGCTATAAAACTATCCCTATTTTGTAAACGCTATAACTTTTGCGCAAACCAATCAATAATCGCTTATTGCGATTTTTTTTACCAAAAATATGTAGAAGAATACGTATCGGCCTAAATTGAGGGAAAAAAATGTTTTTTTATATATTTTTGGGGGATATTTATTATAACAAAAAGTAAAAAATAATGCGTTTTTTTCAAAATTGTCGCTCTATTTTTGTTTATAGCGCAAAAAATAAAAACCGCAGGGGTGATCAAATACCACCAAAAGAAAGCTCTATTTGTGGGGAAAAAAGGACGTCAATTTCGTTTGGGAGCCACGTCGCACGACCGCGCAATTGTCAGTTAAAGCGACGCAGTGCCGAATCGCAAAAAGTGGTCTGGTCTTTGACCAGCAAATTGGTCCGGTCTGAAAGTGGTTAAGGTGTCACCACACCAAGACCCCAAACTCTCCCATCCATGTCTTTATGGACTTTGCTTTGTGCACTGGTCCAAATCATTTGGTGAAGGGGGGGATTATGGTATGGGGGGAGGGGGGATTATGGTGTTGGGTTGTTTTTCAGGGGTTGGACTTGGCCCCTCGGGGGTTGGACTTGGCCCCCTTAGTTCCAGTGAAGGGAACTCTTAAGGCGTCAGCATATCAAGATATTGTGGACAATTTCATGGTCCCAACTTTGTGGGAACAGTTTGGGGGATGGCCCCTTCCTGTTCCAACATGACTCCACACCAGTGCAAAAAGCAAATAAAGACATTGGTGAGCGAGTTTGGGGGTGGAGAAACTTGACAAAGGTCCATAAAGATACAGTAGGTGCCGCCGATATTGTGTTTCCAGCGCGATACTGTCACGCTGGCTCCCGGCGACAGGCTTCTCTAACCAGCGCGATATCCCGTTGAGCTGGTTCTCGCACTGGCTGCAATAGGAAAATGTGATTTTCCTATAGCAGCGAGAGCGAGAGAGCGGCGATAATGTCGCCTCACTCATGAAGCCTGCATGCCTTCTCGGGGGCATACCAGGCCCTTAGGTCCAGTAGGGATTTTAAGGGGAATCCCCTACGCCGAAAAAAACGGCGTAGGGTCCCCCGAAAAATCCATACCAGACCCCTATCCGAGCACGCAGCCCAGCCGGTCAGGAAAGGGGGTGGGGACGAGCGAGTGCCCGCCCCTCCTGAGCCGTACCAGGCCGCGTGCCCTCACCACGGGGGGTGCCTTGGGGAAGGGGGGGGGCGCGCGGCCCCCCCCACCCCAAAGCACCTTGTCCCCATGTTGATGAGGACAAGGGCCTCTTCCCGACAACCCTGGCCGTTGGTTGTCGGGGTCTGCGGGCGGGGGGCTTATCGGAATCCGGGAGCCCCCATTAATAAGGGGGCCCCCGGATTGCGGCCCCCCACCCTATGTGAATGAGTATGGGGTACAATGTACTTCTACCTATTCACCTGTCAAAAAAAATGTACAAAAAAACACAACACACAAGGGTTAAAATAGTTTATTACGCAGCTCCGGGGGTCTTCCGTCTTCGGGGGTCTTCTCGCCGGACTCCTCCGCTATCTTCTTCTAGCTCTTTCACTAGCGGAGGAGCCCGGATTTCTTCTTCGTCGCCGCCCTCTTCTTCCAACTTCGGGGGGTCTTGTCCCCCTCTTCGGTTCTTCTTGCCGGGCCACCGCGCCTTCTTCCAGCTCTTTTACTAGCGGTGGCCGCGGTCTTCTGTCGCCGCCTTCCGTTCTTCTTCTTCTTCTGGAGATGTTGACTCGACGTTCTCTCCGGCCGCAATGCCAGGGACGCGGTGCGCGGCGACTTATATGGGGACAAGGGGCGGGGGTCACCGGTTGATGTCACATGGCGACCCCGTCCACTTACGATGTCACAGTCCCAGCATCCTCCAGGATTGTGACATCATAAGGGGGCGGGTCACCATGTGACATCAACCGGTGACCCCGCCCCTTGTCCCTATATAAGTCGCCACCTATCGCGTCCCTGGCATTGCGGCCGGAGAGAGCGTCGAGTCAACATCTCCAGAAGAAGAAGAAGAAGAATGGAAGGCGGCGGCGACAGAAGACCGCGGCCACCGCTAGTAAAAGAGCTGGAAGAAGAAGCGGTGGCCCGGCAAGAAGAACCGAAGAGGGGGGACAAGACCCCCCGAAGTCGGAAGAAGAGGGCGGCAACAAAGAAGAAAGGCGGGCTCCTCCGCTAGTGAAAGAGCTAGCAGAAGATAGCGGAGGAGTCCGGCGAGAAGACCCCCGAAGACGGAAGACCCCCGGAGCTGCGTAATAAACTATTTTAACCCTTGTGTGTTGTGTTTTTTTGTAAAATTTTTTTCACAGGTGAATGGGTAGGAGTACATTGTACCCCATACTCATTCCCATAGGGTGGGGGACCGCTATCCGGGGGCCCCCTTATTAAAGGGGGCTCCCGGATTCCGATAAGCCCCCCGCCCGCAGACCCCGACAACCAACGGCCAGGGTTGTCGGGAAGAGGCCCTTGTCCTCATCAACATGGGGACAAGGTGCTTTGGGGTGGGGGGGCCGCGCGGCCCCCCCTTCCCCAAGGCACCCCCCATGGTGAGGGCACGCGGCCTGGTACGGCTCAGGAGGGGCGGGCGCTCGCTCGTCCCCACCCCCTTTCCTGACCGGCTGGGCTGTGTGCTCGGATAGGGGTCTCGTATGGATTCTTTGGGGGACCCCACGCCGTTTTTTTTGGCGTAGGGGATTCCCCTTAAAATCCCTACCGGACCTAAGGGCCTGGTATGCCTCCCAAGGGGGAACCCATGCCGTTTTTTTTTTTTTTTTATTTGGCGTGGAGTTCTCCCTTAGGCCGCGTACACACGGGCGGACTGTTCGCCCAACCTTGTCCGCTGAACAGTGTTTGGGCGGACAGTCCGCTCGTGTGTGGGCTTTCAGCGGACAGTTTCAGCGGACAGTTTGACGGACAAAGTCTTTCGGAAATTCCGAAAAACTGTCCGCTGAAACTGTGTTTGAGCGAACAGTCCGCCCGTGTGTAGGCTAGTTTCGAAATGAGCGGACTGTTCCCGCTCGGAGGGAAGTCTGCTCATTTCGAGCGCGTGTGAAGGTAGGCGGGGCCCGCGACGGAGACGTCGCGGGCTCCGCCGCCTGGAATGGGCTTAAAGGGGAACCCCAACGCCGAAAGAAATCGGCGTGGGGGTTCCCCCAAAGTCCACAACAGACCCTTGTCCGAGCACGCTACCCGGCCGGCCAGGAAAGGGGGGCGAGCGAGCGCGCCCCCCCTCCTGAGCCGTACCAGGCCGCGTGCCCTCAACATGGGGGGGTGCCTTGGGGAAGGGGGGGCCGCGCGGCCCCCCCACCCCAAAGCACCTTGTCCCCATGTTGATGAGGACAAGGGCCTCTTCCCGACAACCCTGGCCCGTTGGTTGTCGGGGTCTGCGGGCGGGGGGCTTATCGGAATCCGGGAGCCCCCTTTAAGAAGGGGGCCCCCGGATACCGGCCCCCCACCCTATGTGAATGAGTATGGGGTACAATGTACCCCTACCCATTCACCTGTGAAATAAAGTACAAAAAAAAACACAACACAGAGAAAAAATATTTTATTGCACAGCTCCGGGGGTCTTCCGTCTTCGGGGGTCTTCTCGCCGGACTCCTCCGCTATCTTCGTGTAGCTCTTTTACTAGCGGAGGAGCCCGGCTTTCTTCCTCCCCGCCGCCGGCCTCTTCTCCCGACTTCGGGGGTCTTGTCCCCCTCTTCGGTTCTTCTGCCGGGCCACCGCGCCTTCTTGTAGCTCTTTTACAGGCGGTGGCCCGGTCTTCTGTCGCCGCTGTCGCTGTCGCCGTCGCCGCCTTCGGTTCTTCTGCCGGACCACCGCGCCTTCTTGTAGCTCTTTTACAGGCGGTGGCCCGGTCTTCTGTCGCCGCTGTGGCCGTCGCCGCCTTCCGTTCTTCTTCTTCTTCTTGTTCTTCTTCTTCTTCCCCAGGAGATGTTGACACGTCGCTCTCTCCGGCCGGAATGCCAGAGCCGCGCTGTGCGGTCACTTATATAGTGACAATGGGGCGGTGTCACATGGTATATGTCACATGGGTTGGTCACATGGGTTGATGTCACATGGGGACTATGACATCGTAAGGGGGCGGGGTCACCATGTGACCAACCCATGTGACATATACCATGTGACACCGCCCCATTGTCACTATATAAGTGACCGCACAGCACGGCTCTGGCATTCCGGCCGGAGAGAGCGACGTGTCAACATCTCCTGGGGAAGAAGAAGAAGAACAAGAAGAAGAAGAACGGAAGGCGGCGACGGCGACAGCGACAGCGGCGACAGAAGACCGGGCCACCGCCTGTAAAAGAGTTACAAGAAGGCGCGGTGGCCCGGCAGAAGAACCGAAGGCGGCGACAGAAGAACGGAAGGCAGCGGCGACAGAAGACCGGGCCACCGCCTGCAAAAGAGCTACAAGAAGGCGCGGTGGCCCGGCAGAAGAACCGAAGAGGGGGACAAGACCCCCGAAGTCGGGAGAAGAGGCCGGCGGCGGGGAGGAAGAAAGCCGGGCTCCTCCGCTAGTAAAAGAGCTACATGAAGATAGCGGAGGAGTCCGGCGAGAAGACCCCCGAAGACGGAAGACCCCCGGAGCTGTGCAATAAAATATTTTTTCTCTGTGTTGTGTTTTTTTTTGTACTTTATTTCACAGGTGAATGGGTAGGGGTACATTGTACCCCATACTCATTCAGATAGGGTGGGTGGCCGGTATCCGGGGGCCCCCTTCTTAAAGGGGGCTCCCGGATTCCGATAAGCCCCCCGCCCGCAGACCCCGACAACCAACGGCCAGGGTTGTCGGGAAGAGGCCCTTGTCCTCATCAACATGGGGACAAGGTGCTTTGGGGTGGGGGGGCCGCGTGGCCCCCCCTTCCCCAAGGCACCCCCCCATGTTGAGGGCACGCGGCCTGGTACGGCTCAGGAGGGGGGGGCGCGCTCGCTCGCCCCCCTTTCCTGGCCGGCCGGGTAGCGTGCTCGGACAAGGGTCTGTTGTGGACTTTGGGGGGACCCCACGCCGATTTTTTTCGGCGTTGGGGTTCCCCTTTAAGTCCATTCCAGGCGGCGGAGCCCGCGACGTCTCCTTCGCGGGCCCCGCCTACCTGTACACGCGCTCGAAATGGGCGGATTTGCCTCCGCCTTACGTGGGCGAGTCCGTTCATTTCAAAAGTTGAGCGAACTGTTTGGCAAACAGTTCGCTGAAACAGTCCGCTCAAAAAGTGCCGTGTGTGGCCATGTCCGTCCATGCTAAGTTTGAGCGGACTGTTTGCCGAAACTGTTTGACAAACAAAGTTGGGCGAACAGTCCGCCCGTGTGTACGCGGCTTTAGGATTCATACCAAACACAGTGCCTGGTATTGGCAGGAATCCAATTCGTATCCCCGCACCAGTGTCAACCCGGCCCGCGATGCTTGTCGCTTATCGGGAAAGGAAAAGAAACATTTTCCTTTCCCGATGCGAGCCGGCTCAGCGCTGGCTCCTGCGATGGGGCTCGTAGGGTGTCAATCTCGCCGATAGAAGCGGCGAGATTGACACAATATCGCGGTCACCTACTGTATGGATGAGTGAGTTTGCGGTGGAGGAACTTGACTGGCCTGCACATAGTCCTGACCGCAACCTGATACAACACCATTTGGGATGAATTAGAGAGATGATTGAGAGCCAGGCCTTCTCGTCCAACATCAGTGCCTGACCTCACAAATGTGCTCCTGAAAGAATGGTCAAACATTCCCATAGACACATCTCCTAAACCTTGTGGACGGCCTTCCCAGAAGAGGTGAAGCTGTTATAGCTGCAAAGGGCGGAGCCAACTCAATATTGAACCCTCCCAACTAAGACTGGAAGGCCGTTAAAATTTCATGTGTGTGTAAAGGCAAGGCGTCCCAATACTTTTGACAATATGGGATATATGTAAATATAATGTTTGAGAGTTCTGAGTAAATTTGTAGCAAAATAATGGATGATTTTATGCATGTTGGAGAGGAGAAATGCCAGATTTGCCCCGGTAGGGAATCGGGTTAAACGATCAAACCTGCAACCAGTGGAGCCGAGAGCAGCCCAGAGCAATCGCCGACAGGCATGTACTGGCCATCGGGACTACCGGGAGTTTCCCGGTGGGCCGATGGCTCAGTGGGCCACTCTGATGTAAGGGGGCTGGTGATGGGACTCTGATGTAAGGGGGTTGGTGATGGGACACTCTGATGTAAGGGGGTGCTGATGGGACACTCTGATGTAAGGGGGCTGGTGATGGGACTCTGATGTAAGGGGCTGGTGATGGGACACTCTGATGTAAGGGGGTGCTGATGGGACACTCTGATGTAAGGGGGCTGGTGATGGGACTCTGATGTAAGGGGTGCTGATGGGACACTCTGATGTAAGGGGGCTGGTGATGGGACACTCTGATGTAAGGGGGTTGGTGATGGGACTCTGATGTAAGGGGGCTGCTGATGGGACTCTGATGTAAGGGGGCTGGTGATGGGACTCTGATGTAAGGGGGTGGTGATGAGACACTCTGATGTAAGGGGGTGGTGATGGGACACTCTGATGTAAGGGGGTGCTGATGGGACACTCTGATGTAAGGGGGCTGCTGATGGGACTCTGATGTAAGGGGGTGGTGATGGGACACTCTGATGTAAGGGGGTGGTGATGAGACACTCTGATGTAAGGGGGTGGTGATGGGACACTCTGATGTAAGGGGGCTGGTGATGGGACACTCTGATGTAAGGGGGCTGCTGATGGGACACTCTGATGTAAGGGGGCTGGTGATGGGACACTCTGATGTAAGGGGGTGGTGATGGGACACTCTGATGTAAGGGGGCTAGTAAAGGGACACTGTGATGTAAGGGGGCTGGTGATGGGACTCTGATGTAAGGGGGTGCTGATGGGACTCTGGTGTAAGGGGGCTGGTGATGGGACTCTGATGTAAGGGGGTGGTGATGAGACACTCTGATGTAAGGGGGTGGTGATGGGACACTCTGATGTAAGGGGGTGCTGATGGGACACTCTGATGTAAGGGGGCTGCTGATGGGACTCTGATGTAAGGGGGTGGTGATGGGACACTCTGATGTAAGGGGGTGGTGATGAGACACTCTGATGTAAGGGGGTGGTGATGGGACACTCTGATGTAAGGGGGTGGTGATGGGACACTCTGATGTAAGGGGGCTGGTGATGGGACACTCTGATGTAAGGGGGCTGCTGATGGGACACTCTGATGTAAGGGGGTGGTGATGGGACACTCTGATGTAAGGGGGCTAGTAAAGGGACACTGTGATGTAAGGGGGCTGGTGATGGGACTCTGATGTAAGGGGGTGCTGATGGGACTCTGGTGTAAGGGGGCTGGTGATGGGACTCTGATGTAAGGGGGTGGTGATGAGACACTCTGATGTAAGGGGGTGCTGATGGGACACTCTGATGTAAGGGGGCTGGTGATGGGACTCTGATGTAAGGGGCTGGTGATGGGACACTCTGATGTAAGGGGGTGCTGATGGGACACTCTGATGTAAGGGGGCTGGTGATGGGACTCTGATGTAAGGGGGTGCTGATGGGACACTCTGATGTAAGGGGGCTGGTGATGGGACACTCTGATGTAAGGGGGTTGGTGATGGGACTCTGATGTAAGGGGGCTGCTGATGGGACTCTGATGTAAGGGGCTGGTGATGGGACTCTGATGTAAGGGGGTGGTGATGAGACACTCTGATGTAAGGGGGTGGTGATGGGACACTCTGATGTAAGGGGGTGCTGATGGGACACTCTGATGTAAGGGGGCTGCTGATGGGACTCTGATGTAAGGGGGTGGTGATGGGACACTCTGATGTAAGGGGGTGGTGATGAGACACTCTGATGTAAGGGGGTGGTGATGGGACACTCTGATGTAAGGGGGCTGGTGATGGGACACTCTGATGTAAGGGGGCTGCTGATGGGACACTCTGATGTAAGGGGGCTGGTGATGGGACACTCTGATGTAAGGGGTGGTGATGGGACACTCTGATGTAAGGGGGCTAGTAAAGGGACACTGTGATGTAAGGGGGCTGGTGATGGGACTCTGATGTAAGGGGGTGCTGATGGGACTCTGGTGTAAGGGGGCTGGTGATGGGACTCTGATGTAAGGGGGTGGTGATGAGACACTCTGATGTAAGGGGGTGGTGATGGGACACTCTGATGTAAGGGGGTGCTGATGGGACACTCTGATGTAAGGGGGCTGCTGATGGGACTCTGATGTAAGGGGGTGGTGATGGGACACTCTGATGTAAGGGGGTGGTGATGAGACACTCTGATGTAAGGGGGTGGTGATGGGACACTCTGATGTAAGGGGGCTGCTGATGGGACACTCTGATGTAAGGGGGCTGGTGATGGGACACTCTGATGTAAGGGGGCTAGTAAAGGGACACTGTGATGTAAGGGGGGTGGTGATGGGACACTCTGATGTAAGGGGGCTAGTAAAGGGACACTGTGATGTAAGGGGGCTGGTGATGGGACTCTGATGTAAGGGGGTGCTGATGGGACTCTGGTGTAAGGGGGCTGGTGATGGGACTCTGATGTAAGGGGGCTGGTGATGGGACACTCTGATGTAAGGGGCTGGTGATGGGACACTCTGATGTAAGGGGGCTAGTAATGGGACACTCTGATGTAAGGGGGCTGCTGATGGAACACTCTGATGTAAGGGGGCTGGTGATGGGACACTCTGATGTAAGGGGGCTGGTGATGGGACACTCTGATGTAAGGGGCTGGTGATGGGACACTCTGATGTAAGGGGGCTACTGATGGGACACTCTGATGTAAGGGGGCTGGTGATGGGACACTCTGATGTAAGGGGGCTGGTGATGGGACACTCTGATGTAAGGGGCTGGTGATGGGACACTCTGATGTAAGGGGGCTGGTGATGGGACACTCTGATGTAAGGGGGCTGGTGATGGGACACTCTGATGTAAGGGGGCTGGTGATGGGACACTCTGATGTAAGGGGCTGGTGATGGGACACTCTGATGTAAGGGGGCTGGTGATGGGACACTCTGATGTAAGGGGGCTGGTGATGGGACACTCTGATGTAAGGGGGTGTTGATGGGACACTCTGATGTAAGGGGGCTGGTGATGGGACACTCTGATGTAAGGGGGCTGGTGATGGGACACTCTGATGTAAGGGGGCTGGTGATGGGACACTCTGATGTAAGGGGGCTGGTGATGGGACTCTGATGTAAGGGGGTGCTGATGGGACACTCTGATGTAAGGGGGCTGGTGATGGGACTCTGATGTAAGGGGGCTGCTGATGGGACTCTGATGTAAGGGGGCTGGTGATGGGACTCTGATGTAAGGGGGTGGTGATGAGACACTCTGATGTAAGGGGGTGGTGATGGGACACTCTGATGTAAGGGGGTGGTGATGAGACACTCTGATGTAAGGGGGTGCTGATGGGACACTCTGATGTAAGGGGGTGGTGATGGGACACTCTGATGTAAGGGGGTGGTGATGAGACACTCTGATGTAAGGGGGATGGTGATGGGACACTCTGATGTAAGGGGCTGGTGATGGGACTCTGATGTAAGTGGGCCGGTCTGGATAAAGTCCAGGGCCAAATTTCTGTCCCAGTCCAGCTCTGATCGCCGATTACCGAGGCGCCAGAAAGAATTTACCGAACAACCTACCTAGGAGGGTGCAGGACATCGGGGGCCGGCGCTGAGGGACCGGGAACTTGATGATGTCATAGTACTCGGGGCAGAACATATTGGAAGTGATTGTGAGAAAATAACGTTTTCAAAAATTAGTTACATAGTTACATAGTAACTAATTGAAACTTTGAATCACTTTGGGGGGATTTTTTCGGGGTTTTGATGGACCTTCGATGTCTCCTGAGGGGGCGGAAGCTCCTTTCATCTCCCTAGACACTGATTTTATGTCAACAAACATAGGGGGTGCACGGGTACCGCCCCCCCATCCTTGTGTCCGGCCCCCTAATTCACATGCGGGGCGCCGGGTGCATGGATTCCTAGCCCACCCAATAGCCAATGAATATTCTCTAATGTCACACTGATTCCCCTCACTGGTCACCCTATTGGCCCAAAAGAAGAGCCGATTGGCAAAGAGGGGGTGACGTTTGATTGCTTTCTTTGCTGCCCCCCCCAAAAAAAAACACCAGCCGCCACCACGAAACTCACAACCCCGCCAGCCCCATCCAGCTACTTACCCCCTTCAGGACGCGGGTGCCTTCGGCGGCCCCCCCCCCCCCCCCCGGCTTCTCCACCCGAAAAGAATGGAATAGAACAGAGAAATAGAATAGAATAGAAAAAATAGAATAGAAAAGAATAGAATAGAAGAGAGAAAAATACAATATACCTGAATAGAATAGAAGAGAGAAAAATAGAATAGAAAAGAATAGAATAGAAGAGAGAAAAATACAATATAACTGAATAGAATAGAAGAGAGAAAAATAGAATAGAATAGAAGAGAGAAAAATAGAATAGAAAAGAGAGAAAAATACAATATAACCGAATAGAATAGAAGAGAGAAAAATAGAATAGAATAGAAGAGAGAAAAATAGAATAGAAAAGAATAGAATAGAACAGAGAAAATAGAATAGAATAGAGAAAAATATAATAGAAAAGAATAGAATAGAAGAGATTAAAATACAATACAACTGAATAGAATAGAAGAGAGAAAAATATAATAGAATAGAAGAGAGAAAAATATAATAGAAAAGAATAGAATAGAACAGAGAAAATAGAATAAAATAGAACAGAGATCAATATAAGAGAAAATAATAGAATTGAAAAGTGAAAATAGAATAGAACTGATAAAAATATAATAGAAAAGAATGTAATAGAAGAAAGAAATAGAATAGAATAGAAGAGACAAAAATATAATAGAAAAGAATAGAATAGAACACAGAAATAGAATAGAATAGAGAAAAATATAATAGAAAATAATAGAATACAACAGAGAATAATACAATATAACCGGATAAGAAGAGAGAAACAGATAATAGAAAAGAATAGAATAGAAGAGAGAAAAATCTAATAGAATAGAAGAGAGAAACATATAATAGAAAAGAATAGAACAGAGAAAAATAGAATAGAATTGAATAGAATAGAACAGAGACAAATATAATAGAAAATAATTGAACAGAGAAAAATATAATAGAATAGAACAGATAAAAATAGAATAGAAAATAACAGAATAGAACAGAGAGAATATAATAGAACAGAGACAAATATAATAGAAAGGAATATAACAGAGAAAAATAGAATAGAATAGCAATAGCAATCAGGACCCGCTCTGTGTCCTTATTGGCCGGGAGAAGAAGCAGGAAGGCACTAGCGAATCAACATTCGCTAATGAGACAAGTGGGTGGGCTTGGGGGGCGTGGTGCCCACCCCTTTTTGAAGCCAATTAAAGCCTCAGGCTCTAATCACGAGCATGGAGGGGATTTGATATGGATATCGGATTGATATAAACATTTTCTTTTGATTGCTCCAGCCCTGATGAAGGGGGCGGGGCTTGGATACAACAAATAAAGTCGTGTCATCTGCACCTCTTACCAGTGATTTGGCACTTCAATTTCCATTTCCATTCTTGTTACAAAAAAAATAAAAAAAATAAAAAAAAATGCAACACCCACCATTTTATTATCCAGGGTCTTTAAAAAATATATATATATTATATATATATTATTATTATTATTATTATTATTATTAATAATAATAATAATAATAATAATAATAATAATAATAATAATAAAGTGTTTATAGATATGAAGTAATTTTCAAGCAAAGAAAAAAAAATGCAGATTTTTACACATATGAGAGAAATGTCCTGGGGGGAGGGGAGGGGGAGGGGTCACAGTGAAGAGGGAGGGGGAGGGGTCACAGTGAAAGTCTGCTTTAAGTAATACTATAAAATCATAATAATAATAATTTTAGCAGACATATAATAATAAAATACAAACAAAATTAATATTTGAACTGTCAATGGTTTCCAAAAATGGCCAAATAATATCCAAAACATAAAAAATTAAATAAAAAATGTGATACTGATAAAATGGATGCAATATATACGGGTTAAAGAGCAATCCCAGGGGGAATATTACACTCCATCCACATAATATTGATTTAAAAAAAATAAAAAAATAAAAAACAGCAGAAAAGGTGCGGTAATCCTCCCATTTGGTTGTAGAGTTATCTATAGAACAGAAGCAGGTAAGGATTCTTTTTTCTTTTTTTTTTCTTTTTTTCTTCGCTTTTTTTCGAAAAAAAAAAAACTTGTTCTGGTCGATGTCTTTACATCTTCTTTACTCAGCTGTAAATGATACTATAAATGGTAAATAGTCCAAAAAAAAAAAAAAAAAACATTGTAAATGCTAAAAGTGATATAAAAGATATGAGTTCAAGATGGAATATTGCACAGACCGTATCTTGTAAAAAACAGAAAAAAAAAAATGATCCATTTGGTTTTGGAATTATCTACAGAGCAGAAGCAAGTAAGGATCCTTTTTTTTTATTATTTATTTTTTTTAGCTGGCCTGCAGCATTATTATTATTATTTATTTTTTTTTTATTTTTTGCTAAACAAAAAGACTTGTTCTAATCAACATATTTAAATTTTCTTAACTCAAGTGTAAATGATGCAAAAAAAAAAAAAAAAAAAAAAAGGTAGTTAATACTATCAATAACATAAAAAAACAAAAAACAAAAACATTTTAAATTATAAAAGCGATATAAAAAGTTAT